>NC_139538.1:39649619-40109535 GCF_965153285.1 Podarcis tiliguerta
TTCAATACCAAATGAAAGAGGAACAGGAATCTTCCCTCTCATTAGTCCTGCCACCTAGGACTTGAAACACAAGAGAAATGATACTGTTTTATTCGGACCAACTAGTGTTTAAAATGCAACATGCAGCCTTATAACTAAGGGATTCTTAAAATGTCTTGCATTAAATTGCTTCCAGGCAGGCAAAAATGTGAAATCCATGTATAGATCATTTGTATGTGTAATGCTCATGGACATAGCTGTCTATTTAATTATGTGTACACATGCTTCTTGTTCTATGTGACCAACATACCTACTAAGACTTTGATCTACTTCTGACACTATCACTAAGGGCATTCCTATCTCCTTGTTTCCAGGTTTTCAAGAGAACACATATTTTAATAAAAATTAACTACCTTTCCTCTTCTACAGCTGGATCTGCTTAGGTCTTGAATTCAATCAGATTATGCTTTAGAAATGCATATGGGTAATCCAAGAGAAAGACTATTTACTATGGCTGCAACTAAAAGCAGTCTCATGCAATCTTTTATGGCATTTGTGAGTGTGAAAGGTAAGATTGTTGGTAGACCAATTACATCCTTATCCAATTGCTGTTTCCATCAATTTTATTTTGTTATACTGCTGTCAACTAGGGATAGGGCCTTTTCTGTTATGGCACCTAACTCTACTGAATGCCTTTCTGAAGAACTCATAGTGAGGAACCAGCTTTTTTAAAAGCCCTTTGGTTAACAGTGTAATTTTGGCTGGCTTACTTCTGTGCTACTTTTATATCAGTGGAATTCATTAAATGGATAGTTAATGTATGAATTTGAATGTATGCTGAATTTTTTAAAAAGGGGATTATGTTTGTTAGCCACCTTGAGCCTCTTTGAAGAACCAGGCAGGCCAGACATTTTAAAAATAAATAAATAAAATAAAGGTTTTGCCAATGAAAGTGATGATAAAGCATGCATGCACCATTCAGAACACAAGTGAGGTGCATGTCTTACAGTCTTCCTGTTTTGGCCTACATGTGCTGATGCGAGTTGTAGTCTAAAACATCTGGAGAGCACCAAGTAGGAGACGGCTGGTGTTTTATGTTCACTGTACAATCAGAGCTGGTATCAAATCATCAGTTGCTTTGATGAGACAAAGACAGCCAGGCAGAAGTAATAGGAGGACAAGTGGGTTATGTTTATTATTGACATCTCTCTCATTAATGATACATAGTTCTATCAAAGAGAACCAGACCCATTTAACAATTCTGTAAAAAAATGTTTGGTTATCAGCATTATACTCACTGTCTTTATTTCTCCTTAAGCTGAAAATGAGGGCTCATGATGAAAGGAATGTTGAACAAGGCATGGTGGGGACAAAGCCCTAGAAGTATGCTGTAGTCCTAGCCAAAAGTAAATGCCAAGAGCTATGCTATGAAATTATACTGCAGCTGTGACCTGTCTTTCCTACTCAGTTATGGCTGGGGACAAGACTGTTATTTCTAACATCCATGCTATATTTACCACCTCCAGTGTGCTTCCAAATTGACCTCACAACATGATTGTAACTGCCTAACTACATTAAGCGTGGAACTCAGAAACCACGTTACCTCTGTACTTGGCCATAACTGCTTCTGTAAGCTGTTTCAAACATGATTATAAAACTCTATGAATGAAAGTGGGGAAAAATATTCACATTCCAGTACATTCTACTGAGACATCTTCTGTTCTCTAGGTTTCTGAAGTATTTATTTCTTTATGAAACTGAGAAACCACAAAAAATTATAGGGAAAGGTTTTGGGCTTTAATTTTCATTATGAGAATAGGAGTGGCAAAGTGCCAACAAAAATCTGGCCAGCCGTAATTTTTCATAGGGGTTGAGTCTCTTACTGTTTATAGATTAGGGAATAACCCATTTCTTCTTCTCTTTATATTTGCTGAAATTCAAAGGAATGATGAGGTAGACCTCAAATACTTTACCCTCCCCCCTTTCTAATTTTTATTTCATGTTTAATTCTGAGCTAGTTTTTGAGGCTCAGGGCAAGTAATAACTACTTTCAAATACAAAAATAGGTTTCAAACAGATTAAGAAAATTGCACACCCTACGCAAAATGTAAACCAATAGCCCAGTGCAAAACACAGAACCTGGCAATATCAATTCTCAGATCCTCAAAACTGCTTTGTGAATAGGGATGTAAAGGTATTAGAATTTCCACAAGAACAAAGCAGTAATTGCTGTATAGTAAAAAGCATTGATAGTGCATTTTGGATGCAACAGCCAGTGTAAATATCCATAGTTAATGCATATGGGAAAGAGAAAAAGGTATGAGAAAGAGGAGACTAATTGTACAGTTAAATTTTTACTACTTCAAATTCACAAGAAATTACAGGAGGCTATGGTAGCAGCTAGGAAAATCTCAGTTTCCCATGCTCCCTAGTCAGTTCTTAAGTGTTAAACCAGAAGTAAAAGAAAGTAGTATCCTGTAAAGTGGGGAAGGACAGGAGCTCAGTAATACACCCCATGCTGCATATAAAAGATCCCAGATTCAATCCTAGGCACCTCCAGGTGAGGGTTTCAAATAGACCCGGGAAGACAACATTCCCCAATACTTTTGGAGAACTACAGCCAGCAATAGCCAACAGTACCGAGCTATAGAGACCTATGGCTTGTGTCTGTATAAGGCAGCTGTTTTAAGCTATCCTTGTGGGTTTGCATAAGGTGTGATCCCCATTAACATTACAGTGGTACCTCCGGTTATGTATTTAATTCGTTCCGAAGGTCCGTTCTTAACCTGAAACTGTTCTTAACCTGAAGACCACTTTAGCTAATGGGGCCTCCCGCTGCCGCCACGCAATTTCTGTTCTCATCCTGAAGCAAAGTTCTTAACCTGAAGTATTATTTCTGGGTTAACGGCGTCCGAAACCTGAAGCGTATGTAACCTGAAGCATATGTAACCCGAGGTACCACTGTACTTCTCTTGCATAGCCTGCGTAAGCCATGCATATCGCAAGACAGCCTTCTTCTCCCATCAATTTCAAAGTGAAAAGACAATATCCACTTGTAAATGAAGAAGTAGCAATTTGGCACGGATCTAAAGCAAGGGACTAGTATCCAAGAGAACTTCACTTAATTAAAGCTGGCAACTTATGGAGAATAATATAGAAAGTCTCTAGATGCTTTGAATTCTGGATTTAGGTATAATACGCTTGAGGAAAGGGGCATTTATAGTTCACACATTTCAAATGATTGCTAATTACACAGCAGAAGCTAACCAATTTTTCTTAAGGGTCTCTCTCTGTTTCTAACAAGGCCTCTTTCACTAACAACAACAATTACGCCAAGGTAAAGTCCCCAGCCAGAATCGCATTATACATCCTTTTCCACTCTGGGGAAATGCACTTGGCAGCTGATTTGAACAGGATACTGGCTGGGATATGAGGCAGATGAAGCAGGGACAGGTGTTGTAGGGTATTCTTACTAAAGAGAACAACAGCTGGTCAATAAACAATGCACTGTACTCCCGATGTATGTGTGCGTGATTCAATACTCTACTTCTATACATAACTCTGGAATCAAAGCACCAAATTTAGTACAACCTAACCTATTCCTGAAGCTAACCCCTCCCCCATATGCCCCGATTCCCATGGATGGGATTGCAAGAGATCTTCCAACAAGGATCAAGTGATTTTAAATATCTGCTCTGAACTCTAGTTTTGTGATTGAAAACAACACTAAGCCATGCTATTGAACTATAGTTGTGCAAGACACTTGCATTCTAATCTAGCACGGAGTCATCTAACTGATACTGAAAAGCAAACATTCCACCTGTCCCGTTAATATAGGTCAAGGGTAGCCAACATGGGATTCTCCAGAGATTGTTACGATTCCAAATTCATTCACCCCTACTGGCCATACTGGCTAGCGTTGATGGGAGTTGCAGTCTAATAGCATCTGAAGAGTACCACATTGGCTGTAGCGGACCCAGCCAGATATGCAGAAATCTTGATAGAGCAGATCATCACCCAATATCCTGCAGATGTTAATGCTTAATCCTCTGGTAAACACAGAAACATTCTTACGGTGGCATTCCCTTGCACAATCCACAATCTGAGGAGTTAAACCAATGGAAAGCAAACTTATATCCAAACTGGTAGCATAACGTATTTGTGGGTTGACGAAGATGTGTTTGTATCTCATGGAAGATGTATAATTTTCCATTTTGCAGATTCAGTTGAATCTTCATATTTTCTCCTTCATGTTAATTTGAAATGCAGTACTTTTTAAAAAAATAATGTGGAAAGCATGATAAAGGGACCAATTTTCAACAGACAGTGGGTCACTATGGGCCTTTAAAAAGAAAAAGAAAAAAAGAAGGGTCAACAAAATCCTATCTGCCTTATGCAGACTATTGATTAGTTAGGGCCATCAACAGCATCCAATTTCTTTCACCTCTACCCAGAGTTTCTTGCATTTAAGGTGACTGAAAGAAGATGGGATACAATGGGGTTCAGGTAATGGGGTGACTTCCAGTAATCTGCACAGGTTCATTGATATTATCATCTACTGGTGCACTTTCAGTGCCACACTGCACATATAGCACATAACTGGGTATGGAGATAAAACTTGATCAGAATGACATATGGATTGCTTTCCTACCAGAAAGCAAGTCCTGCTGAACTTGATGGGACTTTTTGTCTTAGGATGCTTAGGATTATGTTGCATGTGGCATATTCATCCTGTAACATGAGATACTCCTGAGGGTTATTAAAATGCACCCAGGCTTTCCCAGCTTGAGCTGCTGGCTTCGGAGCTGGGCCAAGCCTTCTACATTTCCTCTTGCGAGCTTTAGAGTGTTTTCCTCTACATCATCTCTAACAGGGCTCTGGCTATTGTTTCAACAACATCTCCATTAAGGCAAGAACACATAAAACCCCATTCAGCTCTTATGTTTTTGAAGTACCAGTGTACTTCACACTTAATCAAGCCTGCCATACAGGAAGTGTTATTGCCAAGTGGCAAGCTGGAGCCCTTGCCCAGTAGCAGATCCACCAAAATTAACCAGGCATCCAGACTGCTGCTTAGAACATGGGGCTGCTGCCCCTCCTACTTGTGAATAGGTTCATTCATGATTAATGTTTCATGGAAGGCAAATAACTCAGTGAAGAGGCCTTTGCTTTCCCAGAAGTGTGTGTTTGTGTGTAAGGGAGATCCTAAGGCTTAGGGTGGCACTGCACATCACATATTCATCCTGTTAACATGATTCACTCCAGAGGCTTATTAAAATGCACCCAAACTGCACTTTGAGTGATTTCTCAGTTTGAGTGGCTAGCTTTAAAGGGCCAACTGTAATTTTAATGGGAAGTGGCTTTGAATTGAGAACTGTTAAGTGGGGTATACATTATTCAAATAAAAATAACATAAACAGGGACCCTGCAGAGATGAGGTGTAGACCGGAGCTGCTGTGCCTGGGACATCTCTCAGGAAAAATTGCTGATGCAGATCCACCCTCATTATCTGGGATCAACAGGGCAATCTCTCAGAAGTAGGCTAATGCCCATCTGTCACTATTTACATTTCTCGCTTTCAATTCTCCGCCCCCACACCACAATTATGCTTACTTTCTAAGACATTTTTAGTTTTCCTTGATTTCCCACTGTCACCCTTCCTCGGCTTATTCTTCTGGAGTTTTTGCAAACCAAATGGCCTGGTTCACATGTCACGGTAAGCCAGATTATGATTTAGAAGGCTGAATGAATGTGCATGCTTCTAGAAGTGAGCCTGAGGCTGCTCACCTCCTCCCACCTTTTTTACTCTTGCACTGCACTGAGCTGAACCAAGGTTTGGCCTTAGCTTAATCATTAGCCTGGGTTCAGATGACATGCTGTCTCTTTGCTAACCATGAGCTGTAGCCAAGGCTTCTTCTACCACTATTATGCAATCATTCAGCAGTCTACAGAGAATCCCCAGCTACAATTGTCCAGAGACTTCACCTATCATCTAATTTTCAGGTTTAGTTTTCACCTATCATCCATGTATATACTATTCATTTTTTGAGCTGCAGACATAGTGATGGCTATCTAAGCGGAAAGGGTCATAGCTCAGTAGTAGATCATCTGCTTTGCATGCAGCAAGTCCTAGGTTCAATCCCAAGCATCCCTAGGTGGAATGTCCTACTGAACCCCTGGATAGCTGCTGCCAGTGTGTATAGACAATTCTGAGGTAGGTGAACCAGTCGTCTGATTCAGCATAAGGCAGATTTCCATGTTCTTACGATCTACATCCATCCACTTTTTTGGCAAGTTCTTTTTGTCAAGCTATGAAATCCCAAAACTTAGCAGGGTACCATGAACTGACAATCACCTACCCATTCAGTTGTAAATAAATCATTGAGATTTTGCAGTCTGCTTGGGAATTATTATGACCTCAAAAAATGGGAACTTATATAAGGATAACTACGAAAAATGTTGGATGGAGATAAAAAAAGATCTAGATATATGGTCTAATCTAAAACTCTCACTGTTAGGTCGTATTGCTGTGATAAAGATGAAGGTATTGCCAAAAATGTTATTTTTGTTCCAGACACTGCAGATTATTGATAAAATGGACTGTTTCAAGAAGTGGCAGAAAGATATATCCAGATTTGTCTGGCAGGGCAAAAAGCCAAGAATAAAATTTAAAATATTAACAGATGCAAAGGAAAGAGGAGGCTTTGCCCTGCCAGACTTGAAACTTTACTATGAAGCAGCAGCTTTTTGCTGGCTGAAAGAATGGCTACTTCTTGAAAATACAGATATACTGGACCTAGAAGGATTCAATAATGTGTTTGGGTGGCATGCTTACTTATGGTATGACAAGGTTAAAGTTCACAGAATGTTTAAGATTCACATTGTCAGGAAAGCATTGTTTAATGTATGGATTAGATATAAGGATTTCTTTGAAAACAAGACTCCAAGGTGGTTATCTCCGATGGAAGCAAAAGCAGTCAAAAAACTCAATATGGAGGCCAATTGGCCAAAATATTGGGAGATACTAGAACAAGATGGAGATAAATTGAAACTGCAGAGTTTTGACAAATTAAAAAGTAAAGTCCGTGATTGGCTCCACTATCATCAGATAATGGAGGCATATAAATTGGATAGAAAAATTGGCTTCCAGGTGGAAAAATCAAAATTGGAAACAGAATTGCTAGAACCCAAAACTAAGGTATTGTCAAGAATGTATAATCTGCTGCTGAAATGGAATACACAGGATGAGGAAGTGAAATCAGTAATGATTAAATGGGCACAAGATGTGGGTCACAACATAATGCTAGCCGACTGGGAACGGTTATGGACCACTGGGCTAAAGTTTACGGCATGTAATGCCCTAAGAGAAAATATTATGAAAATGATATACAGATGGTACATAACACCAGTCAAACTAGCAAAAATTTATCATATGCCCGATAACAAATGTTGGAAATGTAAAGAAACTGAAGGTACCTTCTTTCATCTCTGGTGGACATGCCCAAGGATTAAGACCTTTTGGGAGATGATCTATAATGAACTGAAGAAAGTATTTAAATACACATTCCCAAAGAAACCGGAGGCCTTTCTCCTGGGCATGGTCAACCAAGAGGTACGTATGAAAGACAGGATATTTTTTATGTACGCCACAACAGCAGCAAGAATACTTATTGCAAAGTATTGGAAGACACAAGAATTACCCACGCTGGAGGAATGGCAGATGAAAGTCATGGACTATATGGAATCCGCAGGAATGACTGGCAGAATCAGAGACCAGGGTGAAGAGACGGTGGAGGAAGATTGGAAGAAATTTAAAGACTATTTACAGAAACACTACAAGATTAATGAATGTTAAAATAACATCAGATTGAATGTAGAAGGTTATTGGAGTAAAATTTTAAGGATTAGAAGACCCAACATTCTAAGTTCTAAGCATTGAATAAGCTATATTAAGACATTCAAATCAGAAAAGAGGTTAATTATGACAGAGGAATGGGATTTGTTGTTTAATTGTATGAATTGGAATACAGGGAAGGGAGACTCGGGGAAGTCAGAGAAACAAGTTAATGCAAGATTAATATGAAGATAAGATTGTTTTTATTTCTGTTTTTTGTAGTATGTTATGTTTGTGTAATTCTGTATGTTTTTGGTGTATTGTTTGTTGTTTTGTTTTGCTTTGTTGTCTTTTATGCAAAAACGAATAAAATATTTATAAAAAAAAAAAAAAAAAAAGAGAGAGATTTTGCAGTCTGCTTTGGAATACAGTGGAACCTTGGCTCTCGAACGGCTTAGTTGATGAACAAATCAGCTCCTGGACGCTGAAAACCCAGAAATAAGTGTTCCAGTTTTCGAACATTTTTTGGAAGCTGAAAGTCTTATGTGGCTGTCAGCTATTGTTTCCAGGATGCCTGCGCCAATTGGAAGCCACACCCTGGTTTTCGAACGTTTCGGAAGTCCAACGGATTACGTTCGAGAACTAAGGTACCACTGTAATCTAAGCCATTCAGCCTAATATGCAGAATATTCTAATGGAGGAAATGCTGATGATGTCATCTAAATTGCATTTCATTGAAACAACCAGGCCTTTTACTAGTAAATACAGACCCATTTGTGAACAAAGAATCCTTCAACATAACATAGTCTCCAAATGTTCTTCCTGTGAATATGATCAAATTGAGAATAATTCATGGCTAATAAAAAATGTTTTCAAAGCTTAAGATAAATTACAACTAATAGCAGAGTCATCCTTGTTACACATTTGAATATGAACATAATGCTATTTTCTGGAAATACTCATTACTGCCAATGCAAAGATTTGAAGAAACTCCAGGTTCCTTTAGGAGTTGTCAAATATACTGAATATTCTTCAAGAGGAAAAGTGCCTTAAAACATTTGAGGACATTATCAGGGAAAATCTAGGGTGAGCAAAAAAAACATCCAGCAGGCAAAGGACACAAAACCAGCTGTAATATTTAATGCTTTTCCAGGAGTCATTCATTATAGCAAGTTAATTCAATTTGGCTCAGAGTACTTATTGGAACTCCACTTGACAGCACAATGCAAATAGATGTTGGAGCTATAAAACAGGTCAGCATTGATTCAACATATGATCTGAGATTGTTCCCCTGTGTCTGTTTTGGTATGGTCTTGTGACATGAATTACTTTGACAACGGAGATCACCATAGACACTAATTTATCTCCATTCCAAGTTCACTATGTTCTCAAGCCAGTGGGAGAAATATATGGTTCCCTGGATTTTGATGCAATTGCCAAAACAATAACTCTGAGGGATGGGGGAGTCAGTTTGTATGTTGCTGTGCCGTATGGAAAAAGTTAAACCTGCTTTTCAAATGTCCTCCTTCTAGCTTACTCTCCACCTTCCCAAAATCAGACTTTTTACAGTAAGGAAAGTTACAGAAGAATGTACTGGGGAATGTGGGATAACCGTTGCCTGACACAACATCATTATAACCTCTGTGCAAATTTAATTCAGGATGAATGCTTAATAAACAGATCACCTGGAAGCAACCTTGGTTCCTTTTGAAATAAATAGTAATTAAGTTTTTCATGGCTAACTTTTCATACTGACTTCAATAGGATCTAAGGGTGGCTAACAGTCTCAATCCAACCTCCTACATTAATGGGCAGAAAAGACTAAATTAGAAATTGTTCTGAGCCCTTTCTTACCCTCCAATTCAACAGTTCTATGGATGGAAAGAGAGCGGTCATTTGAGCTGTTGGTGCAAAAATAAAACTAATCGTGGCCAGGTCTGCATGGACAACTAATGGGAGCCATCGGCAAACAATGAAAAAAGGTATCATGAAAAAAGCCAACACGATGGAAATTTTAAACAATAAGGCTGTAGGTGATAAGGGTAATCATTGTGTGAAAAAAATTGCTTGTCTCTGAATCACTGCATCATTTGTAATCTGGAGAGAGGATATGGTTCTGTGCTTTAGAGATATGGCATCGGTGTTCCCAGTTTTATGCATGGAATGTCATATACAACAAGCAAGTTAGATAGCAAATGTGCCTAGATGAAGAGTAGAAAAGAAAACGCATTTCATTTCTAATATATAATTTCCTTTGCTATCCAAGTGTAACAGAAGCTGTCCATCTTTATACAAAGATACAAAAGAGCACTCTGCTTGTACCTGAGGCACTGGCATGCAATGGCTTTTAGTAACAGAAACACAGATTTTCTCTTTTTTTATCATCAAGCTTTCCCAGCAGGATGAATAGGCCTCTGTCGCAAATGCCCATTTTGTACTGCTTTTAAAATCATCTTTGGTTATTTCTGTATCTGTTTCGTAACTGGTTTTTTCTAGCTGTTTTAATTATATTTTGTAACCTGCCTTAGGATGTACGTGGAAGGTGATTAATAAATAAGAACAGTAACAGCAGCAACAATAATAATTAGTAACAAAAATGGGATCCAACATCCCATGCTACTATCTTGAGCAAAAATCAAGTACACGAAAGGAAAACCTAGAAAGAACTTCATCTATGCAGCCATAGTTCTGCATGAAAAGTCCTTGGGGTTGCTCCATCTCTACCTCCCAATACAGAAGGTGACAGGCCTTCCTAGAGGCAAGCTGTCAAGGGCTGTGATTCAATAGCCTTTTGGCCAATACATGAAGGTCTCTCCAATTTTCTTCCTCCATGGCACCTCTTCATGTTGCCTCAGTGGGTGTTTATGAAGTTGCCTCAAGCATTGAGAGGCACATGTCCAGTGGCACAGAAGGATGCTTTCAGATAGGGGTGGCTCAAATGCTCCACTGTGTTTACAAAGGTCATAGCGCACAGCCCTTTGCATTGAGTGTTGACTCAGGAATTGTTGCCGTGTCCCAGACTGAGTAGCAAAAGCAGAAAAGCAACTACCCTAAAATGAGCATCTTTTTACAACAATCCAATAAGAGGGCCATATTCCCCACATGAGGCTTTTATTCCAAATTCCATTACTAGTTATGAAGATAATCCATGTTATCTTTCACTAGTGATAAAAAGCTGTATTACAAATATGCTGTTGACAACACACACACACACACACTGCCCATCTGATAGGGTTGCCCCAGCCACTTTGGATGGCTTCCAACATATATAAAAAACATAATAAAACATTAAACATGGAAAACTTCCTTATACAGGGCTGCTTTCAGATGTCTTTTAAATGTTGTATAGTCACTTATCTCCTTGACATCTGGGCACCACTACTGAGAAGGTCCTCTGCCTGGTTCTCTGTAACTTCACTTTGCACAGTAAGGGAACGGCCAGAAGGCCCTTGGTGCTGGATCTCAGTGTCTGGGCTGAACAAACTTACCTTGGAGTACGCCCCACTGAAGTCAGTGATGCCTACTTCTGAGCAGACTTTTATTTCACAGTATGTGTTGGCAATTCCTGCAAAGCAACCCTGGATGTGATTACTTAACGCCAAGTGTTGAGACCAACAGAAGACTTAAGCCAGTCTGCATCTGTAATCTATGTCTGTGTAAGTAATCAGATAATGCTGCTGCTGTTATTAATAAAATCCTCGCCCCACTCTCAGACCCAGTGAGAAATCCTGATCTGAAAACACTCTAAATGCTCTCAAGTCTTGACCGGCAAAATATATCAGCCCTCACAACCCCAGCTGAAGCAAGGCACCACAATGTCCTTTTCCAAATACTTTTGGAGAGTTGCCAGGCTAATCCTCCTGCTGTAAATACAAGGCTCCATACACCTCCCAACAAGGGGAAATGAGCAGATTACACAGTGAAGTAACAAGCTCGGGTGGCACTGAGAAGTAACTATGAGGGAAAACATGACAATTGGCATGCATTTACTTCTCTGCCTGCAACATTTGGCAATGCCAGGTAATCTTCCACTGTGGAACTTGGAGCAAATATAAGACCAGATATAAGAGCTAGGGACAACCTTTACTTTTGACCCCGTTTGTGAGGAAACAGAGGAGCATGTGCAACACAGAAAAACAAGCATTTGAGTATTTGTTTGGAACGGAAAACATTTATTCAGTCCAGCTTGCCAGTAATGACCTATGGACTTGAAACACAGCAATGGAACAGGAAACCGATGCAGAAATGTCAAAGAGGGCACAGAAAGCCTTGCAGTTAGCCAATTATTTATTTGCCCAAAGCAAGTAACAATTGTTTCTCGGCAAATGGCTTGCCAGATTAATCACTTAAGAAAACCTTGGTGCTTAGGAATCAGAGTATGAGCAAATTTGGAGCAGCATGGGGGTGGGAGAGAAAAGCAAAGTTTATGTACCCCCACATACTGTATACTGTTAACGAATGGACAACTCAACATGAAAGTACATGATAGCACTGGCAAGTGTAAAATAACTGATAGGGCAAAAGGAATGAAGAATATACCATAACCCAAATTTGAGAAGATGCAGCACTATAGAATAAATAGAGTTATTTGGGGGAAATACATTTCAAGAATCCATTCTGAAAGGAAACAGGGACTGTATGACCCATTCAGGGCATGTGAGTGATAGTTACACCTGTATTGAACTACAAATAATCAACATTATATATAAAAAACCCATAGTGCAGCAAGGTGAAGAACTATTAATTGTTGACTATTAATGCAAGTGTTATGTTGCAGTTATATTATATGTCTTACTATGTACTGTTATTACACTATTGTATTTAGATTTAGATTTTTGCATGTACTGCTTTGAGAACAGATTTACTTGTGGGGTATAAAGAAATTGACAATGACACTATCAAAAACTGGTTGAGTACCCTTGTATGAGAGCTATACAATGGGTGAATGTGTGTTCTCTAAATCTGTAATAAGTTCATACAATGGTGTCAAGAAGCTGTACTGTAACTTACCATCCCCATCTTGGCCAATATCAGTTGTAGGTGTACATGATGCTGATTATATGTAGCTGCATTTTCCTGGTGCAAATCGTTATAGTTTTGAATTTGGGGGAAATGGTAATCTGAGAGAAGGCCCCAGGGTTCCATGGAACAACTGAACTGTACATTTCTCTCTCTCTCTCTCTCTCTCTCTCTCTCTCTCTCTCTCTCTCACACACACACACACACACACAAAATCTGTGGCTACATTAACACAAGCAAATCTTAGTTTCACACACATTTAGAGCAAATCTTAGTTTCACACACATTTAGAGTGAACAAGCCAGGAAACAGCAGTTAACCAGAGTTTCCACTGGGTCGAAACTGGGAAATATGGTTGATGGTGCCCAAACAAACTCGGTTTGGGAGGTCAACTTCAAACTATATCATAAAGTTCTTGCTTGTTTGGAAGTCATTCACCATAGTTTCCTTGTTTGGATGTAAGGTAAGGTTAGATGGAGAGAGGATTGAAGTGGTGGGGGTGGTAGTTGGTGCCCACTAGACCTAGTGGAGCTGCTAGGAAGTCATTGGGGCATGGCCATCAAATGATCACAGGGTGAGGCCAAGTGGTTTTGCATTTCTCCCCATCCTCCTCCTTTGCAAAGCTATTATGGACACTTGAGCATTGCAGTTTTACACATAGCACGTAACTAAACTGAAAAGAGCCTTACTTTGGTTTAGAAGGGTTCCCTGTTGTCACAATTTCTACTTTGGGTCAGGAAAGGGTGCGTGGCTTTGATGGGGTGGTGGTGTAAAAATGTTTGACATTCTCCTTGAGAGGGTTGTGCCCTGGTAACTCTAGCAGACCAGCTTCTGCCGCATGTGGGTGCCTGAAGCTCATGCACCTCAGTTCATCATTATTATTAAAAAAAGATTTGACCCTCTAAATGAAGTCAGTGTTTGTCTTTTCGCTGCTCCAAACCAGAAGTCCCCTTCCAAACTAGCAGGACATTCACTACTGTTGAGTAATCCTATAAGACTTAATGCTTGCTCATGAATATTGGCAACAAATCATACTACATTCAAATTTAAGCTGCTAGGGGGATTAGAAAATGACTGAGAATTAATAAGATCTAAGCATCATCTCTATAATTATGCTTATTCTTGATAAATAGTTTTAAGTACTCTTTCTTCTGCATTTGTAACAAGGTTATGAAAATTTTGCAGCCAGTAACTAGAGACTTTTTATAGAGTGGTGGAATGGAACTGAAAACAAATAGGACATATGTTTGTGAAGCCCTAAGTAAAATAGTTTTTAAAAAATGAAACTACCATGTATAATATTATTTTTATCACTGAATTCAGAGCCCCATAGGAATATATAATTACTTCTGGTGAAATATCACAGCTAAAATGAGGGGGCTTTTCCAAATAATATTTTTGTTTCAATACAAAGAATGCACCAGTGTTCTTCTTCAAGGTTGTACTTATGTTAGAGAAATATCACATTTCCCCAAGACTCATATTTTGTCATTAGGAAAATGCAATTATTTTATAGAATGTGGCTCCACGAGTTCCTGTTGCCCTACAGTGCCACTACATGGGTGACAAATTTTTCTCCCCACATTCATCTTAAAATATTTATTTTTCTTCAAGAATGTAACTGAAAAGGTTGAGCAACTGCTTTGCTGCAACAAGGGTGGGGACATGAAGTCCTTTAGCGGTAACCATTTCAAACTCTGGTAACTTTCATCTTTCTTAGCAATGTCCGCTCATTTCCTAAATGCTTTGCTGTTTCATCTGTCTTGTCTTTTTAAGAGGTGTAATTCAGTGGACACTTACTTACCTGGGAAGAAGCCTCAGTGAACACAGGCAAGACGGGCTTCTGAGCAAACATGTATAGGCTTGCATGGTGAAACTGTAATGGTGGTGTGCTGAACTACAAATTCAACTCATTTAACAGATTAACAAAAGGATCTGCTCCAAACAAGAGGAACATTAAACTTCGATAAATTGGGTTAGGGTGGAGCGATTACTGTACATTCAGTTCTATTGATTTTAAGACTGAAATAGCATGCCTGAATCCACTCCAGAGATGCAGATGGGATTGATTGCCATTGGTTTTTCAGAGGCTGTGTGTCCAAGTGTCTACTACCCAGAAAGTAAACAAACACTGGTATTTGCAGCTTCAATGGGTACATTCCATCTCCATTGTCACAGGCAGTATACCTTTGAATACCATTGCTGGGAATTACAGATGGAAAGAAAACTGCTGTGCTCAGGTCCTGCTTATGGGCTTCTCATAGGTATCTGCTTGGTCACTGGGAGAACAGTGTTGGACTAGATGGGCCTTTGGCCTGATCCTGCAAAGCTCATGTTGTGTTTTGTTCTGTTTTTTACTAACATTACTTAAACACAACAATGAAATATATTTAGGAATTCAAAACTGAAGACCACAGAATACTATAGTGAAATGGTCAAACAACAAGAAACCGATGTGGACAAAGGAGAAACCATAGCAAGTGAACTTGTTCCTGAAGGCAAGAGCTATACAACTGAAGGAACAGCCATTATTCAAAATGGAAGAACACCTGTACCATTAAGGATGGAAATGGAAAGCTGTTAAAGTCCTTGCTTCCAGCAAGCTCACCAAGCAAACTCACAATAATTAATAATTATAAAATAGCAACCACACATAAATCCGTCCAGACACAGTAAAAAAACCAAAAACACTTAAAGGGGAAACTGCCCTGTCCACAAACTCTGTGTAGTGGCAGACTGGCAGATATAGCCTCTAAAAACAGGCAAGAAAAAAGAGTTGTTTGTATAGCTAGCTCATAATAAAAATCAAAGGAACTGGGTTGGGACGTTTTTTGGTCTTTGTGACTGGCTGAGAAGCCACCCTGCTCCAGAGATAGGCTGATGAAAGGCAAACATGGAAGCAGAGATGAGAGATGCTCTGACCATATGGCACATTTATCTCCATTAATCATTTGGGTAGAAGTCAGGGCGAACAGGAGGCCAGGCAGAAGAGAAGCCATCTAATAATATAGCGAGAGACTTAAGCAAGGTGGAAAGAGGTAAGGAAGTCCCAGAAAACAACATGAAATTAATAGTTTCAACTCTATCCAGGTTTTAGTTAATGGTCAAGAAATCTGAACCCAAATTGGCCATCACATCATTAAAACCTAAAATACTAGAGGACAGGTTTGGTCCACCAAAAGCAGATAATGTGTTATACTTAGAGGAACACACTACATTTTGGATGTATTATATTTAACTGCCAACCCATACGCACATAGCTATTAGGAATATAACTGGAAGAAAGGGGGATTTCTAAATGGTGCCTTTTCCTCAAAGGACTGCTTATCCTTACAATAAGAGGCTAGCCATCCGAGATCTTCATTTATTCATCCCACAAAAACACGCACAAGAAATCTTTATTTGCTGGCTGAATGGATGGCCAAGATGGCCTCTCAAAGGCCTTTTTAGTGACATAGTGTTATTAAGGTATAAAAGCTCTTTTAAAGGGAGGAAAATCCTTTTTATACAAGAGAGATTATTTCCCATTTTCTGGCTACATATCAAACATGAGAGAATGAGAAGATGCATTTCAACATTTAATAGGAACTTTTTTATATTAAAAAAAGCCTCACCAGGATAAATGGGAGAACCATTTTAGGAGGACTCTTTGACAAGTTTCTCATTAAACGTTTATAAGAAAATGCTGGAATGCAACCCCCACCTCAGGAGGAGCACTCCAGGGCTTCAACTGGCCTTGACTGGGAGTCCTGTAGTGCTGTTTCAGTTAGAGGAAGGGTTGGTGGGGGAGACAGCAGCTGGAGAGCAGAATGGCTCTGGAGAATGGAAAAGGGAAGGTCGGGTCCCTTTTTTATATATATAAATTTTTATTCATTTTTCTTTTTCATTCATTACATACATCTCAGATTCTTAACATTTATTATGTATTCCTTCCTCCCTCCCCTCGTAGGCTTCCCCCAACTTCCGCTTCTGGTTTGTTTCTCCTTTCACCCACTTTGCTACCTCCTAACAGAAAAAGTTATTAATAACATAACATCAAACCTTTTTTAATTTGTTCCTCCTGAAATATCTCTGTATAGTACAAGGTTGACCTCAAGGGACAACCCCCACCCACAACCCTAATCTCTCTTCTAGGATATTTACAATGAGCTATTAGGAGCCTGAGCAGACCATCGCCTTCTTCTCCAGCACATCCATTTCCCATGCACCCTCAACGGATGCCTCATCATTCCATACATCCTAAAAGCCCACATGCCCTTGTCAGGCCACTTGAAAGGTGGCAGTGTTTACTAGGACATTCAGTTTTAATGCTCATTATTTATCACTGATTTCTAAACAATTTAAACTATTAAAAGGTTGTTTTAACGAATGGCTATTTTATTCATTGGTTCTATGTCATGATTATGACAGAACATCATCATCATCATCATCAATAGAAGCTCTGAATGACTCGTATTGAAACAAAGCGTGGCATTAATCAAAATTATGAACAATGAACCTAATATAGGACTAGCCAATGTAATGTCCTCCAGATTTTTGGACTACAACTCCCATGATTTTTGCCAACAGCTTTGATAGGGCTTCTTTCCCCTTACATCCGAGCAGTATATACATTTTATGAAATAAAATAAAAATAAAAAATTCGCTCAACATTTGCCATTCTGGCTGGGCCTGATGGAAGCTGTAGTCCACAATATCTGGAGGACACCACACTGGATAGCCCTGACCTCACAGCAGCCCCTCAATTTCTCGGTGTTGTTTCAAGGGAAACCAGCTTGTTATGAATGAATGACAGGAAGGAATCCCGCCTCAGTAAGTGCCCATATGGAATCTCAAGATATCTACTCCCCAAGGAGAAATAAGGAGCTGAATATTTACAGGGTGCAGTTGGCAAAGTACAGAAATTTACTTTCTGCTGCTGTTCCAAGAAACCTTGAATGTTTGGCAGAATATATGTGGTAGATGAGAAGGAATACACATATTTCTGCTGAAGTGACATTATCCCAAAGGACAAAGATACATACATAATTCAGTCTTAACTGAGATTCCAAGAATGGGTAGACATCTGTATAGCTTTTACCAGATAGGTTTGCATTTCACATATATAGTGGGTAGTATCCAGCCTACAGTTTGTATCCAATGTGCATAAGAAATGATTTCTGTAAGTGCTATGGAGCATCTCCTCCCTCTACTCCCCACAGAAATATGCTCTGGGGTTTTCCCCAGACCCCCAGAGCAAATTTGGGGTGGTGCAGGACAAGGGGGCAGGTGGGGAGGAGAGTTCCACTGTGTTTGGGGAAGTGCTTCTAAACCCAAAGAGATTTAGTTGTATACAGTTCCTATTGAAATCAGTTGGACTTAAATCATGACTGGCTTGTTACAATGATTTCAACAGAACTTGTTCAATTAACTTAGTCCAGATCTCTCTCTCTCATTGAATACCTATACATTTTTCACCCACAAACACTATGTGATATTATAAAGAACTAAATCAAAACTACTGTATAGTTTGTTTTGTCACAGGTTTTGTTTAAGTGAGCAATCTGCTCTTCTCAGTGGAGCAAAGCTAATGATCTACCTACAGCAAGTGCTGTCTGGCAGCCAGAGCACATGCTTTTCCTGCCCTGAAGTCCCTTAACAATGATCAAAAGAGATCAGCTTTGTGGGCAAGAAGGAACTTGTGATTTTCAACACTCGCCTAGTTAGGAGAGCCAAAACGAATTCCAGCTTCAAAAGGAAAAAATGTATATATGCACATGTAGATTGACCTTTAATATCTCCAGAAAAGAACATAGTGGAAGAAACACAAAACATAAAGATTAAAGCACAGAGACTAATGGTACTCAAAACTGATGGAAGATAAAGTTAACCTGAAAGCAGCAGCAACATTCTTGACAAAGTGAGGTCAATGTGATGATCGGAAAGAAACTTCAGTACCAGGACACGGCTTTTCCAATTTGATTAATGGAGTGAAGGTAAAAGGAGGAGATTGAAAACCAGATGCCTAAACACCTCTTTCAAAAGGGGGGGGGGGGAGACCTTTGTAAGACAAAGAATTGCCAGCTAGTTAATGGGAAGAGAAGCCATCGCTACTATCATTTTAAACTAAAGTAGAAGCCAAAATGGAGCTGCTGAACAATGCCATCCATAAAAATGCCCTGAAAAAAGCTGAAGTCTTGTATAGCTTCAGTGTTTGAAACAATCCCTATGTGTACAAAGATCATTCATCTAGTCTAACACATATGGAATGAGTTAGGTCAACAGTCTACCATACTGTTGGTGCTATAAAAGTGATAAAGAGCAGCAGCAGCAGCTTGGGGTCCAAAATAAGACAGAGATGCCATTAAGCAATGAAACCTCCCAGCCACCCCGATATGGCATTGTAAGGCAATATCAATGGCCTGTTGTGATTGACCCACTGTTCTGTCCTCCCCAAGACAGAATCCCTCTCTCATGATTAGTGGGTTTTGACCAGCAAATGAACCCTGGGTGAGATTTGCCATAGTCTTCCAGAACAAGCTTTGCCCACCCAAGCATGAACTCCTCATCCAGATCTCCATTCATACTAGGTACATCCCAGACATTTCCCCCCTCCTCCTGAGACTTCCCTGCCTCCATTCTTTAAACACTGATTATTTTTTTCAATGGCCACAAAAAAGCAAACACAGAAACTAATGGTCCCGCATTTCCTAGTTTGTGTCAAAACCCAAGGCTATTCTATGATAAGAAAGAAGCAGACAGCAGGTGATTGAGGAAAATTGCTTTTGATGGTGGTGAAGACTTGAGAACCACCCTTTTTCTAAGAAGTTAGCAGTAGGGCTCAAAATCGGAGGGGCAAGAGCAACAGACATGCATTAAGTTGCATTTCATTAAGACACATAATACTGAGAAACAATAGAGTCCCCTGTGGCTGCTACAATGGATTTAGATTTAATGTCTTTTCCCTCCAGTGAACAATTCATCCCCCACCTTCTTACAAATGATGACTTGTGGGTCTTAACCTTACAAGCAAGGATGCATGTGACCCATTAGTTACCCTATTTAAAGGCTTTTGTATGAGCTGGAGCCATGGTTTTATATGGAGGCTCCAAATCACAGTAGCAGATGGTCTCACAAAACATACCCCCCAACCCTTTTTATTCACCTTCTGCAAGTCATCAACATTCTCTCCTTATTGCATAGATGATGGTTTATATCCGCTCGGCCCCATGTTTGCTTTGCATGTTTCCAGGATGGATAGTGTGGTGTGAAACATTAGTCCCAAACTGTGAACTGAGTCAGCAAGTGGAACCAGGATACCTGTCCTCGTTGTATATGCATCCCCCGCATATTCATATTTGCAATAAATGCTTTTTAAAAATTAAGCAAATATTAACAGAACACTCAACACACATTAGTAAGTGTCTCTGTGCACGTGTGCAATTTTGCATTATTTATAGTTTTCAAAAATTGCTACCGAAACTCCATGCTGGTGACGCAAGTTGGCAAACACCATTTCGCTTTAAAGTCACACATCTAAGGGCACCCACTACAGATGAAAAGAGACAAGTAGTAATCTGGTTCTTTAAAATATTGTGCTTGCATCTTGTTTGTGCATCTCATAAAATCTACATTTCCAAGTACATATATGAAGCACTGCATCCAACATCTGAAGTTCCCTCCATGCTATTTTCTCCTACTGGCTCCTAATTGTTCATCCTTCCCATGACACTTTGTCCCTAGCCTGCAGCAACTGGCTTGTAGAAATCAGCAACTGGGTTTTCACACTTTGGGAATCCTTAAGTCTTGACTGTAAGAAGACATGGAAAATATTTCTCGTTCCCCTGTGCTGTATTCCTCCAAGAGCTCCTTGAGCAGTAGAGGGAACACCATGTTAAAAGCAGGAGCCAATGTAGAATGAGCAGGGTTTCACCACTGTAACAGCAGTCATTTTACAGAAGTGGCTCTCAGTTTGATCTGGTGTCTAATGCAATGTAAACAGGAAACCTGCATCAGCTGGGAATGTGCAGCTGCATTATAAAATGCCTCTCCTATGCTTTTCCCCCTCATGAAGAATGATTAGAACTAACATAAACAGGATGAGAGAGGCCCCTCAAATGAAAATGTCCTGGATCCATGAAGGAGCAAGGGGCAACTGGCCTTCCTGCAGCACCGTAAACCTGGCTGGTGCCATAATTACTACAGAGATGGGAGGTAGAGGCAAAAGACAATAGGAAATTCTGCCAGAGCAGGTGCAGTTCACTCTAAAAAGTGGAAAAGCGTTTCCATCTCCTGAATGGAGATGGAGAAAGAAACTCAAGGTATTGCTAATGAGGGGTTGGCAATCTTTCTGGGCCCTTGGTAATATTTGCAAACCAGTGGAAAAAGTCAGGGGCTACACACACACTGCAACTTAGGCCCCACTGCACCATACATTTAAAGCAGTATCATAGAATAATAGAATCACAAGAGCTGGAAGGGACCCTGAGGATCATCTAGTCCAACTCCCTGCAATGCAGGAATAGGCAGCTATCATATACGAGGATCAAACCGACAACCTTGGCATTATCAGCACCACACTCTAACCAACTGAGCTATCCTTGCAATCATATCACTTCAAACAGGCATTGCTTCCCCCAAAGAATCTGGGAACTATGGTTTGTTAGGAGTGTTTAGAATTGTAAGGAGACCCCTGTTGCACTCACAGATCTACAATTCCCAGAATGGTTTAGCAGTCAATCCATCTTTCCAAGGAACTCTACAAATTATAGCTCTAAGAGGGGAACAGTGGTCTCCTAACAATTCTCAGCACCCTTAACAAACTACACTGTCCCAGATTCTTTGGAGGAAGCCATGCCTGTTTTAAGTGATATGAAATGATGGCAACATCTGTGCTACTGACTCTCAAACTTTGGGATTGCTTAAATATATACAACAACATTGCTTTTGAATTATGGTGCTGGAGGAAACTCTTGAGAGTCCCATGGATCAGGTGATGTGGATATATTGCATGCAAGGTATGGCCAATAGAAAGGCTAGCTGAATACAGAAATCCACCAGCAAGCAGAAGCTGATAACAATAGCTGCAAAATGACTTATTTGTCTATGGAGATGTACAGCTTTCTCTTATTTCTCAGGAGCACAGAATGATGATAGGCTGGAATGCATCAAGCAGCATGAATATTTCACGTCAGATTGTTAGCTACTATTTGATCACACTATCTCCAGTGGAACACAGCCTCTATCAAGATGCTAGCATTTCCAAGTCTTCCGCTTCACCAGGGATATTTTGAAAAAGAGGAGAACCCCTTTCTTGACTGTGCCTTCTGTGAGACACTTAAGACAACAAACCAAAAGAGCAGGTTCACACAATGCTCTTAAAATGTTACAGGAACCTTTGAACAGATTCCCACAACATGTTTATACTACGATGTGGGTGTTTTCACTAGCATCAGATAAGCAGAAGGCCTTCCGTTTAAAAGGACAACACTCAATCACTTCAATATAAATTCAGCCTGCATGGTGACCCTGTGAGAGACTTGTGCACCATAGAGTGAGACACGTAGTGTGGAATGTTGTTGGAGCAGCTTCCTGCTTTGCATTGGCTGTTTTCCAGATTATGTGTTCTTATAGCTCACCTTTTCAGTATCATTGGTGCTGAAATTCAGGCTCTTGCCATACTGACACCCCAGCATCATACCTGAGTGAATGGACACATTAAATTCTATTGATCGATGTTTCATCTGTATGCTGTAGTTGCTTTGTCTGCCACTTTTTAATCTGTTTATTTTTTAAAAAATACATTTTGCATGTTATTGCTATTTTTACATTGTTATCAACAAACCTGGAATGTAGTTTGAATAAGGGTGGTGTCTGTCTATCTATCTATCTATCTATCTATCTATCTATCTATCATCTGTATCTATTTACTTTTAAAAACCAAGCAATATTTGTTTACATACATAATAAAAGCTACCTGTAGAGATGTGTTTAGCTTTGTGCTAATAGGATATTTTTAATATGCAATCCTGTGCTGCACTTCCAAGTGTACTTAAATGGAGCTAAAGAAGCATCTTAAAAGGGTAAACTTTGCCTGCTGATGGTAAGAGTTCTCCCAATACAATAGCAAGGAGAGATGCATGCCAAATTTGTGTTGCTAATGATATGGAAGACTGAAATCATTGCAAAGGGAACATTCAAACTTCGTTGTTCCCAGAAGAAATGTTACACCTATAAAAGCTTCCCACTGCAGGCCAGAAGCCTGGTGCTGGCCAAGGTGCTAAAAGAGAGATTTTGTTCTCCAGACTTTTCCTCCTCTGGCTGCTGCCTATGTCAGAAATATAACTGTTAGAGACATTAACACAAGAGAATAGGACTAGGAAGCTTACAGCAATGATATAAGGAAGGCCTAGAGCTGCAGGTTTGGGATATCTTTGCCATCTGTTTTGCTGGCAGGCTGGAATTTCCCAGGAGTGAATTCCGAGCTAATTTATCCTGTTTTGGTACACAAAGAAAGCAATTCTTTGTGTAGAGGATATCTCACATGGGAATATTCCTACTTGTTTTTCTCTTGAAACTCCAGCAGGAATCATCTGGATAATTACCTAACTTCGACGACTGAAGAAAATTCTGGCATTCCTGTCAGCTGACTAGAAAGACCAGCAATTGCACAGATCATCATACAGCCCTCGACAATGAGGCTTCAAAACAAAGCAGTATATTCTGGCAGATGAATTCTATTCTTTGCTTGAGTTGAAAGGCATTTTGAGCCCCAGCTTGTAGCAGTTATCAGGACTGATTACGGTACTTGGAGGCACAGCCAAAATGGCACTATGAAGGCAGGAACCAGGTTGAACAGCCACAAGAGCTGTACGCAATGAGTTGAGATGAGGCAGGGGAAGAGTATGAATAAAGGGGAGGCAGTAAGAGTAAGAGGTTTAGCAACCACTTGGGTTATGCAGAGACAAAGCTTGCTACAGAACTGCCCCTGCAGTTATATTTCTAAGAGTAGCCCCAGTGCTCTGTGTATGGATGGACATGGGCCAGAACAAGTCGTTGTCCAATGCAGACATGTACCCAAATTTTACAAATGCTCTGTGCTGCTGTTTTATCAGCACTGTCTTGTCCATCCCTGTGTGCTCTTTATGAAAGAACTCCAAACGAGAAAGAACCTAGGGAGTAAACATGTGCAAATGTACCCAACTTTCTAAGCTGGAATTGAAAATATTCAATGAGATTGGAGTACATGCTAAGAGCACATGGACATAAGATGATTTAGAGATTCAGGAAAGAATTCAAAGATGCCAAGCCAGATGCCAAGAGAGTGCCTCCATCCTAACTTCTGGGATCATGTATGCGCTTAGTATGCAAATACCTCAGACAGGATTAAATAGGTTATATGCTGGGATAGCTCAGCTGGTAGAGCATGAGACTCTTAATCTGAGGGTTGTTGGTTTGAGCCCCACATTGGACAAAAGATTCCTACAGTGCAGAGGGCTGGACTAGATGACCCTTGTGGTCCCTTCCAACTCAACAATTCTATGATTCTATGAACAATTTGCTATCTTAAAAAAAAAAAAAAAGTGGACTGACAATCTCAAAGAACATACAAATAGGCTGCAAGAAGACAAGCACACTATTTTTCTGCATTAGAGCATCTTCATCTCCCACTCCTTCATTATACATATACTGCAGTATTTTGTGCTGTTGTGAAACATTTCGTTTTTATCTAGTTTCAAAACCATAGTATGATTTATTGGTTGACATATACGGTTGTGTGCTGCTTTGTGTATGTTTCTCTTTCAAAAGTGGTCTATGATTTGAAACAAAAATCATCCATCCGTCAATCAGTCACTGTAGCATAGTAAAACAGTGGCCAGGGAAGTCAAAGTTCAAGACCATACATTAAAACAACAACAACAACAACACCCTAACAGAGTAGCCCCATCGCTACAGTTGCATGGAGGAAGAATGAGCTAGGGCGTTCATGGTGATGCCTGACCCTCCATGATTTTTCTTCAAAACAAATAAACCAAAATGGAGAGGGGAGAGGAGAAGCAACAGATGAGCAGTGCCTCCTAGGGATTTGGCAATAGCGTGTGTGTGTCATGGCTCACAATTATTTCCTCTTCATGGACATTGGTTTTTTTAACCATTTGAACCTGACATATACCCTTAATTACACACACCACAATTATCTGTTAAAGGAAGAAAGGTAGTCAATACACATCTTGTACCTGTGTCTCAGAATTCTGGAAAAAAATGCTTTGGGACTATTAGGTGTAGATGTATGGTTTATTAATGAGGTAATCAGGGTCTTTCCTTAGCCAGGAATAAATGCTTACCAATCTGGCCTTTGCAGTTCAAGGGACCTGACTCTTCCACCTGGGAAATCAGGAGATTTTTCATGAAAAAGACAAACTCTGTGTGTGTGGGGGATCATTTGTGTAGCAACAGGTAGGACTTCATATTCAAAATAAATTAGATACATATTTTCTGTACACATTCAATACGGAGTTTCTTTAGCCAAGATAACAATTGGAATAATCATGTAAATCACTGGATTGTGAGACTAACCTATCACCGACAATGTACAACACAAGGGAAGAAAAGAAGGGAAGGCTTTGAACAGCATGCAAAGACTTACCTAAATGCATCAATTGAATGGTAGGTCGGGAAGGATGACATCAGAGTTCCATTATAAAAGAGAGAGAGAAAGAGAGAAGAGGCGAATTAATAATTACAATCACCCTGATGACAGATGCTATATTTAGAAACAACAAAATCCAGTGGAAGTTTGGAGGGGCAACAAAAGAGACGGCTGTTGCAAATCTTTATAAAAGTAGACAAGCATATGATATAACTCAGCTTTATGTGGGGACTTTAGCATATTACAACCAGTTCTGCACAGAGCTATGATTGCTGAAATTGCTGCTTTGATTTACAATGAACAAATTTAATGGATTCACCAAGCACTGGTTCAGACTATGTTAGCAAGAATGACCAGGCACACAGGCCAGGCACACAAGTAAGACACTCAGCTGAAAACCCAACACCAAAGTCTAATGTGGAATGTATTTACACACTTGACTCCGTCTCAAAAGTCTCAGGACAGGAAACAGGAAATTGAAATAATTATTTATAAACTATATGAAGCATGGATCTCTTAATTACATAACTGGGCATGAGAAATACTTACTTCTTCAAATCATATTTCTAATCTGTGCTACCCTGAAGAACTAAGTTTCTGGACCATATGCTAGGAAGGATCTGTCTGGTGAAAAAACTGGACCTTGTTACATTTAGGCACACTTGGAATTTCCCCATGCAATGCTTACCTGTACTCCCCAGAGACACACTTCATGGAAAACAAAACATATGGCCTAGTTCCATGGATATGTCTGCAATTACTCAAAGGCATACTCATGAGAGCTGAAAAGTATGTACTCCATGATAGCATCTAATTGCCATCAGAAGCCGCAACTGCATCCTTCAATTTAGTACAGTTATGCAAAAAAAAATATATGTCTTTGGAGAAAATGGATGTGCATGGCATAGAGAAGATTTTGAGTGACTCTTAAGTTACTTTAGTGAGGAATCATAAGGTCAATTTTTAAAAGGTGCACTCCTGTAATTTATAGTATAAAACCTATCAGACATGGTAGCTTGGGCTTGCTTTGAATCAGCTTGTGACATGGAATAAGACTGAGTGTATGTGGGGGAGAGGAGGGCTCATTTAATTTCACTGCGCACAGGTGGTGTAGTGACAATAAAGGTTTTTATTTATTTATTATTATTATTACATTATTATTATTATTATTATTATTATTATTATTATTATTATTATTATATCATCCATGCAGAAATTTCTCTATGTGGCAGTAGAGAGCTGAACTGGTGATTTTGCCTCAAGGTCTAAAAAGCTTTCATGGGGTATTTACACTTAAAATACCCCTAAACCCAGCAATATCTAGTGAAAATATTAAAAACTGGGTGTGTAGCTGGGTTACAAGGAGATGCTTTTTATGACAAGATCTTTTTGGGGCAGAGATCCATATATGCAGCCAGACAGTTCCATTGGCTACCCTGAAACCTTGGGATAGGGAGGGAACATAAGAGATGGCTTGGATAACTTCCAGACTGGATTACTGCTATGAGCTCTAAGTGGGGCCGCTCTTAAAGACTACAGAGAAACCTGACCAAACTGAAGTAGTCAGATTTCTGGCTGAGTTTACATTTAGAATTTCCATAACACCTGTTTAAAATAGCTTCACTGGTTGCCAGATTGTTTATAGGCCAAATTGAAGGTGCTGACATTAGTGCTTAAAGCCCTAAATGTCTCAATTCCCAAACATGTGAAAAACTGCCTCATTCCCTACAGATCCTCAAGACTGGCAGAGGGGGGCTTTTGACTGCTTTTGGGAGGTTTGTGGATGGGAGGGCAGCCTGGGAGAATTTTTTTTATGGAGCGACTGCATTTGGAAAACTGTTCACAGTTCTAGTCGCCTCTCCCCAAAAACAGTATTGTAGAGTTGGAAAAGGTTCAGAAAATGATCAAGGGGGTGCAGCAACCCCTCTATGAGGCTAGACTGCAGCGTTTGGGACTTTTTAGTTTAGAGAACAGGTGAGTAAGAGATGACAGAAGTTTATAAAATTAAGCATGGAATGGAAAAAGTGGATAGAGAAAAGTTTCTCTCTCTCTCCGCTAACACTAGAACTTGTGGCCTTTCAAAGGAAGCTGAATGTTGGAAGCTTCAGAATAGATAAAAGAAAGTACTTCTTTATGCAACACAGTTGAACTGTGGAACTCATTCCCACAGGAGGCAGTGGTGGCCACCATCTTGGATGGCTTTAAAAGACAAATTCATGGAGAACAAAGTTATCAATGGTTGCTAATCACATGATGCCCATATTCCTATGTCAGTCTGCCTCTGAATACCAGCTGCTGGGAATCACAGGAAGGCAAAGTGCTGTTGTGCTTATGTTCAAGCTTGCATGCTTCCCACAGGCATTTGGCTGACCACTGAGAGAACAGGATGCTGAACTAGATGGTGTGATCCAGCAGATTCATCCTAGGCTCTTATGAGAGAGCCATTGGTGGCAGCCTTGAGCTGTGGAATTCCCTTCGTTGTATCGTTTTCATGTTATGCTGAAGAAACTCCTCTTTACCTTGGACTTTGACACTGATAGGACCCACCCTATTCCTTGGATAGCAAATGGCGTTTGCTGATTTTAATAACGTGTTTGCATATTGTTGTAACCCACCCTGGGACCATATGGCGAAGAGTCATCATCACCACCATTATCACAAAATAAATAAATCTCAGTGCAGGAAGTACAGACCCACAAAACTTGTTCTTGTTCTTTGGTTTTTTGCTTACTTTTGATCAGTCAGTGAAGACAGATTAATA
This sequence comes from Podarcis tiliguerta, assembly GCF_965153285.1. Classification (NCBI taxonomy): domain Eukaryota; kingdom Metazoa; phylum Chordata; class Lepidosauria; order Squamata; family Lacertidae; genus Podarcis; species Podarcis tiliguerta. The sequence continues at coordinate 39,677,841 of NC_139538.1, forward strand.
TAACTCTCACAGTTCTGCTATTAAGCTGATTATTCCCCGTAGGAGCCATGTAGCCACAGAAAACTTAATTGGCACATGGCTGATGGTGTGTAGAATTAAAAGGAGGCAACGGATGCCAGAAGTACAGCCAAATCAGCAGCAAGAATAGAGCCCTGTGACAGGGTGGGGGGAAGGGATGCTTTGACTCTGATGGTGTTTAACTAAAGGTGGCAAAAGCTAACATAAGGAAGTGTCCACCTCAGTTGAAGAGAAGAAATTGGAAATACCTATGAGGGCAAAGTGAATAAAGAGATAGCTTGAGAACTGAATGCTCTATTCTGTAAAAAAAAAATGCAGTTAGGCATTTTGTGGAGAAGTATATAGCCGTGGCTGGATTTCTGAGAAACCAAATGTGGCACTTTCCCCACAGCACCAGCTCTGAAGGAGGCCAATCAGGAGATTATTTCCATATCAAAGCAACGCATGAACCCTCGGCACCCTGGACAAGAAAAACTAATTCTTTGTACATGTGCTGACCAGGAAACTGCCTGCATGATCCATCTATCCCTTAAATAAATATAAAAAACTGACTATTGCGACAAAGATGACAACTGCCTGTCATGAGGCTGCTTAGTGTCATTCTATAGAGCTCAGTGAAACAACGGCAGCAAATATACTGGTCCCTAGCAGCCCTTCTAAATATGCCAGCAAACAATTAGTCTCAGCCAGCAATGGCAATGCAGACAACAGACTTAAAAGGTCAGTTAGGCGTCTCAAGGTTGCAGCAGACCTTTGACCTTCAGCTGCCAGTCTCAACAAGCCCTTAGTCCCTCCCTCCCATGCAGCTCAACACTTCCCCTTCTCTTCCTTTCATTCTCTCTTTTTTCAGGCAAAGGAATTTCTCAAGAGTGCTTCCACATTATTCAAAGCAAGCACAAATGTGTAACCTAATCAAGACACTGAGCCCTAACAAAGGAGAGCCACACTCAGCTAACCTGTTCTTGAATGGGGTGCAGGCCTCCTGCCCCAGCATTCCCAAGGGATGCCAGAATCTGTTTTAATCTACATTGGAGAAACACGGCACTCGCTAAAAGCACTTCTTCTTTCCCAGATCCCAGCAGCAGGAGCAATTTATTTCTGCACACAGCCCAGGGGTGCAAGATCCAGCACCACTTGCACAGAGGGAGGGAAGTGTCAAAAAGAAGTCGCTCAATAGGATGCCAAAGGGATTGGAGTGGCCAGACAGGGGGAGGAGATCTATCGTATAAAAAGAAGAAAAGGAAAGAGAAGGAAGAGACTTGGTTCAGTAATAGGGACCAATTTTCCACCCTTTTGTTTAAAGAGGACAGCTCAAAAGCGACAATATAATTATGCAGCCCAGGAAGTGGGATATTTTCTGCTTACTGACATCCCAGAGGAAGTGGCGGAGATCTGTAAAAGCCTGCAGAATATGGAAGCTTTCCCACCCATTAAAAGGAGGGGGGAAGTTTTGCATTTCTGAACTTTATTTATTTTTGCTGTAAAACGCAGAGCACAAAAGCCCTGTGGGTATCTGGGCAGCCAAAGATTGCTGCTAAGGACAGGGAAGGCAAAGGAAAGAAGAAGAAGAAAAAGGGGGGGGGGGTGAAGAATGGTCCACAAAGGCAACACTTTTCCATAACAAGGACAAGGCTGCTGTGTTTTAGAAGTATTAGTTCTGGCTTCAGTCACAAGCATAAAGGAATTTGGCAAGCCCCATCCAGCTCCCTCATTGCTTCAAAACCACAGACCGTTCTGGCACAATTAGCTGGCCCAGCTTAGGAGGAGGCTGCCAGCTAGGATGGAGGTGTTTCATCAGAGCATTTTCTGCTGTCTGACCCTACTGTGTTGGAATCCAGCAATAACTAGCCATCTTTGATTTTTTTAAAAAAAAAAACATTGTTTGAAGTTACTTCATTGCCAAGATTCCTCCACACCCACACCCCTTCTTCTCTGCATTGCCCGCCATATGGGCCCGCGAGAGGCAATGCTGCAAGAGCAAGTATTTTCATCTCTGTGTCTCCGTTTTCAGATGCTCAATTTCCTGACTAATTCCTACCCCCTGCCCCCAATATTTGTTCTCACTTTAGAAGCAGGGAGGCGGCAGCCCACAGCTAGGGCAGTCTCTCCCAGACAGGGGATTTTGTACTGAGCCATATTCTCTCCTAGCTCTAAGCGCCAGGCTTCTTCATCTGCTACAATTCATACACAAAGACAAATGCATCTCTGTGGACACAGATGCCAGTTTTCAGTTTATCCAATCATGGCCCCACCAATTAGATTTCCTGCAATATGGGAATATTTAGCTTTTTGTATCAGTCAGGCAAACAATAACGTCTATTTTTTTTCCAGGCGGAGAATTGTACACAACTCGTGTTTTGTGACATGGAAACAGGCGCCATCTTCTGCGTTGTGTGTGAAAGTGGAGGAGGATGGAGATAAAAATCCAACCAGCAGGCTGGACACACTTTTCACACTGGGAAGCTCCAGATAGCAAAACCATATCTGGCTGAGGCCTGGTTCTACAGAGTAATTTGCTTAATGGATAATCCAGCCTTGATCTTATCCTGCTTCTATGAATGATAGGAAATATACACTGTGATTACTCCACTGGGTTGAAATAATAATACATGCTCTTTCTGAAGGAAATGTGAAGGCCAAGTTTAAAAACCTTACAAAACAGCTAAACATATCCACTACACATCCTTCTAAAAGGTAAAACATTCAGTGTACAATGCTCAAGACTGGGACTTGCTGTGTAGTCTTGGACCGGCCACTCTTGGGTTAGCCAAACCCCACACTTCCCCCAAGCCCCATCTCTCATCCCTCCCATCCCGTTTCTGATTTAGTTCTAGATTTTTTGGGAAGTTGTTTGTTGTTCAACATTGCCTTATGGAAGGTGAGATAAATACATGTACCTGCTACTTAGACACAAAAAATATTTGATGCTGGTGCCTAGGAATTTGAATTATTTGTTCTGTCTGGATGATTATTAATACTTACTGACAGAACCAACATGTCTACAAATGCCAAGGCACACATTTGAGCTAGTTGCAAAAATTAGTTGGGTAAAAGGTCAAAAGCGACAGATGAATGAAACAAGGCAGACACAGTAACACTGGATGGAGTCTCAAGGGAACACACTGGATCTCTTGTTCAAGTTGTGCTAGCTACCCAACTTAGGCTTATTTCTGCATCTTCAATTAACTTCTTCGTCTCTGACTACTATGAAATCATCTACTGTTTAACTTCTTAAGAGGCAGGTATAGGAATTTAAATCTGCCTTCTTGCATTTTCTGGCCTGGAAGCCCTTCCCACAAATCCAATAGGTATGAGGTCTGATTGTTGTTATTCTGTGGTGAGAGGAAAACATCTTGCATAGGCCTGAATGTTTCCTTGCTGCTACTTCAGACTTCACTATGCAATGAAAACCAGCTCTAAGAGTAAGTCCTGGTTCAAAGTAGACCCCCCAAAATGAGTTAGACAGAAGTCAAAGAATATAAAGAAGGGACCCAAACCGGTGTAGAGGATTGGAAAGAACGCGAAAAGTAGAAAAGTATAAATATGAAAGTAAATTCTTTCTAGACATTACATGTATAGATTACTTAAATAACGGTTTGTGTTCCTGAAAGGAAATTATGTATTGTGAATTTGTTGTTGTTTGTTTTTTCTTTTTCCTCTTTCCTTCCTTTTTTTCTTGTTTTTTTGTAATCTTTTTCTTTTCATTTTCCTCTTCTTTTTGGGTTTATTATTTATATTTGATTGTATTTGATTGTTAAATTAACAAAGCTTAATTTAAAAACAAAACAAAGTAGACCCCCAAAACATGCATGCCAAGGACAGTTTGTAACTGGGAGTCGTAAGAATGCCTTTGCAATGCAGAACGCTGTGAGAAAATATACAGCAAAAAAATAAAGAAGATTCAGGCAAAAACTTAACAGAAAAACCAATTATAATGTTAAAATGCAGCACTGAAATCTTGGTGTCTGGGTGCCTCATTCTGTCTGCTATTCCTTTTTTTGAAAAAAGAAAGAAAACAACATCAGTAATGATCACGGCCTAAAGCAGGGATAGGGAAGTTGTGACCAGATGTTGTTGGAGTACAACTCCCATTATCCTTGACTACTAGTCATGCTGGCTTGGGTTGATGGGAGTTGGAGTCCAAAAGCCTAAGGAGGGCCACAGGTTCTTCATCCCTGGAAAGCTTGGAACCACAGAGAAGTCACTATTCATTGACACTAGGATGCGAAGCTGTGCATTTAGGAGATGGTGGTGAAGGGAAAAAGTCATAACAGGAGTCTGGCTTGTTTCTATTCTGGTAGCGCAAGAAAGTGGGAATTTAGGAGTATCTGACTTGCAACCAATTCAGCAAACAAACAGGGAAAATAAAAGAGCACAGGGAAGGCAAGCAAGTTAAGGAGAGAATAAGAAGTGGCTGCAAAAAGTCAGCAAGCAGCCACAGAAAGCAACTGTATTCCCTTTAGCCAGCAGGTGTTGCTCTGGCAATAGGAAGAGACCAGAGAGCAGCAAAGGCTATAAAGAAACAAATGAGCTGCTTAAAAATAATAAAAATAGGAAAATAACATGTCCAGGCAATACAAGGGCCAAATGAAACCCACAGCCAATGCTTTGGAATTCCTCCCCAACTAGCTCAATGGTCCAGCTGTCAAAGGGAATCACAAGGTCACACGTTCTACACACATCCACGCACGTTCTAGCCTGTTCCCTTCAACTACTTGGAACTGTTATAATAGCCGCTCAATACAAAACCCAACTAAAACATGGCAAGTCACGAAGGCTTCCCCCCGTCCCTGGCCTCCATTTCAGCGCTCATTTGCCTATTGCTTGGCACAGCAAACACTTTTTGTTAGCATGAAGAGGAACAGTAGCAAGGCCTTTATACTCTTGGAATATTGAGGGAGATGGAAAAGCCCCAAGACCTTGAAAATAATAAAAGAGAGTATGCATCAATACAGAAAAAGAGCACACAACAAAAACAAGGAAATTCAAGCACAAGAAACATGCTAACATGCTGGATGAGGCTAGGTAGCCCACTTGAATCTGGTGTGTGAGGGTGGTTGTCTTTTGGGTGGGGGGCATGAATATTCCTCCCAATTAGGTAATAACAACTTTTCTCAGTTCCTTACAGAAAACGCAGGGCAGGGCCTACTGCAAGTGAGGCTTTGTTGGTGGTGCTGCCCCTGAGGACTGCCTGCTGGGTGTTAACCCATGACAAGGCCTTCTCAGTGGCAGTTCATGCATGTTCCTGCATCTGTCTCCCTCATTACTGACTTTAAGGAGGAACTTAAAAGCATTTCTGTTTTCACCTAGGCAGTTGATGACTGAAAGATACTGTTCCTGGCAACCCTGAAATCACTAGCTGAGAGAATGTTTTTAACTGTTTTTAGAATCTTCCTACAATGTTTTTATATTGGTGTGTTTGCCATTCTGGGCTCCTTCAGGAGGGAGGGCAGGATATAAAATGAATGACTAAATAAATAAATGGAATAAATAAACACTGAGCCACTGACAGTTTTCTATTACCCAAGCCATCTGATACATGATCAAGCACGTCACCTTAATTTCCTGTTAGGGAGGAACAGTTAATGTCTCCCAACTGCTGCAGCACAGTAACTATTGACAGGTACCGGTAGTTAGTTTGGTACGGGGAGACTAGACTGGTAAAAGCAAGGAGCCGATCCCAAAGTAGTAACACATCCTTATCAGAACATGGGACATTCTTCCAACTAAAAATTACTCAGGACAGTTTTTGTTGCATAATTACTTTGATTTTTCTGGTGGCTTCAGTCACTGACTACTAGATTAAATTCAGATTTAATCCATACATTCTGACAAGGCTTCAGTCATTTAAGACATCCACCACTCCAAAGTAATGGCTAAATAAATTCCTGAACAGGAGGACTAGCTGAGTTAGCCAACAGAACAATGGGGTGAATCATTATCACCATGGCCGCAAGTTAATGTAGATTCCCACCCACCCCTGTTCTTGTCTTGTCTATGGGTACCAGAGCATGAGAGATGGTGAGTGAACCAGGAGTCAGCATAAATTTCCCTCAGAAATGACAGACAGCAGATAAAGAGAGGAAACAGAGGAAATGGGTCTGTTTTCTGCAGCTGGTTTAACTCAGTGACAAAGCGAGGTATTAAGGGTGATCCTCATTTGCAATCAAACCAAATTGCTTTTTTTTAAAGTCAACAGGAATTGCTAGACATTACTGGAGAAGAGAAGGTGGCGGAGAAGAGAAGATGCAAGAGTGTATGCTTTTGACAGCAGCCTCACATGCACCATGACAACTACTTCTGGTTGAGGTTTCCATATTACTCACCAATGAGAAAAGAAGTCAACAGCTACAACTATATATGAGAATCCAGGAGCACCTTTTGGCCTAGAGATACCTCCAAGGCATGTAACAAAACATGCCAGTAACAAAAAGTAAATGTCCCATAAGAAGCAATGCTTCCTTCCCTCAGAACTTGGAGACGTATAAAATAGAAAAAAGACAACCAGAAGGCAAGATATCTCAATAAAAACTAAATAAACAAACTATGTAGAGGGCAGAACCCAAGGAATACACAGTCTGAGCAAGCGTATTCTGATCAACTCACTCCTGTATGCCAGCCCCTCAGCTCAGGTTTCTGTATTGTGAGCATAATATGCCCATCCCTCATGCTTCTGAACAACTGCAGACATGTAACAGACTTGTGTTGAATTCCTTGTCACTATCCTGAGGGGCATGGAAGTACAAAAAGCTAATGAAAGAGCCTGTCACTATGGGTATATATATTTTTTTATTTTCAAAACTCCAAAGAGGAAATGGAGAATGTGAAGACACTACTGCCATCCTTTCAGCTTGCTCTGAGAAATAAGATGAGATGATGCTCTTCAATTTTCTTTCAAAAGCAGCTGAGTTCAGTGAACTCTTTTAATGAGGATTAGAGGTGAGGCAGAGAGCAAATGGTCTCCTAGCTGAGGGGAACAAATGCATTCCATTTTCAATATCCCTCCCCAGCCCCCAACACCCTCTGGGCTGGGAGGCTCATGCATATTTGACATGTTTTCCGCTCAGACAGTAATTTCAGGAGCAGCTTATCTCATTCTGGTTTATATGGCTTTAAGAAATACAAATATTCTATGTTCTTTATGGAAAGCTCTGATATTAGTATAACTACAACAAGGACTCTGAGAATTCTAACACGAATCAGACTCATTTTAAATTCAATAGCATTGTTCACATGGCACCCTTAATATATTATTGGGATACAACGCCCATCATTCCTGACCGTTGGACATATTGTCTGGGGCTGATTGGAGTTGTGATCCATGTTGGCTATTCCTGGCTTACAGTGATGGTGAAAACCATGTGGCAACTGAAAATACATTTAAACTCACTCACATGCATGTCTGAAAATAATCATACAGAATATTTATACAACAATCCTGTCTAATATACAAGAAAGGGAACTGTGTGTACATTGATTTGTCTCACCTTAAGAACTGATCAAGGTGGAGAACTTCTGGTCTTCCAGTTCTCTTTATCTCTGACTACTGGGCATACTGGTTGGGGGTGATGTGAGTTGCAGACCAATTACAACTGGCTGGCAACAAGTCTCCCACCATCCTAAACTACTTCTGTGTGGTTTAAGAACTGCTGGTTGGATCAGGCTAAGATCCATATGGGCCACCATTCTGTTTCCAACAGTGGCTACTCAACTGCTTCCAGGTATATTTACAACCATAGCATGAAGGCAACATCCTTCTCCTATTTGTCCTCTGGCAGCTAGTATTCAGAGCTATATTGCCCCTAAACATGGAGGTTCCATTTAGTTGTGGCCAATAGCCAAATGTTACCATCTGCAAATTTCTGCCGAGTCCTTGCTTTCAATTTGTGGTAGATGGTGCCTAGGATTGTACAGGCTGATCAGTGTGGGATCAGAGGATAAATAGCCCTGCCTGATGGTAGAAAAGTGGATTAAAATGTTCTTAGGCCCCTAAATTCAAATATTACAACACGCTAGAGGGAAACAAGAGGCTTCTGGGACCAGGATCCAGTATTTCATGAGAATTTTCTTGGTAATGAAGGTATACAAACTACGTAGTGCAATTTTATATGTGTCCATTCAGAATAAAGCCCATGGGAATTACTGCTAGGTAAGAGTGTAAAGGATTGCAGCCTAACTTATACCTGTGATAAGCCAAAGGTTTTTTGCTGCAGGTGCAAATTTTCCTTTCAGTTAACTGTCAATAGGCCCAAACAATTATCTGTGGGGCAACTATTGAAGATCCACTGCAATGAAGGCTCCCAGACAACCCCTCCTCATTTCCTCCCTGTGACAAGTTTTATGGCAGGAGCCAGTCAAAACTTAAAATGGTACTTCCAGCTTGTCAGAAAACTACAATTACCTGTTTTGTAAAAATATAAAAATCCAGATGCTGTTGACAACACAGCTTTTAATCTGAGTGTTCCACAATACCAGTGGGTATTGAACTTGCTTATTTTAAAGCCATTTTTACCTGATGCAATCTTAAATTATTCCCATATTCAACAAAAAAGCAAATATTAAAGGTGCCCTTGCTTTCCTAAAATAAATAGCTGATCTTGTTTGTCAATATTGTATGATTACTTGTAAGAGAAGCTATGCCCTTCAGGAAATGTAACAGTAAATATAGAAGTTAAAAATTATATCGTTAATTAAGACAGCAACACTTCTAGCTGATATCTGGAAGCAAGCTTCACTGAATACAATTGAATTTACTTCCTAGTGAACTACCATAGAATTGAGCTGTAAAAGAATTATTCCATTATATAGTCATTGTTTTAAATAAGTCTCTACCTAGAACTTTGTAAGAAATATATGAACTTATACCAAAAAAGTTGCATGTTAAGGATGAATGATAATAGAATAACCCCCTAACAAGATGATTCTACAGTAGTAAACATGAAATAGTCATAAAAGTGTTTGGATAGCTGTTGCCTATTCCCTGCCTATTACAGTGGGAAGCCAAACTGCTGTAAGCTACTTCAACACACAAAGCTAGAAAGATGGCAGCATGCACTGAATCACAAGTACAGTGGTACCTCAGGTTAAGCACTTAATTCGTTCCGGAGGTCCGTACTTAACCTGAAACTGTTCTTAACCTGAAGCACCACTTTAGCTAATGGGGACTCCCACTGCTGCTGCACCGCCGGAGCACGATTTCTGTTCTCATCCTGAAGCAAACTTCTTAACCTGAGGTAATATTTCTGAGTTAGCAAAGTCTGTAACCTGAAGCATATGTAACCTGAAGCGTATGTAACCTGAGGTACCACTGTACAGGAATGTAAACACAGATATGTTCCTCCTCTCAGGCATCTGTCCCACATTACAACTACTACTACTTGTTACTGGTTCATATGGAGTAACTGAGTTAGTTTTATATTTTAGGACTCATACCCAATCTTCTTCACCAACATCACTGTGCTTTGAAGACAGAGTTGTTGATAAATCTTTTAGTTATAAACAGAGCTTATACCTGTAATTAAAATGAGCTGATAAAGCAGTCTTGGAGGATAAAGGATGCGTGGTGAATCCTAGTGGAATTTGTTCCACACAGAGATAAGAAAGATAATCAGATAAAGCACTTGAAAGTATTTTCCAGCAATAATCCAGAAGTTCTGAAGTCGTACACCTGTGGTCCTGGCTGAGCCATCAAGTGTTTAAAGTTCTGTAACATAAAAAGAGCATTCTCCCAGCAGGTTGCATTTCATCATTTCTGCAGCAAAAATAATCCCCCCCTAGCAATGTCTGACCTAATTACACACAGGTGAGTGTGCAGAAGGTACAAACCACAGGTGTCTTTGTCTCTGGAGGCCTTGCGAACAAAGCATATTCAAATGTCCAGCCACTGAGACATAATGCACCTCAGAATGCACATGGAAAAAACATTTGTTTGAAAGCTTGTCCTTGGTGTGTAGGTTTTCTATATGGAGCAAGATTCTGATCCAGTGTGGTGTAGTGGTTAAGAGCAGTAGTCTCGTAACCTGGGGAACCGGGTTCGCGTCTCCGCTCCTCCACATGCAGCTGCTGGGTGACCTTGGGCCAGTCACACTTCCTTGAAGTCTCTCAGCCCCACTCACCTCACAGAGTGTTTGTTGTGGGGGAGGAAGGGAAAGGAGAATGTTAGCCGCTTTGAGACTCCTTAAAGGGAGTGAAAGGCGGGATATCAAATCCAAACTCTTCTTCTTCTTCATAGGAATGCTTTCAAACAAATAGTATTCTACAGAAGTTTTGAGGTGGATTAATTGTGCAATAAGACTACGGCACTTGAATGTTTGAATGGGCTCCTAGTGGGCTTCTGTAAATTTCAGTTTAATTTACAAATGGGCTTCTATAAATTCCAGTTTAAGAGAGGACATCATAACCAGAATGAATGACATCCTTTTACAAACAAAATAAGCATTTCACTATACATGTACTATGAGAATGAAAGTCAAACCTCGCTTTAACTGTAGCTTCCAATTCCTAAAATAATACAAAGAATGCAGGAAGCTATCTTATAGAGTCAAACCACCAGTCCATCCACTCCAATATTGTCTACAGAGACTGGCAGCACCCATTTAGGCTCTTAAACAGGGTCTCCCCACTCCAGTATAATCTAGAGATGTCAGGGATTGAACCTGGGTCATTGTGAATCCAAAGCATATGCTCTGTCACTGAGCTATGACCCTTTCCGATCATAGACATAGACCCCTTCAATGAAAACAAGGGGGTGGGAATAATATGCAAACTTGTCACCCGTAAGTTATTGGCCACTCATGACAGGCAACAACTCTTCAAGGCTTGCTACCTGAGTTGAAGGGTTGAACATGGGACCATTGTTATGCAAACCATGTGTGCTACCACTGAGGTATCACCCTTCCCAGGACCAAGGCACTATAAATAAGACACAACATTCACATGCAGCTGGCAGAAGTTTTATTTGATCCTCTTGCTCAGCTATTATAAGCTAATGAAGAGTTAAGATACTTTTAACAGAAGGATCCTGCAACACTTGACAAAGGCTCGCAGCAGGCCTGAGCCCAAAAAGGGTTTCTGGGCGCCAAAACTGGTTCAAAAAATGGGTGTATGTGCAAATTCAGAGAACTGCTTTGAGAGCTCTTACTCCCTCTGCCCCCACACCTCTCACTGTGGTCAGGCTATTCCTATCCATCTGGTATGTCACCACATACCCTCCAAAATTCAACAAAGTTGTTTCTCCTTTCATCACTTGGAATGGGGGTATGGATGAAGGGGGACTGCATGCAGCAGGGATGGGGATCCTTCTAAAAAAATTTAAACTCCAATTCACATCAACCTCAGAAAGACAAATAAATGGTCAAAGATGACTGGAACTGTAGTCCAACAACATCTGGAGGGCCACAGCTTTACATCCCTACACGAAAGCACTGGTTCATAGATAGCTTAGAAAATATAGGTGCAGAAGGTTTGGATACTTTGACCCAGAAAACAAAGGCTTCAATTGGAACTAATGGAGGGTGGGTGGGTATAGAGAACATTTAGATAAAACAGTCAATTGCTTTAATTTTCTCCTCCCACTTCTTCCCCCAAATGTTGTCTCCCAAGGTTTTAACTTAAAGAAAAGAACATTTGGAACAGTTTCAAGGCAAATCCTCCATGCATCAAGTTCTATGGAGGGCTAAAATGTGTTAGGAAAACAATTCAAAGACAAAAGCTACATCTCCTTAAAGAGCTTCTCAGATTTGCCCAAAACCTGACAGACAGTCATACCCTGGTGGCATGTCAAGTTTCAGGTCATTGGTTTTGAGGCTGAAGCTGGTTAATTATTTAATGGGGAAGTGCTGTTCAACATGAAAACTGCAACCACTGTGGATTTTTCTTATTCTAAATGCACCTGTGTTGTATTTTGCTTGCTGACAAGCCTGTTCCTTTCATTTAGGCCAAGTTTTAGAGGAACACACTGAAACGCTTACTGGCCAAAGGCAAGCCCATGCCATCTAGGAAATAAATCCAGTTATCTCCAAACAGGGTCAAGGTTCCCAAACTAGATGTCTGTAAGAACAATAGCTATTTCCAGCTATTGTAGAAAAGGGGTTTTTTTTTTTACTAAAGGGCAGGAGTACGTGGGATGTTGTCTTAAGGATTTCCTACAGATTCTTATTTATTTATAGAGATTGGAGACAAGGGGGTGAGGACAAACATACAGAATAAGATGTCTCATGCATCTTCTCAGTTTTTCTGCACAGGTTTACATTTTGCTGTGGATCATTAGGAAAAAAACAACGCAAATAAACCAAGCCTTACATTTGTATAAAATGGCTACATCATCAGCCTCCAAGAGTCCATTCACTGTTTCAAACACCTTAAAAAAATTAAAGGGTGGAGGGAACAGTACCACCACTTCGTAAGACATGAATGAGGAATTTCCCAAATATATTGTGAAATCCTTTCTCATGGCTCTAGTGTGTGGTACAGAACCAGCTGAACTATTTGAGCTCTACTGGGGCCTGACCTGGATAACATATCCATGTACGCTATTCTGAACTCCTCAGACAAACGGTAGAATATAAATGCAACAGATAAGCAGGAGTCATTGTGCAATCTTTGCAGAGTACTCCTCTCTCATGTGCACACACTTGCACAAATGCCCTGATTTAAAAGAGATGTGTCCACTAAAGTATTGCACCATTACTGTGATAGACACTGGTGTGTCCCCATTCAAGGAAAGGTGCAGAAACTTATAGGCTATAATGTTTGGGTTTTTTGAATTTAGGAGGGAAGAGCTTTATGCAACTGTGCATGGTATGTGCAAATGGACAGGGATTTTAATGTTTTGTTTTCTATTCTTTCTTCCTACTATGAGCTCCACCCACTTTTGATTCCAGCTCCACCCACCCTTGGCCTGAAGCCTTGACTGATTTTCTCCATACACCAGTGGCCTTTTATAGAAAAACCATTCCTTACTGCTGCCATGTAGAACAATTGTATAATGTATCCAGCAACATTACACAGGTGGATTGTGAAGATAATTCCATGTTCAAAATGGGCATATTACCTATCTTCACAAACAGATATACAGTGGTACCTCGGGTTAAGTTCTTAATTCGTTCCAGAGGTCCGTACTTAACCTGAAACTGTTCTTAACCTGAAGCACCACTTTAGCTAATGGGGCCTCCCACTGCCGCCGCACTGCTGGAGCACAATTTCTGTTCTCATCCTGAAGCAAAATTCTTAACCTGAAGCACTATTTCAGGGTTAGCGGAGTCTGTAACCTGAAGCGTATGTAACCTGAAGCATATGTAACCTGAGGTACCACTGTACAAATATGCTAGATTTTGAGATCACTTAGAAATCTGATTCCTACAGGTAACAACGTTGAAAGATCGCTGCTGGATCAGAATAAAGGCTTATCTAGTCCAGCAATTTGTTATCAGAGTGGACAACCAGATGACAACTGAAATTGCATAAGGAGAATGTGAGTTCAGTGTCACTAATGTGCTCTCCAACAACTGGTTATTCAGAGGTCTAGTGCCTCTGATATTTGAGGGTATATTCTACCATCATGACTGATAGCGATTGATAGCTTTGTCCTCCATGAATCTGTCTAACCTGCTTTTAAAGCTGTCGAATTTGGTGGCTACCACCACATCTTTTAGTAGCAAATTCCATGGTTTAAATAAATCCTGTGTGAGGTAGTACATCCTTTTGCCTCTCCTGAAGTTCTCATTCAACTTCATTGGAGGTCTCTCAGTTTTAGCACTGTAAGAAGGGAGAAAAACGTATCTCCACTTTATACACCTTCATCATGATCCTCTTACTCACTTTTCTTCTGAACAAAACCCCCTAACATTGTGACATCTCCTTAAAGCGAAGTTGCTTCAGCTTTGAACATTTTGGCTGCCACTTTCACTGGTATTAATTTTGATGGATCACAACTAACATTTTTTTTCAATTAGCTACGCCGTTAGTTGCTCTTCTAAAAGGCTATTCCATCCAAAGAACTTTGCTATTTGAGCAAATGATTGCAAAATATTGTCCTGAGACCACTTATATTTTTTCTTTTCTGTCAACTCTGGAAGCACTTCCAAATTATTGCCTATCAAAACTGTTTATTTCTGGGAATCCCAGAGCTTTTGTTTATTTTCTCCCTGTCTCGCTTTCTGCAGGCCTACTGAGAACAGTTTATCTTCACTCCCTTTTGACTCTAGTCACGGCCCATGAAGTGGCTGTTGTCTCCCCTTATGTCAACATTATGTGGTTGAAGCTAATATATCACTGGCTTCTATGAAACCAGTGCCTTCTGAAGTGTTCTCTTTATATGTGACACAATACCTACAAAAGGCTACCAAAACAACCCAACTTACAATTAAAACTGAGCAGAGACATATTTAGGGGTTGGTGAAACCAGCCCCTGCTTGGGGGCACAGGCCGATGAGGCACAAAAATCATGTATCAGACCATGGAGTTTACAATATACTGTATATGTCCGTGGCGTGCCTCTTGTTGTTTAGTCGTTTAGTCGTGTCCGACTCTTCGTGACCCCATGGACCAGAGCACGCCAGGCACTTCTGTCTTCCACTGCCTCCCGCAGTTTGGTCAAACTCATGCTGGTAACTTCGAGAACACTATCCAACCATCTCGTCCTCTGTCGTCCCCTTCTCCTTGTGCCCTCCATCTTCCCCAACATCAGGGTCTTTTCTCTTCCATTGAGGTGGCCAAAGTATTGGAGCCTCAGCTTCACAATCTGTCCTTCCAGGGGGCACTCAGGGCTGATTTCCTTAAGAATGGATAGGTTTGATCTTCTTGCAGTCCATGGGACTCTCAAGAGTCTCCTCCACCACCATAATTCAAAAGCATCAATTCTTCAGCGATCAGCCTTCTTTATGGTCCGGCTTCTCAGTCCATACATCACAACTGGGAAAACCATAGCTTTTACTATACGGACCTTGTTGGCAAGGTGGGAGTGCCTCTAGAACTGAGTAATTACAAGTGATTGGTTATCCTTTGAAAAACTGGACTTTAATATTCAAAAAAGAAATACTCTGCAGCACAGATAGAACCAGATTGAGGTTCTAGGAGAAGATCTCAAATACAGTGGTACCTCCGGTTGCGAACGGGATCTGTTCCGGAGGTCCAGCTGCACCACGGGGAATTCCACAACCGGAGGACCGCTTCTGTGCATGCATGCGCAGCAAAACCCGGAAAAACACTTCCAGGTTTGCCACGTTCACATCCCGAAGTTCATGTATCCAGAGGGATACATAAGCGGAGGTACAACTGTAGTGAAATAAGCATTTACGAGGGATGGTGAAGCTGTGGCTCCCAAGATGTTATGAGATACAACTAAAATGATCCCTGACTGCTACAGTGCTGTACATTGCTTAGCTATGCAAGAGGAAAGGAGAGAGGAAAGATATAGGACACGTAGGAAACATTTAGTGCTTTTCAAAGTGTATACATCTCAAGGCAAAAGGATGACTCAACTCCCAAATGTATCTGTCAGTGGTTGGTGTTTATGAACCATGCAAAGGGAGGCAGGAGAGAGAGAGAAGTCCCAATGCAATGCCACATTTGGTGAGGTTCAACAATTTGTTACATCAGAGCTTCTTAGCGTAAGATTGTAGGGTAGCTTCAGCTTGAAAAAAATCTCTCCTGTGGTGCACTGTGCCTTGCTTTCCTTGTCTCACAAAAGTGCAGGCTTCTCTCTTTTAAAAGCAGGACAGAATTTTCAATACTTCCCTTCCTCACTTAAACAGCTGCTTTTGGGATAATGGACTCTAGCAAAGGGGCAGTTTCCAGAAATCTGTGGTGTTTCTTTTTTAAAAAAGAGACGATTACTCTGACAGTATGAGACTCTCCAATGCTTCCTTCTCCAAACTTTCATTTTTTTTATGTCAAGGGCAGACATAGCAGATCGCTAGGGACCCCTAATTCATACCTGGCAAACCACCAAATGCAAGGGAAACCCAGATGAACACTGAAAGCGTGGAATTTTTATTCCTTGTTGTTCCAACAGTACAGTCTCTACCACAGATCAGTTGGGGGGGGGTGTTTTCCATGCATACCATGTACTCGTGTACAGACTTACAAGTTCATACAGCTACACTCCTGTGAGTTTGCAAGGCTGGTTCGAGCAGATGGCTTGGAAATGATCTGAAAGAGATCCTAAATCATCCAGAGGAGTCATCAGAAAACTATGTCGGCTCCAAGCCGCAGGAATGATTTCTGAATTACCTATTTGACAGGGAATAGATGCTCTAAGATGCAATACAGATTCCCTATTGGGGGTGTGGCGTAGGTTGCACCTGCAAAGAAATGCAACAGGATCGGCATTTGCATGAACTGTGGATTGGTCTGGAAGTATTTGAGCTGGACTGTCTGCATGGAAAAAGAAGAAAGGCATGAGGGAGAAAGAAAACAGGGGCAAAAAGATTTGATGAAGTTGCAGAGAGGCAATACAGTGCAGGTGAATAATTGAACAGGACCACAGATGCAGTTTGGTACTATGACTGGTGCATTAAAATGGAAGCAGGCAGTTGTCAATATAAGAGAGCACAGGTACAGCTGGTCAGTCATTTTCAGCTCCTTTAGCTACTGGACAGGTTAACGTAGAAAGCTGCCTTATAACACAGCAGACCATTGGTCCATCTAGCTCCATACTGTCTACACTGACTGCTAATGACCTTCCAGGGTTGCAGACAGAGGTCTCCCACAGCTCTACCTGGAGATGTTGGGGATTGAACCAGGGACCTTCTGCAGGCAAGGCAGATAATCTGGCACTGTCGCATCCTTTTCACACTGGTTGGTCAACATAGGATGCCCTGTGCTTACTTGCTTGGCTTAAAATCCCCCAATCATGAGAAACGGTGCTAAGTTTGTGGTCTTCCTGTGAGGAAATAAAAGCAGCATCTGTACAAGTGATAATTTCCTGTGAAAATATCATAGGCATGGATATGTGAAAGATAGAAATCCACAGTCTATTATGTTACAAGAACTGTGCAGGCTCACATTAATTATCATGCAAAACCCGAATTCGCAGACACATGCAAACAGCAGTGAGAGATCAAAGGCAGTGCTGCACTCAATAACTCCCTTTAAAAGCTTCCATTCATCAAAGAGAAAACTGAGGCTTGAAAGAAGGTTGTATATAACTTGGAACACAGAGGATAGCAGCTTTCTTTTGAAATATCTCAGAAGCAATAAAATTATTCTATATACTTTCCTATGACACTAGAATGCCAGAAAAGGGATCAGGAAGGAACCACAATTCTGGCTCTAACCTTTGCACAGAATCAGAATAGTTGTGTCAAGTCTCTTCAGCCTCCCTTAGTCAGTCCCTCCTTTTCCCCCACAACCTGGTCATACTATTAATCCTGGGTTGTACAAATAGCAGCTCTTTTTCTCCTGCAATCCAATAAAGCACTTAAGCACAAGTTAAACACACGTCTTGCTCTATTGAAGACAATTAATGGCATTTGACTTTGCTGGATCAGTCTTCAGCACTCAGCTAACCTTGTCGCCACATGACACCTAAAGACTAAATCAGCCCTCAGCGGCTTCATTCTGCAATAAGATTATTATTCCTAATAATGTCCATGACACTTTAAAAGAGACAACTTTTCTTTTTTAAGAA
Organism: Podarcis tiliguerta; assembly: GCF_965153285.1. Taxonomy (NCBI): domain Eukaryota; kingdom Metazoa; phylum Chordata; class Lepidosauria; order Squamata; family Lacertidae; genus Podarcis; species Podarcis tiliguerta. Next base: position 39,695,488 of record NC_139538.1, read on the forward strand.
AAGGAAAAAAGTGGTTATTATTTCCATTTTATTGATGCAGATTGGTGGTTGGAAGACTTGTCCTAAGCAAAGGCTGACATGGTCTTTGCATTAAAAGAATTCAAGTTCTTTGTAAAGAAAAGCAGAATGAATAAATCATGCAAATTGAGCACATTTTTTTAAATGAAGCATCATTTATTTTGCTTGTGCCAGACACGGAAAGGGACAAGGCATTATGCAAAGCACTATGACCCATCCCTTATCCCACAAGGAAATCCTGCCCTAGCCTCTATCAGTCTTCCGAGATTTCACCAGATAATGCTGAGAACCTTTCCAAGATTTACCTGTTAAAGACATTTGCTTTTCTAAAATTAAACAAAAAAAGGAGCCTGGGATTCTTAAAAAGCTGAATTATACAATGTGATCACAGATATGAGAAACCTGCCCAGTGAATTAATCCTGGTTCCAGCACCATGTCCAAACTTGTGTCTACTGCAATGCATTGGCTCTGAGATTAGATAATTCTTTTCTACGTCTGCGGCATTTTCTTTTGGGAACTTTAATTTGCAGGGTTGCCAACTCAGCATCTGTCATGGTCACTGCACAGTTGTTTAAAAAGTGGTGGAAGAAACATCGCAAAATGCAAATTAACTGAAACCTTTCTCCTTCTGTATAAAGACAGAGCCCTGGTGTGGGGTAGACAGATCTTTGCCCTGTGCTTCAGCTCAGCCACCAGGAAAGACTATCTGATCAAGAGGGACAAAGCAACAATAGAAAATCCATTAGCTTGTAGTTCTGGAGCATCACAGGTCTATTAGCGATTGACTGATTAGCCTGTCGGATGCAAGTCAGACTTTCTCAAATCTCTCTCTCAATAAACTGTTAAAAGTCAATACTGCACAGAATGGAAATTCAATTTAAGGTAAGGGGGGGAAAATGACTAATTATTCTTTTTGGAACTCCATTGATCTTCCCAGCTCCGGGGACTTGGCAGAAGGAACTCCTGCCAGATCAGAATGCTGGAGATGAAAAGGTACTCCTTTCAGAAAGGTGCCAGAGTGGATAAGAGCTAAATATTAAAATTGGAAATAAAACAATTCACCCTTTCTAGAGGCTGAAATTCCAGGCTGCCCCCAGAGAAGCTTAGAGAGAGTTTACAGAACTAGAAACAAAAACATCAGCCAAAACCACAGAACAGGGTTGCTAGAGTGCTATATAAGAAAAAACAAGTTGGGAACTGTTTTTGTTACCAAACAAAAGAAGGAAGCACATGAGAATTCTATGGACCCTTTAACCTTCACCCATATGGGAGATGAGTGGCGCGGGTGGCGCTGTGGGTTAAACCGCAGAGCCTAGGACTTGCCGATCAGAAGGTCAGCGGTTCGAATCCCTGTGACGGGGTGAGCTCCCGTTGCTCGGTCCCTGCTCCTGTCAACCTAGCAGTTCGAAAGCACATCAAAATGCAAGTAGATAAATAGGTACCGCTCTGGCGGGAAGGTAAACAGTGATTCCGTGCGCTGCTCTTGTTTGGCAGAAGCGGCTTAGTCATGCTGGCACATGACCCGGAAGCTGTACGCCGGCTCCCTCAGACAATAAAGCGAGATGAGCGCCGCAACCCCAGAGTCAGTCACGACTGGACCTAATGGTCAGGGATCCCTTTACCTTTACTTATATGGGAGATATTTTTCTGTGACAAATCCTGTGTGGCTGGGGCAATAGTTAAATGGTACAACCATTAAGTCAATAGTTTTGAGGACACCCTGCTAAGAAGGAGGAGCTGATTACATTAGATGAGCAGACCCACACACCATGTAATCAACCTCCATCTTCATGGGTGGGCCATTTAAATATTACCTTTGCCCTACTATATGCTTCCCAAAGTTGGTAACCTCCAGGTGGCTGTTCTACTGCGGTGGCTGGGGCTGATGGGAGTTGCACTTCAACAACATCTGGAGGGCACCAGCTTGGGGAAGGCTGCCCAACTATAACAAAGCCTGAAATTAGCCTCAAATACATGTAACAAAAATGGCATATTCTTTCCCCAGTTACTCCAGCCTCTTTTCCCCTCCCCTTCCTCTGATCCCCCTATGTTGAGCATTAGATTGTAAGCTCCTGGGTGCAGGGCCTGGTCATTGTCTTCTATAGAGCACAATGTATGTGATGGTGCTATATAAATTAATCCTAACATCACAGAAACAGACAATTGTAGGGTTGGAAGCGTCATCTAGTCTAACTCCCTGCAATGCAGGAAACCAACCTCTTGTGAAGGAGAGTCTACCACCTTTTTGGGGTAGTCATTTCCACTGTCAAACAGCTCTTACCACCAGAAAGTTCTTCCTAATGCTTAATCAGAATCTCCTTTCTTGCAATTTGAATCCATTGCTTTATGTCCTATACTCTGGAGCAGCCGGAAACAAGTTTGCTCCATCTTCCACGTGACAGCCCTTCAGGTGTTTTAAGACAGCTATCATATCACCTCTCAGTCTTCTCCAGACTAAACATACCTAACTCTTCCAATTGTTCCTAATAAAGTCTCATGAAATATCCTACCTGCTCAGGAAGCAGTCATGGAAAAGAGATTTCTAGGTGGCTAGGATCACACTCACAGGGCTCCCTATGTGCACAGTGATCCAGAAAATAGCTGGTTTACTTAAGCATCTTCTTCTTTATGACCATGCAGGTAGTTTTCAGTGTCTAGCACAAACTCTACATGCATTCCCTTGAAGGACTGCTGCTGTTTTGGGGTTCACATTTTCCAAAGAATAAAAGCCCTCTATTGCAGGTGTTGCAGGTATTGCCCACTTATTACATGGAAAAGCACTCAAGCAGCAGTATTTGCTGCTGTCTTGATGCTCTGGGCATTAAAAAGACATTCAGCATTTTGTAATCCTCACCCAGTACATCAGTCCAGGCAGTTGGGATTATAAACAGTGATTGGTGTCTCAAAAATACTAATGTCATGTCTTTATTGCAAAAACAGGCAGAAGAACATTATAGTTTCTTCAGTGTTACGCCTCTTGAGTAATCTGATTAGCCTTGTATCAGAAAAGGTAAATGAAAAGAGAAAGTGAAGGAGTTACTCTTTGCCAATTCATGAAGGAACCACCTGCATTCAAGCTCTATCATGGCGGGCAAAAGCCAACTACCACAAGGGAGTCCCATGACTCTGAGGATGGAGAACATAAGAATATAAGTTCAGTATCTGTCCAAATGCCCATCTAGTCCAGCATCCTATGCCTACTGGAAACCTGCAACTAGGAGCTGAGCACAACAGGGCTCTCCTCACTTTCGATTCTCAGCAACTAGTACTCAGAACTGAGTACTATTGGCTACTATTTCTGACAGTGGAGGTAGAACACAGCCATCACGGCTGGTAGCCATTAACACTACTAGCCCTTTCCCCTGGACAATCTTGAAAAGCAGCCACCAAGGCAACCTCTCCTATACCACAGATTCCCACAGGTGAGGAACAACCATCCAAAAGGACCATGATATTGCCATCCCAGGTTTTCTCACCAACTTTCTCAGACACAGAGGGATCCGGGGGCAGCAGGAGACATCACAGTCCCGCCCAAACTTCAGGAGCAAAGTGCACCTCCTTTAATTAAAAAGGAGAACTCTACAAGGGAGGGAGGACCTGTGATACACTGCTTCCTGCGATACACTTTGGCTCTCAGTGGGCCCAAAGTTCTTGTCGCTGGCTGCCAGTTAGCCAATCAAGGTGCCAATTCTGGACTTCCACTGAAAGCTCTACTGTAGTAGTTTTCAAACTTCTATGGTCCACTTGAAAACTGCCTGGGGTCTCAGTGGACCACTTAATCAACTTCCTACTCACCCCTCAGCACCAGCATCACAGGTCCTAGGACAGGGCCTTGCCAGCCTGTTCAATAAACCTAGTACTTGTCAAAATGGCCTTGATTTCTGGTGTGTGTGTGTGTGTATGATCAATCAAGTACAGATATTTTAATTGCGCCTCGTCTTCTCTTTAGATCACCTGAATATGGTTTGCAGACCAGTCTGTGAACCTACTTTATTCTCTGTCCACTATGCCCTGCAGTCCTTGACTGGGATTGCAAATACCTTTCGATTTTGATCCCTCCTCCCTGCCGCCCCGGGGGAAATTGCTCCTCTACAGATACCAGAGCAAAAAACAAGAGAGAATCCTCCCAGAGCTCTGAGCCCCTTCTCTGGTCATGGCCTTCTTATAAGAAGAACAGATGGAATTTTTGAGACCAAACATTAGACAGAAACATAACGAGTCAGCTGCACTGGGGTGAATCATTGTTCTTCTCCATGCTCCAGCTGGCCATCAACACTTATAAAAGGATATGCTTGCTTATGAAAATGTTAACCCTTTCTTTTCATTTTTTCCACGGATGAGGCATAAAAATGTGGAAGCCTGCTAACTTCTCTAGTTCTCTGCACCAACGTGGATAAATATATGCTTCATTGCTGCAAACAGCACCACTTTTCAAAGGAGGTGGTTTTAGTGGGTGACTTAACTGGGGTCCAACAACAACCCTGCCAACATTTTTACAGGGATGGGGAGCCGGTGGCCCTCCAGAGATTGCTGGTCTCTAAATCCCATCAGCCCCAGCCAGCTTGGCTAATGGTCAGGGATAATGGGAGTTGCAGAAATGGGCTGTAGTGCTAATTTGCATTACGAGTTGCCCAGTTTCATTCTTTGAGGCGCGTAAGTGTGAAGTTAACAACCTCTTTAATTGCATGAGAAAGAAGTGCATTATTGTCTCATAAGACAAGCCTGTTTGATCAGACCTATGTCCCATCTATGTGACGCGAGTGGTGCTGTGGTCTAAACCACAAAGCCTAGGGCTTGCCAATCAGAAGGTTGGCGGTTTGAATCCCTGCAACGGGGTGAGTTCCCATTGCTCGGTCCCTGCTCCTGCCAACCTAGCAGTTTGAAAGCACGTCAAAGTGCAAGTAGATAAATAGGTACCACTCTGGCGGGAAGGTAAACAGTGTTTCCATGCACTGCTCTGGTTCGCCAGAAGCGGCTTAATCATGCTGGCCACATGACCCAGAAGCTGTACGCCAGCTCCCTCGGCCAGGAGGTTTCCAGGAGGTGGTATTCAGAGAAACATTACTGCCTCTGACCATGGAGGCAGAGGATAGCCATTGTGGCTTGTGGCCATTGACAGCCTCTATGAATTTAAAGCCTTCCTAGTTGGTCACCATCATTACCTCTTGTGGGAGCAAGAGAAGAATGACACAGACACACACAGTGGCTGCGACATTCACTCTCACACCTCTGCCTTTTTGGACATCATCACAGTGGCTGTGTTCACAGGGCATCACAGCTCACTTGCTTATATAACTTTGTCTGGAAAGGGTCATGGCAGAGCTCTCATCTCTGGCCCAGGTACAATGACACAGACAAGTGACAAAAGGCAAGCCCCATGCCTTTCAAAGCCACAGCTCAAGGAAGCCCATCTCGCATTAGGCCTGTCTATGCTCCACCAATGCATGTGCACTTCTACTAGTTTCCAAGCCACAGTGAATGACTATTAAACTTTCAGATTGAGTTTTTCTCTCGTGGATGCTATTTATGTAGTTCCTATTTGTGTATTTATTTATTTTTACTAACAGCTGTGTGCCTGGGAACTCACTTTGGAGAGTTTCAGTATTTTTCCAATTATTTGCTGGTGCCATTCTAATATAATTTAAAATGTTTTTTCCGCACTGCTCTTATTCCATATCCTTTCCACCACTCAAAGCCAATCAGATCATTGTTCCCTCGGGTTGTTTTTGCTATGCTTTCTACTCTTCCATCCCAACCCAGTCAGTGTGTGTAATTTTAGAAGATAACAATACACTTCTCACTGAAAGCGATGGGGACCTTTCTGGGTTCAGAAACTGGGGAGCAGGAGAATGTCTTCTTGCCTGAAAACAGGAGAAGCCACTTTAAAAAGGCAACAAAGAGCTTCACCCATCTGGCATCATACTTATCTATTTCCAACAGCTTCAGGTCTCAGTGAGAACCATTCATAGGATCTTTAAAAACTGCCTTATACAGGCTGGTCCATCTCGCTATTTATTGTCTGCACAGACATGCAGCAGCATTCTGGGGTTTCTGGCAAAGGTATTTGCCAGCCCTCCCTACAGATTCTGGAGACTGAACTTGAGACCTTCTACATGCAAGGGAGATGCTCTATCACTGAGCTATGGTCCTTCCCTGGGCCTGTGGATAAAATGCTTTAGGGACCATTCAGACAGGCATACAGCTCTCAGAACTGCCTGAATTTCCTCTTGGACTCTCAGATGCATGTGCCAGCTGCCTCCACTAGGAAATAAAGTGTGCTTGATCTAATATGAAAGCACTGTACTGTGCTCTTTGATCTCAGTGGGAATGTTGCCCACATGGAAGTCTGTCTTGATGCCATGGCTTGATGAATATGCGCACATGTGAGCTCATAGATTGGAAAGAGCCAAAGAGTCAAGTCTTCAGCTTTGCCAAGGGCTCACTGTGTGACTTCTGCTCACGTTGGCAAGAAGTTCTCGCCTCAGTTCTCCCTTTGTAAAATGGAAACCATTGCAACTTTCCTCACAGGACTGCTACACGGTTGGAAGTCCACACCGTAAAGTACTTTGCAAACTACATGTGCACCGTGCATGAAAAACTGTAGCAATAATCAAATGGAAAGGACACGGAGACAAGTCATGGTGAACTGTGTTTGTTTGTAATACTGCTTTTTAAACGTTGCTCTTGACTGATTCATTGTACACTGCTTGGAGTGTGGTATAGAAAAGCAGGATAGGAATGAAACAGTGATGATGTCTCATCTTTTCCAAGGCTTCCTATATAGAGGCATCCACAAGTGCAATCATATGAAAAAAGTGACATACTTGTTAAACAAGCAAAAGGTATGATTGAGAAGGACAGTGTGTTATCACATCTCCTTAATGATAAAGATAGGGCAAGCAAACTCTACTACTACCTCTCTCTCTCTCTCTCTCTCTCTCTCTCACACACACACACACACAAACACACACAGAGAGAGAGAGAGAGCGAGCGAGCTGGGCTTAACCATGCAATAGGCAGGCTGCCCAGAGCAGCAACTGAAAACATCCCCCCAGCTGCTCAAGCTTTCATCTTGGCAATGCTGATGGCTTGGCAAATCCCCAAGAGAACCAAACTGATTCTAATATAAGGTTTGTGGCCTAGAAGCTAACCTGGTAAAAATGCAACATGCTTCTGCAAATTGCAGTGTTTTAATTTGCACCAATTTACTCCATGATCCCATTTCTTCTTAGTATCAAAGCAAATCCATTTATCCATTCGCTTGCCTTTATTACCAATTCAGGGGCTAAACGTTATATTCTACAACTGTAATGATATGCAACAGATCTTCTTTATTCGTTCTCCATTGTCTATAGAGGGCAAATGAAGTTAGCTGCCTTTTATGCCTTTTTGGGACACAGCTGGCTCTGGGACAGCAGAACTTGTACCCCATCAAAGTGCCCAGTGGGCTTTCAACAAATCTAGGGTATGCCTGCCAACCTTGCAATTCCTTAGCCACATACCAGAGCCCTCTGGTTGCTAGATAAATCCCATGGATTTCAATGGTGCAATCTCCAGAAAACACCCCCAAATTACTGTTCAGAGCAGTTTCTAAAGAAAGCAGTGTCTATCCATTTTTAATTTACTAATTCAAAATATTTATTCCCCACCTTTCAACCTCAGTTTCTTGGACACTGCTCTTTTGCGAAACCATTTTATTATGCCCACTGGCAGAGCACAATGGAGAGCGTAATAAATGGGAACATATTGTGAACATTTAGCAGCGAATTAAGCGCTGCTTTGCATGTTAGAAGGCCTGTTCACAGGACAAAATCAGCATCTACTTGCAGGTCAGGTACAGGTATATTAAGAATCCGTGAACAGATTGGCTCATTCATTTTGGATTCACGAACATAAAAGAGTGCTATCAATCAACCAAAGATTGGTTTAGATGCTAGGCTTTTAACTGATTAATTTATTAATTAAATTTACATATTGATAAATCTCAAGGAAAGCACTGCTTTGAGGATTTTCAAGGGGACTATTTCTTTAGAGTAGGTGCAATTATAATTAAATGAATGCTGCCTCTCTTACTTAGAAAGCCCACCTTTAATTTTTTTTTTTACAAATAAAGTTAATGACTCTACCAACACTGAATGCAAACAGGAAACCATGGCAATGTACAGTAAGGGGACAGAAACCCCACTGAACTCATTGGGATGGTTATAAAGACTAGCACAATTCTGGGTTGTATCTACAAAAGTACCGTGTCCAGATCTATTTTGCTTTGGTCAGACATCACTTAAGACTACTGTTCTGGGCACTGAAGTTTAAGAGGGTATTAAGAAGGACAAACTGGAGCACGTCAAGAGGAGGGTGACATATTCTGGAGACCAAATCCTATGAGAAAAGGCGAAGGCATTGGGGGTACATTTAGCCTGAAAACAAGATGATTAAGAGGAAATATGAGCAATCTTCAAATGTTTGAATGTCCGTCACATTAACATCTCCTAATTTTGCAAAGACTATTTTCAGTGGCTTTTTTGCATTGTTTAAAAAACTATTTTAGGTGTTTTCATGATATGCCTGTATATCAGCTTGATGTACAATGAATCAATATAATCAATGATGGGGAAAATTCGACCCCTCCCCTTTCTGTTTTTGTTTTTAATATGTTTTTGATGGATCTGGGAGAGAAACGAACACTTAACAGAACAACAAAGGACTTAAATAATCAAAAAAATGGTTATGGCCCATCTGCATTTGATAACAGAAAACCAGATAAGCACATGGGTAACGCTGGGGAATGCAAGGCAAGCTGGGTTAAATCACAAACCGAAGGGAAATTATTTTTGCTTTGTTGTAGCTTATCATGTGGCTGGTTTATGAATGGATGGTTTTTTCAGTGCTGCCTAAGGAAAGAATCCATAAATTCCCACAACGGGCATATTGGTCTGGCACTTCTTCACTGTCAAGGGGCAACTTTGATTTCTTGGGTTGCCTCAGAGCAGCCCGAGCCAACCTGGAGCCATCCAAATGTTGTTGGAATAGGAATAGCTTTCGGAATAGCCTCCAGACAGGACAAGTAGTTTTGACAGTGGAACACACTGACTTGGAAGGCAGAGAATTCTCCTTTTATGCAGAGGCTGCCTGGCTACTTAGCAGGGGTGCTGTACTAGTGAATTTCTTAGCACTGGTAGGGTGTTGGCCTTTAAGGTCCTTTTCCAGACTCTAATTCTGTTTCTGGGTAGATATGCATAGGATTGTGCTGAGAGTTTCTTTTCTACCTGCACTGATTCTGATGCAGCTGCACAGTGGCAAGTCCCAGAGTCTCTGCTTCTTATGAATCCCATACATCAGGGGTTTTTTAGGGGGGGAGGGGGGAGTTTAAAACCTGCCTTTTAAAGCTTTAATTGCACTGATTAAATGGATTAAAGCTTGTAACCCTAGTAATAAAAGTTTCCCACATCATGATTTTAATTGCAGGAGCGAATCGTGAGAGCGTTCCCTTGAACAAAAATTGTGGTGTGGTAAAAGCCTGGATTCGCTAAATTCCGTGGTCAAAATCTTTGTGGGATTTATATTATACTAGGTATCGTGCAGCAAACTTTCAAAAGATTGATTCCATTTCCCAAGAATGTGGGTTAAGAGAGACTTTTAGGTCTTTCGACTTCCTACCACATTTCTTTCTTCATCCTCATGAGGGCACCGATTTATCTCCACACAGAAGTCAATCCATCATTTGAAGAGAGCTACTGTGCTTGAGCGCCTGTCTCTCTCTATAATATCAGGTGCATGTTTCACACTTACCTCACAAAGGGATTAAATCAGGTCCTGTCACTGACCACATGATTAGGGTCACTTGATCCTGAGCACCTTATCTGTCATCGTACAGACAGAATGCACCACTTTCATCAGTCTTGATGGTACAGAGACCTTTCCCTTACATGGTAGGTTTTAATCCCCAATAAGAGTGAATCATGTCTAGGCAGCAATCAGCATTTCCATAGCAGACCATAAACAAGGGGGATGACTGTGATCCCAAGCGCAGTTGCACCGAAGTAAATTAAATAGGTATCAATGAGAAGTGAATGATTTATTCCAAAAAATTTTTTATACCTAGTAAGAATAATAAACCTCCCAAGGGCAGGCTACAGAAAATAAAGTGCAAGAATAATTAAAGCACAAATATTACATGTCATAGCAGGCACAAGGCCTAAAAGTCAGGTAAAACGATTAGTAGAACTAAAAATTATAATCAAAAACCGTGCGGAAAATGAAAAGGTTTTGGGTGGCAGTGAAATTATAAGCAAGAAGACACTAGGAGGATCTCTCTTGGAAGAGCATTTCATAATTTCAGTGCCCCCCTGAGGAGGCCATCTACTTGGCAGCCTCCCATCTCACCTCAGACCAGGAAGAGAGCACCCTCAAAAGATCCTCTAGTGAGGATCTTGTTGTAGGATCAGGCATCCTGTGTCATGATGAAGATTAAAACCAGCACTTTGAATTTGCAGGAAATAGACAAACTGGCCTAGTGCTTGGGTAATATGACCATAACACCTGGTCTCAGGCAGTTAGTAAACTAGCTGTCACATCTGAACTACTGTATTCGAAGGCAGTCCCACATACAGCAAATTACAGTAATCATAACTTGAAGGATGAAACATTTAGGGTCATGTTCGTTCACAGGGGCCTCCTTTGCCATCATTCTGAAGCTGTTCTCCACATATATTTTAAAAGATAGGTTTGAGGAACAAAACATAAACCACAACACACACACTGTATCTATCAACCCTGCTCATATGTTTAATCAAAAGTGAATAAGCCATCTGTCCACATGTGTGTGGTTCTAATTGCTCATTTCAGCTTTTTTTGCGCAGTCTGCAAACAGACCTACATCTCTTTTCTCATCTAGTCCAATTGTGGCACGGGGACAGGGGGAGGGGAATGAATTGGATTAATAATGAGCCAATTTTCTGAAAGACTTTGCCGTTTCCCTTCTTAACAGGTACAGCTACTGGTACGCTGAAAGCCAATTAAATTAGTGATAATTAGCCACCGAACATCAGTGCCCCTGTCAGCTAATTACCAAAATCACCCCAGTGGCATTAAGAACTAGTAGGCTCCTTTAAAGAAAAAAAAAATGCAATCAAAATTATGCATTCTGGGTGAGATGTGCAAATTCTCTTGGGTGCAATCCAGAGAAAGCTCTGAGTATTTAAATCCCATTGAAATCAATGGGGCTTGAATGCACAATTAAGCACTTAAGACCCATTGATTCAATGGGACTTAACTCTGCTTTGATTATGCCCAGTGGAAGCAATCCAGGGAGACCTGTACAAGCAGCAGCTTACGTCCAGCAGGGTTCATATTATCAAAACTAAACACACTATTAAAAAACACAAAAAGTAACATTTGTTTGTTTGTTTGTTTATTAATTAAACACATTTGAGCTAAATAGAAAGAGAGGTGGAGAAATGCCTTACATGGTAATTTTACAAAATCAAGAGATTCAGGAAAGCTACGAAAGGCTTCCCCATATAGTTAGTTTTGACACATCAAGAGGATGCCTTTTGGGTGTTGGGAGAATTCATGGCTTACTGAAATAAATGCTGTCTGCTGTTAGTAGCTAGGTGTACAGAAGCACATTTCCAATGACTCTGTTTGCACATAATGCTAAAACTACAGTTAATATTCCTTGTGGCCACATCAGAAGGGAGTGGAGGGGAAAGTGTGTGAACCTGAGGCTCACCATGGCTTACCCTCCAAACACGAAACCATGGTTTAGTGTGGATGCTGCCAATGGCAACTGTTTGTGTCTGACAGCCTCCCCAAAACAATTCTTTGCACACACCTCATGTGTGTCTCACTTTCTCTCCAGAAGATGTCTTGCCACATCACACAGCAGGGTCTTCACGGCAAGGAACAATGCATCAGTAGCGACAAGCTGGTCATGGTGGGAAACACAGCCAATTTAATTTAACAGAAGGGATTCACATCATGGCGCACAGTTGTCCATTAACAGAACAAACACCATTCTCACCATTGCCACCGCCACCACACCCTGCACTTGGCAATTGAAGCAAATCTTCCATGAAAATACATTTCCTATAATGTCCTGGTCATGGTTGGAAGGAGCTGCAGCACATTTCCATAAAGCCACCATGTGGAAAATTGCCTTGCTGTTCAAATGGACTAATGTGAAAGAATTTCCTTTTTCTAGTTGAGAGCCTCAATCGTTTAAAAGAGACAGAGACTAGAATATTATCAGGTCACTTGCCAGCAACAAGGAAGGGGCCTCCAAATTAAGGCTGCAAATCAAACAGCTTTAAATAAAAAGCAAAACCAAGTTGCACACCACCACCCACTGGAAATAATCATGTATACACAGCAAGCTACTAATCAGAACTATTATTGTCATTACTGGGGCTCATATCAAAAAGTCAGGCCAGGAGCAGCTGACAGACACACTCCTGGGGCATAAAAAACCCCCTGTACCGCCCAACTTTCTACAAACTTTCACCTACTAAATAATGAGAAATGAAAATTAAGTTCTTAACCCGAGCTACCACTGCATTGTGCTTTAAACAACTTACAATCACAGAATATAAACTGACTAAAGCATCAGCATAGATATCACTTCAACTGAGAAACTTTAAAACCCTGAGTACAGTGGTACCTTGGGTTAATAACTTAATTCATTTCGGGAGGTCCATCCTTAACCTGAAACTGTTCTTAACCTGAAGCACCACTTTAGCTAATGGGGCCTCCTGCTGCTGCTGCGCGATTTCTGTTCTCATCCTGAAGCAAAGTTCTTAACCCGAGGTACTATTTCTGGGTTAGTGGAATCTGTATCCTGAAGCATCTGTAGCCCTAGGTACCACTGTATAGGTTTTTCTAAAGTGCAAAGTAAGGTAGACCCTTGCATTCCCAGATGGGTTCCAACAACCCACATCATCTCCTTAAGCATGACTCATTATCGACTCCCCTGATAAAACATCAGCATTCCCAGGAGGCTCAACTTATATTAAATTTTCATTCACCAGAGTCTGATGCAGCCCCAGTAGTTGATTCACACACTCTTACCTAATTGGCTGCCTCAGTTGTTAGAGGAAGCAACAAGGAGCATAAAGGAAGGTAGCTCTATGATCACAAGGGAAGTCCCAAGGGACAGAAGCATCTCATCCCCAGTGACAAAGCATCAAGGTAAACACTGGAGTGAATTAAGCAGGTGATTCACAGACAGGTGAATTAAGCAGCTGTGCAAGTTTAGCAACAGAATGAGGAGAAGGGGCTGGGCCAGGAGGACAGGGCAGTCATCTCTACCCTCATTTTCCGATGAGTAAGTCCAATAAATGAAAGAGTTTTGAAGGAAGAAAGTCAACAGGGGTGTGCGAGCTATCTGGTGTATTGCATAAAATGCAGTGCTATTCTTCTAGAAAAAGAGGTGTGGGAACTCACCATGAACACCTCCCTCATTCTGTTAGAATGGCAATGGCACCCACCTGGGAGGTGCCGGAACTGAGTTCCATCAAGTTCCAGGTGAAAGAAAGCCCCAGTAACGTGTTGGGTGTGCAGCAATCTACCTACGGGACAGAAGTTATGGGTGTCTGCTCAGTGCCATGAGCTCCTGCCTCTCTGGAACAAGTTCATTTCCTTCAGACCAAGAGAGCTGACATGGAGAACCTGAAAGAGGTTTGTGGATTAGGTCTTTGGGAAAGCGACAGCAGTTTCGCACTCTCAGGGTGACAGTGTTTGTGGCTTTTGTAATTTAGAAAAAAAGATTAGGAAGGGAGGGACATGATAGAGGTTTGCAGAAAGTTTCTCTTTCCCATAATCCTAGGCTGCAGGGCCATTCAGTGAAACTGCAAGGTAGGAGATTCAGGACATACAAAAGGAAATACTACTTCATAGAACACCTTGCTAAACAGTGGAAATTTCTGCCATAAGATATGGTGATGCCCACCAACTTAGATGGTTTTGAGCGGGAATTAGAGAAACTCATGATGGGCAAGACTATCAAGGGCTACTATCCACGATGGTTCTGTAGCCTTCCCAGCTTGCTGGGAAACAACACGAGTTGAAAGTGGCTCCTTGAGAAACGTTATGCAAAATCAAGAAGGTGCAGAGGAGCATTCAGTCAAAATAGGAGGCTTGCCAAGGCCTCTGGGTACCACAGACAGATTTCCTACAAAGGTCGGATTCTGCTAGAGCAGGCCAAAGGCATGGAGGGAGATCTTCTCTAATAAATAATAATAAATCTCTATTGCGGTCCAAAGACCCATAGAACAATTTCAAAACAAAATACAGTTAAGACAGCCAACCACAAAAGAGAGAGAAACCAAGGCGGTCATTTTGTTTTGTCTCGAGCTTGATGATCTTTCTTTCTTTTGACTTCCAAAAGAAACTTTGCCAAGGCCAGTGAAATATCATTAGACCGGTCATCCAAAAGATATTTAATATGGGAGGCTTCAGATTTTCCCGGAAGATTTGCCAATAAGGGTTTGATCAGTTGGTCTCTTGCTTGCTCGTACTGCCCACAATGCAGTAAGATATGCTTCATGCAATCGACGTCCTGAGAACATAAACAAAGCCTATTCTGATAAGAAAAGGTCAGAGAAATAATGGATTTGATTTGAGATTTGGTTTGTCCTATTTCCTAAAAGTAACATGTTAACCTATTCAGTAGCTGCATGTACCCATCCAGTTGCATTTGAGCGCCAAAGTTGGAAAGGAGAAGCAGTTTTCAACTAATCAAGAAATTAGATACGCCAACTTCTGAGTTAAGACATTAGGACATGATCCAAATATCAAATACAGCACTAGAGAGTCAAGGCCAAGGCTGGAAGGCCATAAAATTGGCTTGTCTTTTTTCCTTTATTATATCTACTCACAGAGGGCCTTGTCCAATGCCCAGAAGCAAACATGTTTGAATCCGGCTCAAAGAGTCTTGCCCAATGCCCCAATTAAATACTTTTTGAATCAAAGCCAAATTTCAGACAATTTCTTCTTGAAAGGAATCCTTTAGAAGCTTGCGGATAACTTTACACACAAGTTCTTTGTGTGCATGTGTATGGGAGGGAAATCACAGCGTACACTGTCATGCATGAAAACAACATGTGCATTTCTTCACAATTACAATTTGTTAGAAGCCGTAACCACTCTACCAAGGAAGGATTTGTTGTAGGAAGGGGACAGACCAGCTTACGAAGCTCTTTCAGCCTGAGTATAACCATTAGGGAAAGCGAGATGAGCGCTACAACCCCATAGTCGCCTTTGACTGGATTTAACATTCCAGGGGTCCTTTACCTTTACCTTTTACCTACAACCATTAGATAGCCAACAGTAACCAACTCCAACACATTCCTAGTGCAAAACTGTGCACCCACTATCTAGTCTGAAAACATGTCACGTTCCCCCCCCCCCAAAAAAAACACACCCTTTACAACTGGTGGACTTGTACAGAGCTTCTGGTAGCAATGCTCCGTGAATGAAGGCAAGGTCAGCATCTCTAGAAGAAACACAACAAGAGGTCCCCTAAGTCTGTGTGTGTCTCCTCCTTGAAGGACACAAAGCAGAGGCAGCCAGAATGAGGATCCTTCTGAAAAACAAGAGCCTGTCAGATGTTCAGATCACAGAGGGACATAGAGGGATTCAAGCAACCCAAGAGGCCTCTGCTCTAGCCTACTGTTCAAAATCTCTGGCCATATTCTATGCTTTTTCTAACAGAGGAGGGGGAAAGAGCCTTTTGAAGAGGGAACCTTTGAAAAAAGCCTCAAAGGCATGTTTGTGGTTCACCCCATTTAGCCTTTAAATGCCAAGCTATCTTTTGGATGTGGAGGCTCTGCACAGAACAGATCTGACAAAAAATAAAAATCTGTGAAATTCAATAATGAGTTTCTTCCCCCCTTTTTTGAAAAGAAAAGGAAAGAAGAAAACTCTCCCTAGTAAAAAGAAGAAGAAACAATATCGCTTCTGACCATGTCTGCTTCCAAACATAAAAGCTCCCTTGACATCACTGAGGAGAGACAGAAACACCCCCCTCCCCACATTAATACACATGAACCCCAGGCACCACACTTTAAATTACCGAGATCTTAGGAAGTTTATTATGGGGAAAGGAGAACTTGTGAGAAGAACGGAAAATAGTGCGGGCAAGGTTTCTGGGGAGGTTTCTTTTGCTCAAGTAACTTTCACCAGCGGTTATCTGCTTTTTGCACAGGCTTTTCTATCTGTGCTACTCACTCAGTGAAAGTTTAGCTTTACCAGGGTCACTGAGCATCTAAAATATCATTAGAGCAAAATCTAACCCTTTTGCACCCACGTGCATTTCCTACAACTGCTTACCTGCCTTCCAGATTTATGACCTCTCTGCTGCTGTGATTAAAACAATAATGGTTTGTTTTTCTTTCTACTTAAGGCTTGATTCTTCTTCTCCTCCATGCTCTTCTGCAGTGGGTGGAGGCTGTTGAAAGCACCAAAGCATTCCATGCAGCATTCAGTAGCTGGCTACCGGATGCCCTGGGAGCAAAAACCAGAGCCTTAAGTTCTGCATGCAGACGCAAGAGCCCATCCCAAGACGTGAAGGAAGTCACAATTACTTCTCATCTTCCAAATCATCACAATACTGCTTTTGATATTACTTGTTTCCCCCCCTCAAAACGCAAAACTTTGCATAAAGGAATAAAACTCTATAAAGTGAACACTAAAAGTGATTGTGCACTAATTCCCAAACCATCAGATACCGCCCTACTCCCTAACATCTTCCACAGGATCACCATTAAAGCTAGTCAGTTCTTACATTTGATACCATTAATCACCAACAGATACAGATATATCTATACACACACACACATACACTCTTGTGACAATGATGAGATCCGATGGGCATTTATAAGATTGGTCCTCAGACACAGACTCCACCCACTTTTAACAGGGCCTTCTTGGATAAAGCAAAATGAAGTATGGCGCTCTCAATATGTGGATAATATTCAGGCTTTCATTCTTTTCACTTTGCTTTGGTTTTACACCTTGTGCATCTGGCCATGGTGGGACTGAGCGTTTGCATGGAATTGAATCCAGGCAGTACTGAAGTAATAGTGCTGGGCAAAAATGCCTTTCACTGTCACTGAGAGCATTCAGTTCCTTTGGGCATTCCGGTTTGAGGTAATTGACAACGCTTGCTATTTTCTAGACCTGAGACAGGCAACATAGTGCCTCCAGATATTGTTGGACTATATAATATCCACTTTCCCTGACCATTGCCCATGCTGGCTGAGGCTGACGGAACTTTGGGAGTAACCCTGCTCTAGGCCACAAATGGTACTGAGTGCTATCTTCCAGTCGGTGGGAAGCCCACAACCCTTTTTCTCACTGATTCAACAATAGCAACTGCCAAGGAGCTCAAGGTTAGACCAATATAATGCACTCTTCCACGAAGCTGCCTTTGAATTTTGCCTAGAAAAGCCCCAAATGGCTGAAGCTTAATACACCTAATGATTGCCTCTCCCCAGTCAGTCAAGAGCAGCCTCTTAATAGCACGAGCCATACACATGACAGCTGAGACCCACAGAGGACTCTTGGCGGTTCCACCTCCCCTTTGTTGCCAAACTTCCCCCAGAGGCTCACTAAGACCCAAATCTGGGAATTTAATTATTAAATCTAAATTGATAGGTTACCTTTCCACCAAGAGCAGTCCTTGGCACAAGAAAATTAAGGTAAAAAAATTAAAACCCTATCAAAACAACTTAAAACCTAATGTGATCTGGAAAAAAGCAGCAACTTTGAGATAGAAGGCAAAGTGAAATAAAAACCATAAAAGTCTGACAAAGAAATCACCTTTTAAAAAAGAAAAAGAAAATTAATCTCCTAAACTTGGCAAAAATAGCCTGATGCACCTCTCTAAGGCAGAGCTTCCCAAACTGTGTGTTGTGACACGTTAGTGTGTAGGTGTGTCACACGAACACTCCCCGCGCTCCTTTCGGGGCTGGAAAGGGGTTAGTTTAACCTCTGATTTGCTAGTAAAACCCAATTACTGTGTTGCGAAATGATGCCTTTCTAAAAAGTGTGTTACCAACTTGAAAAGTTTGGAAAGCTCTGCTCTACGAAGAGACTCATACTACAGGGTCCCTACTGAGAAGAACCCTCTTGCTACCTAACTTCACTGCTGGTCTTAATTCATACAGAGGTTCATTTAGGAAAATGTGCTCTGTAAGAGAGCCAAGACCCAGGCCATTTAAGGCTTCAGAGTCAAAATCAGCACCTTGTAATTGGTAGGTAGTCAAACCTGTAGCCAGTGCAGGTCCAAAGACCTGGTTTGTTTCAGCTAACAGCTGCATTGCCATATTTTACAGTTTCAAGGGCAGTCCCACATATTGCACATTACGTCAGGTAAAAAATAATCAACAGAGCATACACAACAGTAGACAAGTTTTCAGCCTACAGAAAGTGGAACAGCAAAAAGCTGGGTGGCTGAACACAGCAAACACCCCCCCCCCCCCACACACACACTCAAACTACCCTTGGCACTGGGTGTCTAAGAACTTCTGAGCTATAAGCTTGTTCCCCAAGAAGGAGTCTGACCCCATCAATACCACTGGGCCCACCCACAATAATCAATCTTGTCAGGATTATGTTTCAATTTATTCACCCTCATCTAGTCCAATATTGATCTCAAGCAGTCATTCGCGGAAGACTCTTGTCACACTGCAGAAAGGAAAGGAGAAATACGGCAATGTGTTACCAGCTTACTGAGGGCACCGTGCTCTGCACCCTTGAATAACCTCTCCCAACAATTTCATGTAGATGTTAATAATAAGGGGAGACAATATATAACCCTGAGGAACCTCACAGGACAATTCCTGCTGGTAAAATAAGGGTTGTCTTCAGCACCATTCTCTTTTTTTTTTTTTTTTTTTTTAAGTAATTTTTATTTTTCCACATAAAAAACAAACATAACAATAACATAAACAAAAACAATAACAAACATATAAAATGGACCTCCCCATACCACCCCTTTTCTGCATCCTTATTTCAGATTTTTCAGCAACTTTTTAGTCAAACAATGTATACCTTTTTTTCCATCAATTAAATTTTCTTTAACTTAGTATTAACAGCTGTAGCTCTTTACCTCTTATTGCCCTGAACCTTAGTTTTCATCCAAATTACAACGATTTTTAAGATATTCTTTAAATTTACTCCAATCTTCTTCCACCGCCTCCTTCCCCCGGTCTCGAATTCTGCCAGTCATCTCCGCCAATCCCATATAATCGATCACCTTCGACTGCCATTCTTCCAGCGTGGGTAGTTCTTGCGTTTTCCAATACTTTGCTAGGAGAATTCTTGCTGCTGTTGTGGCGTACATAAAAAATGTCTTGTCCTTCCTTGACACCATTTGGCCCACCATGCCCAAGAGAAAAGCTTCTGGTTTCTTGAAAAAGGTTCTCTTGAGAACTTTCTTAATTTCATTATAGATCATTTCCCAGAATGCCTTAATCTTCGGGCAGGTCCACCAAAGGTGAAAGAAGGTTCCCTCAGTTTCATTACATTTCCAGCATTTGTTACTGGGCAAATGATAGATCTTCGCTAACTTAGCAGGAGTCATGTACCACCTGTAGATCATTTTCATAATGTTTTCTCTTAAGGCATTACATGCCGTAAATTTAACACCAGTGGTGCACAACTGCTCCCAGTCAGCAAGCTCAATATCATGTCCAATATCTTGTGCCCATTTAATCATACTAGACTTCACCATTTCATCTTGAGTATTCCACTTCAGCAACAAATTATACATCCTTGATAGGTTTTTAGTATTGGGTTCTAACAATTCTGTTTCTAGTTTGGATCTCTCCATCTGGAAGCCTATCTTTCTGTCCTGTTTAAATGCTTCATTTATTTGTCTATAATGTAGCCAATCTCTCACCTTGTCTTTCAACTCCTCAAAACTTTTCAGTTTCAGTTGTTCACCATCCTGTACTATAATTTCAGAATATTTAGGCCAATGTGGCCCCATATTCAATTTTTTCACCTCTTTGGCTTCCATAGGTGACAACCACCTGGGGGTTTTACTTTCAAGTAAATCTTTATATCGAATCCAAACATTGTACAAAGCTTTCCTGACAACATGATTTTTGAAACCTTTATGAGATTTTACCTTATCATACCATAGATATGCATGCCAACCAAATCTATTATCAAATCCTTCAAGATCCAAGATGTCTGCATTCTCGAGGCGCAGCCATTCTTTCAACCAGCAGAATGCTGCTGATTCATAGTACAGTTTTAAGTCTGGCAGGGCAAAGCCTCCTCTATCTTTAGCATCTGTTAAAATCTTAAATTTTATTCTAGGCTTTTTGCCCTGCCAGACAAACTTGGATATGTCTTTCTGCCACCTCTTGAAACAATCCATCTTGTCTATTATTTGTAAAGTCTGAAACAAAAATAACATTCTAGGCAATACATTCATTTTGATAACGGCGATTCTTCCTAACAGAGAAAGTTTCAATCCTGACCATGTGTCTAGATCTTTCTTAACTTCTGACCAACATTTATCATAGTTGTCTTTAAATAGATTCACGTTTTTCGATGTCAGATTTACCCCCAAATATTTAACTTTTTTTGCTAACCCCAAACCAGTTTCTTTTTGGAATGCCTCTTTTTCCTCATTTGTTAGATTTTTCTCCAGCACTTTAGTTTTTTGTTTATTCAATTTAAATCCTGCAACTTGACCAAATATTTCTATCAGTTCTAAAACTCTTTTTGTACTAGTGTTCGGCTGCTGTAATGTTAAGACTAAGTCATCTGCAAATGCTCTTAACTTATACTCTTTCGCTCCGAACTGAATTCCTTTTACCAACTGGTCCTTTCTAATCATGTTTAACAATATCTCCAAGACTGAAATAAAAAGTAAGGGAGAAATGGGGCATCCTTGTCGTGTTCCTTTCTCTATAGCTATCTCTTCAGTTACCACATTATTCACAATTAGTTTTGCCTTCTGTTTAGAATATATTGCACTTATACCATTTTCAAAACCTTGGCCTACCCCCATCCCCTGGAGATTCTTTTTCATAAAGCTCCAACAAATGTTGTCAAAGGCTTTCTCCGCGTCCACAAAAATCAATACTGCTTTTCTATTAATGTTTGTTTCCAATAACTCCACAATGTCAATTATATTCCTTACATTGTCCGACATGTGTCTTCCCGGGAGAAAGCCAGCTTGATCTTTATGAATCTCACCTATCAACACTTTCTTAAGTCTTTTTGCTAAAATGTCTGCAAATATTTTGTAATCCACATTTAAAAGTGAGATCGGGCGGTAGTTTTTAACCTGGTTCTTTTCAGTCTCAGTTTTTGGTATAAGTGATATAAAAGCCTCTCTCCACGATTCAGGTGCCCCCTTCCCTTCCAGTATCTCATTGCATACTTCTTTCAATGGTTGTACTAGACAGTCTTTCAAAACCTTGTAATATTTAGCCGTCAGGCCATCTGGTCCTGGAGATTTTCCCAATTGTGTCTTTTGAATGGCTTCCTCTATTTCTTGTTCTGTTATTTTTTGATTCAAAATCAGCCTGTTCTGTTCCGAGATTTTTGGTAGTCCATAATTTTCCAAAAATTCATCTATCTCTTGTTCCTTCACAGGCCCTTGTGAATATAATTTCCTGAAATAACTTTGAAAACAGTTACTTATCTCATTCGGCTTACATATACTCCTTCCATCCTCCTCCAGACAAGTAACAGTGTTCAGTTTCTGTCTTTTTTTCAATTGCCATGCAAGAAGCTTCCCACATTTATCTGCTGATTCAAATGTCCTCTGTCTCATTTGTTTAATTTTCCATTCTATCTCTTGGTTTGTAAGTTCCATATACTGCATCTGATAATATTTTATTTCTCTCAATATTTCATGAGACTTTGGATTGGACCTCAATTTCTTTTCTCCTTCCTTCATCTTTTCCAGGATTCTACTTTTCCTTTCATTTTGTTTTTTCTTCTTAATTGAATTCTGTTGTATCAGGAAGCCTCGCATCACGGCTTTACTTGCGTCCCAAATTATTCTTTTTTCAACTTTTGTTCTTAAGTTAATCTCAAAATAATCTTTCAATGTCCTTAGGGCCTTTTCACAAATTTGTTCATCTCTAAATAGGAAGTCATTCATTCTCCACCTGAAGGATCCAGTTGTTGTCAATTTCATTTCCATCTTCACTGCGTTATGGTCGGAGCAGGTTTTTGGGCAGATTTCCACTTTTTTTATCTTTGCAGCCATCACACTAGATACCCAGATTTGGTCGATTCTTGTCCATGTCATTTTAGATTCCGAGAAAAAAGTTCCCTCTCTTTCGAGAGGGTTTCTAGTCCTCCAAATATCTATTAGGTCCATATTTTCTGTCATCTCAAAAAAGATCTTTGGTAATCTACCTTCTTTAGAGATCATTTGTCTTTGTGCTTTATCCATATTTGTAGAGACCACTCCATTCATGTCCCCCATCATTATTATTTTGCAGTCGAGATAGTCCATCAAAGTCCCATGCAACTTCTTAAAAAATTCTGCCTTCCCGTCATTTGGCGCGTATACTCCAACAACCAAATACTTTTCTCCTTGAATCTGTACTTCAATTGCCAAATATCTTCCTTCTTCATCTTTAAATTTGATTTTTGGATCCAATTTTTCTTTTGCATAAATCACAACTCCTCTCTTTTTGACTTTGTCAGAAGATATAAATTCTTGTCCTAATCTTTTATTCACGAGCAATTTTCTATGTGTCCTGATTATATGAGTTTCCTGTAGACATATCAAATCCAATTGCTCTTTTTTCAAGATATGAAAAACTTGACGTCTTTTTCGGGGATGGTTCAAACCATTACAATTCCAACTAAGAAGTTGCAGTGACATCTTGATTATTAAGCGTTTGTCCCTCCGACTGCCCCAAGTTTGTCTTCTTCTTCAGTTGTTGATTGTGGTAGGCCGTATGATAAGTTTGCTATATCCACTGGTTCTCCCCCTTCTGCTGTTAGTCCTTGTGCCGTTCCTTTCTGCAGGTCCTCCAAATTTCTCTCCAAGAAATCTTCTTTCTCCTGTACTGTTCTTATTCTCACCTTCTTCCCTTTATAGTTAAAGGACAATCCCTGTGGGAACTCCCACCTGAAAGGTATGTAATTTTTCCTCAGCAAATTGGCAAGATCTCTATAAAAGGTTCTCACTTCCAAGATGTATCTAGGAATATCTTTAAAAATCAGAGCTTGAGTGTTCTCAATGACCAAAGCTTTTTGGTAATGCAGGTTCAATATCTTATCTCTCTCCTGCTTGGTTCTTAGGGTAATCAGACAATCCCTTGCCCTTTTAACTTGTTTTCTGCCAAGTCTGAAAGCCGTTGTTATTTCTATTTCATCATCTTCCAAATCCTCTCGCCAATTTTCCAAAATTGCCTCTGTGAGGAATTCCTTCAGGTCGTCCCCTTCGTTCTCTGGAACTTGCCTTAGTTTCAAATTTCGTTCTTTCCTCTGTAATTCCAATAGGGAGAGAGCTGCCTCATGCTCATTCACTTTTTTCTCAATCGGCGCAAGTTTCCCCTGTGTCTCTTCTGCAATTGCCTTCGCACTCGTAGCAATTTTCCTAGTTTCTGTAGATTCCTGAATCAGTCTATTAATAGATTCCGTATTAGTTGTCACAGATGTAGTATTCAAGTCCAGTCTCACTGTCAATTCTGTCAATTTTTTTGTATTTTCTGTGGATTGCTTTGTTAAAGCCTCAAGGGATTGATTAATTTTCAGTAGTGCCTGTGTCATAGAATCCATTGATGCAGCTGTTGAGCTTTCTGGTGCCGGCACTGTTTGGCCAGAAATTGAGGCTCTTTTCTTTTGTGTTACCTTAGTTTTAGATCTGGTTCTTATCTCCTCAGCTGTGCCGCTCATGTCCCAAGGTCGTTCTCACAGGAAAAACTCGCGATGGAAAATCCCACTGTTAGTCACACTTTTCCCCTCTTGATCCTCAAGAGGGAGCAATTAACAATGTCCAAATTCGGGGAAACAAAGAAACAGGAAGCCAAATGTGAAAAGTCCGAAGTCCGCCATTAAAGTTATTAAAAACACTTTTCCTCTGATGGATTTAATTAATCAGTTTCACTAATAAAGTCCCCTTCAAGTTCTACAACTTTATCCAACTTTCCGACTTTTTAATGATGCTCTTAAAAGACCCATTCCTCCCGGTGTTCACTCCTGGCAGGTCGTCCCGGGGGAGTCAGGGCGATGGGAAACCTTGTTTCCTTTTCAAATTAAAGAGTATCTTCACAAGACTGTCTTTCCCCCCCTTCTCTTGCCGATCGGGGGGGAAGGATACATTTGACAGGTCAGGGTTAAAAGTTCAACTGTAACTTTCTTGCAACTGCAGCGAGGTCTGACGTTGCTTTAGATTTCTGCAGTCCGGGGGGGGCAGACTTCCTTATTTTATGCCGTCCCGTTTTCAGCCAAATTTTTTAAAATTTTGTTGTACCGTCTTTTTTCCGCTCTTACTCACGGGTGTTCAGTCCGAATTTTCTTTTCAGGAAGAAATCGACGCTCTCCGCTTATGGCGACGCGGCTTCACTCTGCGAGCTGGGTTGCGACTCTCAGCACCGCGCTCACACCCGATGCCGCTACGGAGCCTTTAAAAAGGCTCTTTCGCAATACCGGGGGGCGCAAAAGGTGCCCGCCGAGTCTCCTTGTTCACAGGCTTCAGCGCCTGTGATTTTAGGGGTCCCCCGCTCGCCGTAGCGGGTCAGACCCGAACTCACAGAGCAGTCCTGCCTCGGAGCTCGAGGCAAGGACCGCCATTAAGCGCTGGCGCCGACCGGAAGTCTCGTCTTCAGCACCATTCTCTGGAAACTTCAGCCAACATAGAAACAAAGCTACTGCAAAGCAGTACCTCTTACTACTGACCTATTTAAGTGGTTCAGAAGGATGCTGTGGTGGACAGCATTGAGAGATCATCAACAGGGCTACACCCTCTGTCCCTTGGCAGTGGCTGTGTGCAGACCAAGGCAGTGTCCAGCTCAAATCCTGGCTGGAACCAAGCTCTTTGTCCAAGAGCACCTGGAGCTCATAAGCAACCACCTGCTCAATCACCTAGGTGAAGATAGGCCATTAAAAACTGGCATCCAGTTTGCAGACACCTGGTTTCAAGGGAAGGCTTCAATAACAACAGTTTGAGCACTGCCTCTTTAAGGACAGCTGGCATCAGTCCTTTATACCAGGGATGGGCAACCTTTGGCTTTCTCACTACTAAGAAAAGCTCTGCAAAATGAGAATGCATGGGAACAGTGGTGAGAGAAAGAAGAACATTTCTTTCCACTGCTACCAAAGAAGAAGTCTTCAAATTATTTCTAAATCATGTGTTATTCATAACTGACTCTAGCTTCCCAGTAAAGCAAGAAGGTGTCTGTGCTGTTACTAGAGGGATTCTATGAACTATTGTGTCAACTGCACAACAGGCTCCCCATTTTCTTCTAGGCCTGTGACAGAATAGCAGAGTCAGACAAATATTCCTGTAAGGCCTCTGGATCTCATCCACATTTATTAGCCTTCAGGAGTGGACCTTTCTAACTGGCCTTCCACCCTTGTAGATGTCATCTAAGGAGCAGACAGCCTGCTGCCCTCCTATGGACTGTAGTGGCCTTCAGTCCCAGCAAACATTGCCAATAGTCCACAACATCTGGAGAGCACCAGGTTGGCAACCCTTGGATTAGAGCTTTAACTCCAGTTTCATCAAAGTGGTGATCTATGGACTCCCACTCAAAGATCACCCCCTATTTTGTCCAGTACCAAAATCTATGCCCAGAATGTGAGCTGCTATACATGTTCTACCTAGCAGACATTGCAATCATGGCTCTGTCTCAATAGCAATCACACCTATTTAAAAAAGGTTATCTGTGTTAACACAGAAATCCCCTAGCAGCCTATTTTTAAAACATTGATGGCTGGCTGTGTTTTACTGGATACTTGTAGCTTTGCTTTCACCTAAGGCTAACTGCCCTGAGATCTGGCTATAACATTCAGTAAGGAGACAGAAGAGTTGCCCTTTCTGAAACCTAATTGGCTGACTCCCCAATCAGCCTCACAGCCTCGAAGGGTTTGGGTCAGGCCCAATCCCCTGCTGCACTGTGTTTATGTCCATCTGTCCTCATTAGGACTCCCCTGTTCCCTATTCCATCTGCCTCACCATGTTCCTCTCATCTCAATTCCCGCCTTGCCTGTGCTTGTGGTTCTGCTGTACTACTTACCTTCCTGGTTATTGGTCCCCTGATCATCTTCCTGACCATAGTAACTAGCTGCCTCTTGAACCAACAAATGGAATGGATCTCCCAGACATGCATCTGGGCATGCTCCCATTTGCTGGCCAAGCTCCCAGCAGCAAAAATTTTCTCCCAGAACATGATAGTTTAGCTCAGTGATTTGATGACAGAAGCACCTGCATTCATACCGTTCTGTACATAACGATCATGCATGAATGAATGCCTGTGTACAGGCAACGAATGTTAATAGTCACACAGAGCCAATAAACAATGACATACATTCTTGAGCACCATCTACTGGGATATTTCCAATTTGTACTGCACAGTGATGTAGACTTCTGGAAGACCAGGTCCCAAAGTAGGCTAATTCTGGATAATTCAGTGAGCCATCATCCACACAGAGCATAAACTGGTGCAACGTTTAATGTCTTTCACCCAATGATATCAGAAAAATGACAGCCCTTACAGTTCACAAGCTGCGGCGTATACTTGCCATATCTGAAAACCAGTTATCAGCAGGCATCCACAAATCCACTCACCAACTCTCCAAGTGTTCCCCTGGTGAGAAGGACAATCAAGGAAGCATAAATTCCATCTCCTGAGCTCTCACTTGATTTGCCCTTTGGAGAAGATGGAAAACAGCAGGAGTTGTCTTGCACTGTTTCTTGTCTTATCCAAATCTCGGTGAGCAAGAGAATGTCAACCAGCCAACCTATTTCTTGTGTCTCTGCCCTGGAGAGCAGCCAAAGAGGTAGGGTCAAAGGGTGTTTGTGGTGAAGCATCTGCAGGGCGCTCTCTTCCTGCTTATTCGTTTCTCTATAGTCCTGGCATAAAGTCAGGGAAATGCCTTCCTTTCTCCCAAGCTGCCTGTAGGTGCCAGAGGACTTGGAGAAAGATGGGGGAAGTGGTTAATTATCATATTTCCTACCCACTCTTCATTGCAAATGTACCGGTAATTCCGCAGGAGGTTACAATTAAAAACAGAACTGCATACACAACACAGTCACTTAAGAAAACAAAGTAGATAGATGATATCCACTCTGGCCCTCAAGTCCAAGCCCAGCACTCCAGCTGATGAAGAAAACCCAGTCAAGTCTGTGCCACCTGTATCTCAGAGGGAAGAGAATTCCAAAGCTAGGGTGCCACCACTGAGAAGGCTTTCCCTGAACTTGCTTTGAAGGAGCATAAAAGAGGCTGGCAGATGAGTTAAGCAATATTTGTGGGCCACCACTTATCCCATTTAGGCATTTTCATCTACATGGAACCGGCTTTGAAAGGTGGTCACCATATTGGCAAAATCATCTGAACACCAAAGATTTCATAGCAAGTTTTCAAAAGAAGAACTGCTCACAGAGCAAGCTTGTCTCAAAATACCCTTAACTGGGGGGGGGGGGGGTCTGTGATGAAGACAGCCAGGAGGGGGCAGAGAATAAGCAAAGACTGAAATGTAATCAGACGCTTTGAAAAAGTTTTCTCCATGTTTGGGAAAGTAATCATCGTGCAAACAACGCTCTTGTTTTTCTCCCTCTGTTGAAGGCCCTTTCATTAACAGTGCCAACAATATTGAGGAAGAAGATAAGCCATATTTCCCGAGATGTTAAAACAAGAAACGAAGGCCTAATTGCATTTCCCCTTATTGTATTTCACCTCTCTTGATCTTGACTGAAACTTCCAAAATATGTTGTTATTTATATTCCATAACATTAAAGCCTAGTTCCTAATAAGGTACTGAATATAGGTTCAGAGTGGATGTTAATGATGAAAAAGGCTTTCCTTCCCTCTGGAAACAAAACAAAAGACGAGGTTGTTTTGAGAGCATACAGAATCAGGCAAGATTCTACAAAATATTGAATATTGTTGTTGTTTCCAAAAGGTACATAGCATGATCGTTTCCCTTTGCCAGTGACACTAAGAGCACTGGGAGGAGAAGGGAAGGGTAGAAAGATATTCTGCACAAAGATCTGGAGGTACCATGACGCCAGGGTGGACTGTACAGGACAGGACACGAGGAAACACTTGAGGGTTATTTCACACATTATTTAATTTTATTGTTAAAAAAAGCTCAACAACCTTTGGGGTGTCCTGCTTTTTCTTTTTGAAATATGGCAACCCTACTTATAGGTCAGATTTCAGTAAAAACCATGTGAAAACCAGAATCACAGACTAACCGTGAAATAATTTTTTTTTTCCTTTTATTGTAAGCCTGGTGACATAGGAAAGTTTTCAGCAAACAGTATTACACATACACACACATGCACATGTCACCTGATGAATCTCTATTGGAAGAGACTGACCTGGCCAGCAGGTGAAACTGACACGGCACGCAGCAGGTAATGACAGCACTGCAGGGAGAGGACTATGATTCTGAAGAATACATAATGAAAATTAGAAAGCACTGCTGGTTGATTAGGCTGCAGCCCTGCAACCTTTAGAAGAAAACCCCGACTCTCTCTCCTCACAAAAGAACAGACATTTTAAAAACAGCTGACGGGGCCATGAATCTCAGGTTAGAACACAAGACACACATTAACAAGCTTAAAATGGTGGGTAGTGATATGAAGTTTTGTGCAGCTGATCAGGAGAATCAGATCCGGGGAGAAATAAATGCTTCCGGGGCAGGGCGGGGGGTGGATATTCCTGAAAAAGAAGAGAATGAAATTGCCCCAAAGTATTCCTTAAACCTGACAAGAAAAGCTGAAAGCACACTTGAATAAGAACCAACTTTAAGGTGGTGGTGGGGAAACATTGGGGAGTTTTTTAGCCTGACATTTTAAGATCTGTATAAACTTTTGATATAACTTGGATCTTCTTATCGTGTTTTCCCCCACTTAAGCATGTTTGCACAGGCTTTTCCCCAGGAGGCTTGCAAAATAGTTTTCAAAAATCCAGCCGGAAAAATCTGGGATATTTGTCAATATAGTCTCATGTATTTGGTGTTACTCTTAATCCGAACAAACATGAGTCACCCTTGATTTTATTTGAGGAATGTCATCTCAGAGCCTGCTCTTGAAATTTATCTTGGAGCAATTATGGCTCTGGTCCACCGACTTCCTCTTCCGGCTCCCATCTTCTCCGTTCGAACAGCTAATGGTATTTTGACTGCACTTCTACGAGTTGCCTTAAATGTTATGATTTAAAGTCCTTGCAATTCCTCTTAAATTGTTCAGGCCTTCCTGGTAACAGTTGCTAAGAAAAATAGCTGAAGAGACATTAGTTGCTTCCACATTACCCCCAGGTCTGGGAACATCTGGTGCAAAGGATGGAAGAAGGTCCCCACATTATCAACTCAAAACAACTTCTCCCTCTTTTCTTGCTTCCTTCAGATTTCAAGGCATTTCCTTCCCCCAAATCTCTCTCCAACCCAGCTTCACACACACACACACACAGACACACAAATCTTATTTTAAGAAGGAACAAATTGAGACACACTGTTTCCTACACATCATTCCTAAAATAACCAGCTGAGATTTTTAGCAACTGTTATTAATAAACCGTTTAAGCTGAGCCTGAAAACGACACCCACCAACTGGAAGTGGAAACGCTGAAAAAGTGCAAAGATGCTTGCCCTCCAAATTCTACACAAGTTTAAGGAAAGATTAAATGCCTAACCTGTTGCCCAGTGTACTCTTGCTACTGTGGAAGAAAATCCCTCTGCCCCATATTCTTCATTGTGGCAGTTCCCTTGGTTAGCTCCTATTCATTTAAAGAGAAATTCCAAGGAGTCCTGGAATTTATAACCCTGTGGGGCTCTGGCCCATGAAAGCTAAAACCACAATAAAATGTGTGAGCCTTTAAGGTGCCACGGGACTCTTTGTTGGTCTTACAGCAGCAGAGTAACATAGCTGCCCCTCTATCATTCATTTCTATGGGGATTGTGCAGGAAAACTTTGCAGTGTATCATACTTGAGGCTTCAAGCTCTTATGCCTTTAATGGTCCAATGAGGAGCCAGACAAGGAGATTAAGAATATCTCTCCCCACCCACCTCCTCTCCAAGGGTGCCCTTAACACACTCTAGTGCTTCCACTTTGCCACAATAATTTGCAGCAGGTTTTAAAAGAGAGGTGTAGAGAGAAAACGGAGTCATGTAAAGGCCAAGCTATAATAACCGAATGCTAGCATAAGCCCTATGCAAATGTGCACAATTACATCCAATAACATAATTACTAGGGTCCGGTTTCTTAAGGTGTGTGGTCTCTGGGCTGTTCACAGCTTCAAGATCCTGTTATTAGTGCTTTTTTGTGCTGGCTGGTGTTTTTAAAAGCTGTTCTCATTTAAACAGTTGCATTTTGAGAAACAGGATGCTATTTTATTTTATTGCATGCAGCCTTGGGTTCATGGAGAGCGGAAGGTGGGATAATTATGTATAATGCACAAATATGCAAACAGGAAAGCCAAGCTTAAATTGTTCCAAACAACGTCTCCCAGGCCAAGTTCAAGATTTGAACTAATGGCTGTTGTTGTGCCATGGCATTTGTTTACGGAGTCTGGTGCGCTGTTATCAACCGCAGGCCGATTGTTGCTGCACCTTGATGTTGCAATCACTTCCACTGCCTGGGAGCCTTTAACCCCCGTCATGAAATTTCATGAAATTGATTTCTGCTCACAACAAGGCCTGAGATTACACCGGCAACCGTAACAAAATTGCAGCTCCACCAAACAGAGTTCCCAAAACAAAGTAAAATTAACAAGAATCTGATCAATTTCAGTACAGCTACTCACAAACTTGTAAGAGCAACTGTGAAATAGCTTTAAAATCACCCATTTATTCTGTTGTTTAGAAGCTGACAAACAGAAGCCCAAGGCACCATAAAGGAGGAAAAAATTAGAGGGGAGAAAACAGTGTAGACATATCTTTCCATACCAAACTTAGCTACTACCTCGACATTCAGATAACAGCAAGATCCTTCTCCTTTACAGTGACAGACCATCATAAGCACATGCAAAAGTTTCCACATTCAATACCCAGCATCTCCAATTAAAAGGATCACCTACAGTCTTCTTCAAACTTGGGTCCCCAGGTGTTCCTGGACTACAACTCCCATCATCCCTGACCATTGGCTGAGCTGACTTGCGATAATTCTCTGCACAAATTTGCAACTGTTTCCTATCAACATGCAAATTGTGTTCCCTTGATTTAGGCAGTTCAATATTATTAGCTGGTCCAAAGTCAATATGGGAACCTAACATCTGGGTTGTTCATGCAAAACCGCAGTTAAGTTTCTAAAATCAAGAGGGAATGAGCACTGGCTGGAAGTCAATATCAAGAGTCAATATCTTAAACCAAAACAAGGAGCATTCAAAGCGTCTAGGTCTTCATGGGCTTTTTGAAAGTTTGCAAATCTTTTCTTTTCAAGATCTGATTACATGATGGCCATGCTCAGAAGCTCTGAGCAAAATCAGGGCACTTCTAAGTGCTGTACAATGTATTTGCAACCTGCTTACAGCCCAGACAATACAGAGGAAGTGCTGCTGTTTCCACACTGCAAATGAATTAAGATAAGTATCTTTGCTTAAGACATTGACTCTTGATATTGACATCCAGTCAGTGCTGTGTCTCTGATTGCTCACTGATGGGCAAGTCTGTTGAAATGGTAAACTAGTGATCACTTGGATGATGGTGTTTTCTTGCCAGTTTAGTTTTTTCAGCACAGAACTGAAACAGCTATCAAATATTCACATGGATACCACAGAATTGTCGAAAGCCTGGGAGAACAAAGAAGTCCTAGCAGGGCACCAAAAAAGGCAACAACCTGGTTGCTAGGCAAGTTTCCATAGAGAGAGCATTCCATAAGAATCCTGGGAATTGTATTTTGTTAAGGATGCTGAGAGTTGTTAGGTGACCCCCTTTCCCTCACAGACCTACCAGTCCCAGCTGTGAGGGGTTTCCTAAACACTCTCAGAACCCTGTTTAAATTGGTATGATACTGCTTTAAAAGTATAGTGCAGATGAGATCAAGGAAGGACCAACAAAAAGGCCGCCTTTCAGCCACCCACTATTGTGGCCACCCTTCAGATTGAGGAGCTACTGTATACAGAGAAGAGCCTTCACAGGTGATCTGAAGGTATTAGTAGGTACATCTGGGAAGAGGTGATCCATTAGATGTAAGGTCATGTAGGGCTTTCTAAGTGAAAACCAACATCTTACATAGGGATCAGAAACTATTCATCAGCCAGCATGGACAATAAAAGACTGGCGCCTGTCCTAAACAGCTTGGGCCCAATACTGTTAGCAGATGACCTCACCTATTGTAGTCTAGTGCACTTGCCAAGAGCAACCAAAGGCTGCTACCTTATTCTGTGTAGCGTAATCAAATGATGAAGCTTCACATACAAGGCCCTCTCAGAAGATGCTTCCCAGCTGTGGAATTCCTTTTCTCACGGAGGATAACTTTCTAGAAGCACTTCAAGTTGTTTTTGTCTGGCTTGGCTTTTGGCTTTCACTGATAAGCCATTATGGAACCATTTTTCTCCATTGTTACGACCATCATTTTGTACTTTGGTATTTTGCATCTTTTGCTAGCTGCCCTTCAGAAAGAAAGGCAGGATAAAGATGTCAAAAATAAGTGGATTAGATGTATACAATTTTAATGACATTTATTCAATATTTTATCGTTATGTTTGATTAACAGCACTGCTATTTTCCTAGACCTCTGAGGAGAGACACAATACACATCAAGATAAAACAACTCAAAGCCTGTGGTGTTACGAAAAGTGCCTATGAAAGGAACATACAGTCTCCAACTTTACATGGTCATTTTAAGAGGCTGCTTCTAATTGGAACATTAAAACATTTGCCTGATGTAGAAAGGAAAGAGAAATCCTGTCCTCACCAGTGAGTTTCTGCTCATCCACTCTAAAAAAGAATCTTTGGGTGACTCTCTGCTTTGAATGATGTAAGAAATAAGAAATAAAAGCAGCAATAAAAATAAAATGTAAAGTCATACAGCACCTAGAACAGCAACAGAAAGATCAGCATGAATGAATCTTTCTTTATTCAATCTCATCCCAATTGGGAAAGCCATCATTACTTTGACAACCCTCGGGTGTTTGTCACCAAGATAGCAGAGTACAAATGTTTCCCTCATCTCATTGCACACTTTGCACAGATCAGCTCTTCTGGGAAGCAAAAGCAAATATTAACCCTTCGGATATTAGCCTAGGGTGATTATGGTAATTTTGAGCCAGTGGCAATAAGCAAACAGACTGATGTTTAGAGTAAGACATGCCTCCAGGCTCTAACCAAGGCCTGCTCCTGTTAGCCTCACTGGTCAAATATCTCAGGGAGTGGCAAATGGACTGCAAAACCAGCAATTGATGGTAAAACCAGTGAAGTCTCATTAAAAAAAACACAACCCAAAACATTTTGGTTGCATATTCTATACAAAAGAGATAATGCACTTAGTTTTCTTTTTATGACAAAGAGATGAAAATATATTCCCTGCACATTTACAGCACACTTGCACTGATAACTGAGTAGCATGAACTTCTTGTTGGGCACAGCTTCCAAAGACAATCAAGTAAGTGGGTGGCAGCTGTGCCACTCTGTTTGGAACAAGGCAGTCAAGCTCCTTATTGCCTCTTAAAGACGGCAGATAGGAAAAGGGATTAATATAGGAGGCTGGGCGCCATGGAATTTCAAGGGGCGCACAACGAACGCAAGAGCAGAGACAGCGCATGCTAGAGAAAGAATGGCCTTGCCCTCTGCTTATCTACACTGGAATGCCTTCAGCAGACACAGAAAGAGGAGGGGGAAGCAGACAAAACAAACAGGCTGTAGGCCACCATGAAGCTACTGAGTGCACAATGGCCCTGATGTGTTGTTGTTGTTTAGCCATTTAGTCGTGTCCGACTCTTCGTGACCCCATGGACCAGAGCACGCCAGGCACTCCTGTCTTCCACTGCCTCCCGCAGTTTGGTCAAACTCATGTTTGTAGCTTCGAGAATACTATCCAACCATCTCGTCCTCTGTCGTCCCCTTCTCCTTGTGCCCTCAATCTTTCCCAACATCAGGGTCTTTTCTAGGGAGTCTTCTCATGAGGTGGCCAAAGTATTGGAGCCTCAGCTTCAGGATCTGTCCTTCCAGTGAGCAGTCAGGGCTGATTTCCTTAAGAATGGAGAGGTTTGTTCTTCTTGCAGTCCATGGGACTCTCAAGAGTCTCCTCCAGCACCATAATTCAAAAGCATCAATTCTTCGGCGATCAGCCTTCTTTATGGTCCAGCTCTCACTTCCATACATCACTACTGGGAAAAAATGGCCCTGATAGCCCATCTCTAATCATTACATTTGAATCCTGCACTTCTGACAAATTTGGGGGTTTTATGGAGTTGCGCCGAATCTGCACAAACGGAGGCTCTTGAAGTTGCCCACCACCAAGTATAGCAGTCAAGTTGGGAAATGCTAAGCATTGTATGCCATAGATGCAACGCCCCAACGGGCACATCAGATTGCCACACTTGAATTTGAGCCAAGAGTAAGATTGGTAGTCACTTTGGTAAATGTGGAATTATATTAAAGTTTGCAATAAGGCAGAGGTGGCTATCTCTTTGGGGTTTTGTCGGTTTTCGGCTGAAGGACCATGTTGAGGGTTGGCATGCCACCCTGGGCCCATTTCCCAAGCAGATGCACACTCACACATGCATGCCTTCTGCAGAGGGGATGGACACAGACAAGTGGTGGAAAAATGCATATGTACATCCATAGTGAGGCGGGAAACAGACAAGCAAACAGACATACACAGAGAGCCGGGGGGCAGGGGAGCTTCTCTAGGGCAGCACCAGTGTAGTAGGGTCTACTCCTGCTCCAGTACTTCCCTGGAGGGACAATAATGCAATGTTTGTTTCCCACAGCAGCAGTGAGGTAGCACTGTCTCCTCCTACACCAGCACAGCTCTGAGGTGAAAGAAGGCCATGCTTCCTTCTGTTTCCTAAGCCTCTCTAAAACCTTGACAAAATGCAGCCAAATTTGGGCAGTGTGGATTGCAGGTCACCAAAAGTCACTTGGGGGCTGGATATGGCTTGGATCAGCTACCCAGGAATTAAGATAACATTACACTAAGTATTTAGGACTTCCTGTTTGGAAACAAACATTTAGATTCAGCTTAAGTGTCCTTGAAAGCAGAAAAGCCAGACATATATGCAGCTGCTGGGTTTGGTTTGTTTGTGTGCATTTCTGAACTATGGTAAACATGGCTTCTCAATTCAGCCAAACTATTATTATTATTATTATTTGAATTTATATACGTACTGCCCTATACGCAGAGGTCTCAGGGAGGTTTGCAAACCTGCTTCACACACCAGTTTCTGGATTTCTGGCTGATGGCAAATCATGGTCCATCCATTTAGACATCTGCCAAGTTCAGCATTCTCAACTATGTTTTGGCATGAAGTCTGAATTGAGATACTCACAGGAAAACTGTAGCATCTGCCAACTGCTGTTCACTTTACTACTGCTCCATCAGTACCTCCCATCCCCAAGGCACTGTGCACAGGAGAAAAAGAAATCTTTACTTTTGGTAAACCTACTAAACTGCTCTCAGGATTTGACGGATGCTGAAAAACAGAGGACACTCTCTTTTAGAAAAGGGCATGTGCAAGGGAACAAAGACAGAATGCAGGGGCCACACACCATACTGGACTATGGCCTAACTGCTCAGAACTCCCTAAAGTAAAGTGAGTAAGCTATGAGAAAGAAAATAAATGCTCAAGCTGTTTTGTTATAGTCATAAATATTTATAGTTTGCAATAATGCTGCACAATAAGAGACCTGTTGTAACATATTTACAGTACTTGACCTCACAAATAAAACATTTTCTCCACTTTTGTCCTGTTGCATAGGAAAGCAGGTGTTAATTATATTCAGTTGCAAAAGATAAGTGTAGAATTCATTATGTTTTTATTCAATTCAGATTTCATTTTCAATCAAGTCTTTTAAGTGACTTAATATAAAATGTGACTTCATTTTAAAAAATATACTTTAAAATCAATTTTATCCACACTGCGTTCTTCATAATTAAACTCTCTCTCTCTCTCTCTCTCTCTCTCTGTGTGTGTGTGTGTGTGTGTGTGTGTGAAAGAGAGAGGGAGAGAGCGGGAGAGAAACAACATCTCCTGGAGTAGTCATGAAAAGTATCACTTGGTTTTTGGAAAGGGTTTTATACTGGAACAACAAAATGTGACAGGAGTGGGAAGGGAGGTGAGAATCCTTTATTTTATTCCCTGACCTCAATGTACAATCCGGGTTTCAAAAACTGAGACACTTCATCTGCTGGAACAGAAGGACCGGACACAACAAGCCCCACCACTGTGACTTCTCCATCTGAGGGTCAACAACTAGGACCAGACCTAAAGGCTTCGTGTGTTTTCCTTTTTCAAGAGTACAGTATATAAAATGCAAACAGTCAGCTACAGATGGGTTACTCTGCAAAGATACTGAAACCAAATCCCCCCTCTTTTTTGTGTGTGTGAGCGCTGCAAATCCTACAGTAGGGTTAGTTTGCTTTGCTGGCTGAATGCCAACCAACCAAATTCCATCTTCTCTGCCTGTCCGACTGTATTTATAAGACTTGGGCCTGTGTCTGCAGTTTTTGACTTTGTTAGTGTGAACAACTGGAGGAGGGGGGCAGGGGCAAAAAACAATCTTGCTCTGGAAATCGGTGGTGCTTTGAACAGCATATGAAATGGGTACCTGGTCTGGTTACAAACCCAGTTCTTAAGAATAGTAACAGGAAGCAACTTGCATTCAAAATACTACCAGAGCGTTCAGCTTCTCTCTCTCCCAAGAAACCAATCAGCAGACTGGCTTCGAGGGAAATAAAAATTCTGTCCCAACCAAAATCTATTTTATCCACGGTAAGAGGTTATTTTTGTATTTTAAATGATCAACAGGAAGAGAGAGATGTAATTGAAAACAAGCCTGAACCAAGCCAGTCCTTGCACTGGTGTTTCTCAAGAAAATCTCTGTGCTGTTGCTGTAAGGAAGTGGCCCATTTCTGTTTGAGATGTGCTAATACTAATGATCCCGTGGGTGCTTTCCCAAATCACAAAACTGGCAAAATGCAATTGCACATATGCCCTGGGCTCATCAAGAGGCAACTGCTGTCATGCATCACAAAATCTGCCTGGCTTGCAATGAGTTTGCAAAATGTATTTAAAAAAAACACCCCCCCCCCACGCTCTGTTCCTCTCTAAGACCCAAAGGTTATAGAAGTGCAATGCAGCCAGTTTCTTTTGAGTAACACAAAGCCAAGGTGGACAACTCTCTCACAACAGAGTGCCAGGGGAATCTAAAACTGCGTTAAGTTTTATGTCAAACAAGCAGAGAGAGAGAGAGACTCCCAACACTTATGGAGTTTTTTTTTGGGGGGGGGGAGGTATCTCCTCGCTTTGGCTCTCCCTACCGCAGTGGTGTTTCAGTGGGGAAAGACTTCAGAATGATGTGTTCCCTTGCCTTCTTGTTAAGGCAGTCATGGCTTCAGTATGCAAACAAAAGCTATTTAAACTGAAGTGGCATCGATCCCATCACCCTTAAGGCTCGCTTTTTAAGTTGGAAGGGATCCTAAGGGCCATACAGTGCAACCCCCTGCAATGCAGGAATCTCAACTCATACAGGATCCCACCCTCTCCAGGAAGCACACATTTTAACCCAAAATTTAGCAGTCAAATTTGATTAATTCTCTTCCTTTCTGCCGAAAGAGACTCGTTAAAAAAAAAAAATGCTGAGAAAAAAATATTTGCCAGATCTGACACATACATGGCTCATAGAATGTAACCTTAGGACAGCAAACACTTGTTTTGCACTTCCCCATACCAGAGCTTCAGACAGGGAGAAGATGGTTGAGCTAGAGACACTTTTGCCCCAAGCTGATTCCAGAAAAGTGAAGAGACGGGAACTGCAGCTTTCTCTGCCTTTATACCACACCCTCTGATTTCCTTAATGCCTTGTCTACAAAAGAGGAAGACTTCAGACCTTGGTTGGTAAGATGCATCCTCCAGGACCTTCTGAACAGACTAGCACTAGAGGACCGTGCATAGCATCCTTGCTCATTCTTTACATGGACAAAGAACCCCTTTAACATCAAATATTGCTTAGACCAGCTCAACATTCTTGTGGACTTCCTTAGAAAATGACGCACGTTCTCATAGCGTTATATGCAAGCAAACCAGTGCTGATGTGGTTTGTGCAACAGTCTTCATTTATTATTAGGCTTTTATTTTTCCTCTCTTTCCGCTCATAATCTACTTAAACGTGACTAATGGCCAACGCCAAAACTACAGAGCCAGGAAGTACAGTATTTTATACCAAAGTTCAGGATGCAAATTGAAACAAAGGCCTTGTTGTTAAGATTTCCTTTGAACTCCATATAGAAGTTCATTCTCTGTAGTTCTTTTTTAAACCACACCTCCAAGTCCTTGTGGGAAAGCACTGGGTGGGTTTACTCCTATTTTTTCTCAGCAGAGATAAAAGCAGAAGAGACAAAAATCTAAATGAAAGAGTTGTGTTCCAAGGCCAACCACCGCAAGACAAATTACTCAATGGTGTTGGGTATTTTTTTGAGGGGGGAGATGCAAGAAGTCAGGGAAACTTTGAAATGGAGCTTGAAAGATTAATGCTGAGAGTGTTAGAAGTTGCTAACCATCTGCAAGGCACTTCTCAACTCACACTGCCTCTCAGATCAAATAAGCAGATTCCCATCCTACAAAACTCATCTGGAACATGGATGGCTGTGGGGTTCAGCAAATCCCTAGGGAGGGAGAATAAATCCAAGGGATGAGCAGGAAAAGGCTAAACCATGTCTCACAAGCAGTTCTGGCATTCTGTGATTTGCTGAACTCTATACACTCATACAGTAAGCCCATAGATTTTAAGTCCATTATTTCAGTGGGTCAACTTTGAGTATGACTTGGTTGAAAGGAACGATTACCAATTTCTGCAATGTACTTACAGAAAGCAGCAAAATCAAGTCAGTTAGCAACACATTTCCAAAGAGAATCATGGGGGCGAGGAAAGGACTCACCGTGCCCCCACTTCCATAATCCCCACCCAATCTGTGCTCAGTTAGGAACAAGAGAACTGTCGGCTTCAACAGCACAAAGAGTTTCACAGAGTCAAAGTGTGCCACTGTGCACATCTGAGGAAATTGCAGATGACAGCTGGGTAAGACTCTTTCACAAGATTCTGTCAATTCTCTGTCTTCCCAGCAGAGTGGGAGGTACTAGGACAACCCAGAGTTCTGTTGAATGTCTGCCTCTATGGTACTCAACATCTGGCTTGAATCCAGTCTTGCTCCAGCCCTCCTCTCCCATTCCTGAAATCTAGAGATTAAGGGGGAAACTAAGAAGCTTCTTAACAGTTCCTCTGCATGTTTACTTGGCAGTAGATCCCACTGTTTCTCGTGGGACTTATTCCCAGGGAAGTTTGCATAGGATTAAAGTCTCACAATGCAATCATGCAACCCTATGCACATGACCGGGGCTTCTAAATTAGTGTTTATAGGATTATAGCCTCAGTAAACTAGGTAGGGGGCATAAGAGTGTATATATTTGGCTGAAGCTATTGGTTGTACTTTTAAAGTATTTGTATCATTTTGGGGCTAATGCATTATATCTGATTTGATGTTTTATTTGTGTTCCAATTTTCGTTAACTAAGTATAGTTGGTCCCCTTGAGGACTAAGTTAACAAACAACTAATAAATGTAAACAATAATTAAGAATAAATAATGTGTTCCATTAGAATCAGAGACGTGGAGGTTACAAAGGCCACCTAGTCCCACCACAGTGCAGGAGAACCTATTATTTTATTGAAATACCTCTATTGTAGGGATTTATTAGATCCCACCTTTTGTCCCATGAACACAATGTCTTTCCCACCCCTCCTTTCCCCCCACAACCCCCTGAAAAGCTACCCCTAGAAAATGGGCAACCTTTGTAATTGGCATGTGGAGGGCTATAGCTGGAGGGGGAGTTGTCAACTTAAGGTCCAAGCCTTAACATTTTATGAATGTTGTATTACATTTACCAGTTGTGTTGTGGCTTTTCATGATTACTGGATTCTTTCCAGTACGCTATTGTTAGCAGCTTTGCGATTCCTCTTGGGAGGCAGAAAACAATACAAACACTGAAATTACATCAAATGATTTGTGCTGCATGAGCCAGAGAGAGCCTTGATAGGTCAGATACAGATCAGGGCTGCCTACCTCTTGTTTAGTTTATTGGGTTTGAAACTGGTCCATCATGCAGTGATATGGACTGCGAGATTGTTCACAGTCTTTGACAGAGACAGAAAGCGCACATCATCATATTGCTTAGCCTCCTTTCTCCCATGCTGCTACATGCATTGTGCTGCTTTTATCTAATTTCAGGTACCGGCCCTCGTGAGGGCCAGTGCGTGTTGCAGATCTGCCAAATATTATTCATTATCTGTGTATCACCAAAAAAGCAAAACAAAGTCAGATTGGTAATGTAATACTTGCACGCAAGAACTTACCTGACTTGCTTATTATGGTCCTTCACCCTTAGAATGAGGAAACCCACCCTCATTGGCTACAAAATCCATACTCGCCTAACAGTCACAGTCAATGTTGCAAATAATGTGCAAGCAACTCCATGAGTCGGCCATTTAGTTGGAAAGAGAGCTCTTTGCAGGCTACCCCCCAAAATTCCAGAAGTTTCTGGAAGTGGGCATGCTATAGCTTTTGGCAAAGGGGAACGGAACATGTTTTCTTTGAGACAGTTATTCATTTCAGCAGACAGCTACAGCATTAGACGGGATAAAAGCCATTTATTCTTTCTTCTTGCAGAGCAACACAACTTGTATATGCCACTTTACTTTGGCAAAGCCTCTTTAAAGGAAGCTTTAAAAGTCCAGCGAGTGGAGGGGGAAAGCAGAAAATTAATCCTGTCTTTTCTGATTTCAAGTGTGTTAACAGGAGGAACTGTTGACTGATTATGATTGTACTTTAATGCTTCTACTCCTAGTCTGTCCAGTGTCTCCATTAGGAAAAGCAGAAGACGGTTAAGAATGGACGAGTCAGCAATCTACTGCAATTTGTCTCAGCAATGCAACATTGATCTCCCTCTTACCCCAATACTGTCAATGCTGTCATTGATATCCTAACAGTAATCATTGCTGAAAGGAAAAATGGACCATAGACAAGAGCCACCCCCTCAACCAATACTTTATTTACAAGGTTTGGTTGGAGCAGGAAAGTTGTTGATGGTAGATGGCTGAGATCAAAAGCACTTAGGGATGAAAATAAAATACAAGATGCATGCAAATCTCACTCAGAGGTTCCATCTGTGTGGGACCATTTCCCATTGAAGATTATATTCATTGAAGCAGACACTAAAGAACAGCCACAAAAACTCATTCTATAGCAATATCTTAAGACTGGGGTCACCAATCTTTTTGGATCAGGGGACACATTTGCAAATAGCACCAAACACACACACACATACAGAATTCAAGTTGACAACACAACCTATTGTACTGGCTACAACAGAATGCTTTTTTCAGGCCTAATTTCAGCTGTGGGGGCAGAGACCCTGTGGAAAATCCCTTGGGGGGCACATGGGCACCATGTTGGCAACCTCTACTTTAAGACAATCAAGGCAAATTTGCATTGATCATTGATTTCAGGCTGCAGAGTGAGATTCCACCATGGCATTTATGATCCTGGGAAGGAGGGAAAATTCAAAACTTTTCTGGTGCTGAGTAAAACACCAAAAATTGAGAAGGTTCTCAAAGTGTTTGACTCCATTCTATCTCTCAGCATGGCCAGTACCTAAATGGGAGATCATTTCTGGAGCTTCATTTATGCGTGTCTGACCAGAGCAGGAGGAAATGGGGACACGCTATGCATTTATCTGAAGAGCATTTTAGTGACCATGCTGAAGCTCACATTACTTCCATCATCAGTTAACATACGTACATGGGCTGTTTGCTAATGCAAGCACTTTTTCTAAAAAGAGAATATCAATATCTCTTGGTGTTTGCCCTGTTAAAAGCTTGCAGAAAAAGAAAGAGAGGTTTTTAAACTCTCAGAATGCACTAAAGAAAATGCTGGTGATGTAATCCATGGCAAAGCATCACCAAGAATCACTGGTTCATAAGGTAGAGAAGAGTTATGCAACATGCTGTGGCGTTATCATAAAAATCACTAATTGCAAATCACCGTTTTCTTCTTAAAGATGACAG
Organism: Podarcis tiliguerta; assembly: GCF_965153285.1. Lineage (NCBI taxonomy): Eukaryota > Metazoa > Chordata > Lepidosauria > Squamata > Lacertidae > Podarcis > Podarcis tiliguerta. The sequence goes on from NC_139538.1 coordinate 39,737,938, forward strand.
GCAATTGCAAAGAATTGCTTTTTAAAAAGAGGTTCTCAGCTGTTAAGATGAACTTAGCATTAACTCAAGGTAAAACAGAGCTGAGCTGGGTAAATTTAGGCGTATTTCAGATGCCTGTGTAAAGTCAAAAATTCTGGCAGAAATGAAGTGGCTGTGATTAAGAGGAATGTAAGACAAAGAAACTGCCAAATAAAGTGGGGGCAGGGAACCACCACAGACAGGGCCTTTTCAGTAGTGGCATCCCAATTCCTATATTCACAGGAACATAGTAAGCTGCCTTATACTGAGTTAGAGCATTGATCTATCTGGCTTAGAATTGTTTACACTGACTGGCAAGCAGCTCTTCAGAATTCCTGGCAGAAGTCTTTACCAGCTATAGCTGCAGATGCCATGGACTGAACAGGGTACCTTCTACATGCAAAGCAGATGATCTACCACCAAGTTATAGCCCTAGAGAAGTTTATCTAAGACAGTCTTCTCAGTGCCAGGTGCAGACCTTTTAATTTACTCTTTAAACCTTTATTTTAAATTTGGGTTTGTGGTGCTTTCTGTTTCTCTGGTTGGATTTATGCTGCACCTGAGTTTAAGTTTTCTTTAGTATTTAAACTGTTTCTATGCTTATTTCCTGCAAGCTGCCCAAGGAACTTTCTGTTATTGGCTGGTATAAGAATGCCATGAATAAAGAATAAAATAAAGCGATCTTATGTGTGGCTAGACATAAGTCTCCCATCCATTCTCACCTGCCGGCTCTGGATTTTGAGAACACCCTGCAGGGTTCGTCTTCAAAGGTTGCTTGTCTCCTCCATCCACCTTCCGAAGCCTCGCTGCATTATTGCTTCTGATCATAATTCCCTTAAGGGTACCGGCGAGCACTTCGTAACGCTCCGTGGTCCCAGAGGAAACAGTTACCGAGCAGAAGCTCTAAAGAATATGCTCTGAGGTACTTGGTTGTGAAAAGCAAAGCACCTTTCAATTAAGAACAAGACGAGAAGAGCCCCACTACCATTTCTAGGGAAAAGGAACATCTCATGTAGTTAAGCCTTATAAAAAATATCCTCCACGGAAAAGGGATTTGAACATTGCTTTGATTATGATCTAAGGGAGCAGGTTTCCAAAAGACAAACGTGACACACATTTTTCAAGTAGGCCCCCAAGAGGCAGTAAGAATACATTTGTATAGCGCTTTCAAGCATTTCAAAGTGTTTCACCTGCATCATCTAGCTGTTATCCTTACAGAGACCATGCAATTAAAGTCTGCATTATTATTATTCACCAGATGAGGGGACTGAGGCTGAGACACAACATCTTTCCTAAGGCCGCTTGGTAAGTTCATGGCAGTTTTGAGATCTAGACTGGTGAATTCTCGATTCATAACTCAGGGCAGATTCACACCAGACATATGGAGTACATGTCTTCTCCCAGGAAATCCTGAAAACTGCAGTTTGTTGAGGATGCTGGGAATTGTAGCTCTGTGAGAGGGAAATTACAGATCCCAAGATAATGTGAGAAGCCACTTGCTTGAAATGTATGCTGTGAATCTGCCCTGAGTCTCTAAGACACTACAGTACACCAGTTAAAAGAAGAAATTCTGATTCCTGCAATAGAAAGATAAAAAAACAACTTGTTACAGTCGCTGATTTGATTTTTGGGTGTGAAAGGATATTTTATTATTTGTAACTGATTATTTGCTGATTAACATTTTAGTGTTAGCACACATTATTTTAAAATTGAAAATACATGATAATAAAATGATCTCTCTGATGTGTATTTTCTTATATTTTTCCAGTCGTAGTTTCTTTGAAGCTTCTTCAGTTGGAGAGAGCAACAAATAAATTGAATTAAATAACTTGAATTAAAATGCTGTTTGCTTTACAAATGATTTTCCTATAAGAAATTGGATGTTATTACTAACGGAGGGAGCATTAAAACAAGACAAAAATCATAGCAACAATGTCTACTCTGCTTGCAAACATGAATAGCTATAGTGTAAGCAAGTTAAGGCTGGTTTCACAAGTGACGGGGAAAATCAGGGACAGTGCAATCCTATACATGTTTACTCAGAAGTAAAGTATCCGGACAAGAACTTAAAAGCAGGCAAGCAAAGAAGTCCACAAAGAAGAGAACTGCTGTGCTCAATTGTCTTCTGAAGCAGCAGAAACCTAGAAAATCATCCCACCTCCTATAAGTTAAAACCCATAGAAATTTATACCAAGTAGCTTACAGATATTACATATATATCTGTATATAGATATATATATATATAGAGAGAGAGAGGTAAAGGGACCCCTGGCCATTTGGTCCAGTCGTGATCGACTCTGGTCTGGGGTTGCGGCGCTCATCTCGCTTTATTGGCCGAGGGAGCCGGCGTACAGCTTCCAGGTCATGTGGCCAGCATGACTAAGCCGCTTCTGGTGAACCAGAGCAGCGCATGGAAATGCCGTTTACGTTCCTGCTGGAGTGGTACCTATTTATCGACTTGCACTTTGATGTGCTTTCGTACTGCTAGGTTGGCAGGAGCAGGGACCAAGCAACGGGAGCTCACCCCGTTGCGGGGATTTGAACCGCCGACCTTCTGATCAGAAAGTCCTAGGCTCTGTGGTTTAACCCACAGCGCCACCCGCGTCTCAATATATATTTCTTACATTAAAAAAAAATCACCACACCTTTTCCTGCAGCAGATCAAGGCAGCATGCAATAACTTCCCTAATGATGGGGAATGAGCTGAGCTAGGAGACAGGTCCAGGGGCACCTAGGGAGCGCCATGGTTGAACAAAAATTCAAGCCCAGGCCTCTATAGGGATGGGGAGGCTTGATCTGGCCACCCACCTGACATCACAATGACATCACATGACCGTCTTTGCCCACAGGGATCTTGCAGGGTCCCTTTCAAAGTGCTATCTTGTGGGGTGCTTTGCAGAGAGCGCCAGCAAACTCCCTTTTGCCTGTGCCAGGTTTTTACCAGCTGAACACCTGATGTCATATAGGGCATCAGGTATAGGAGAGGTGGGCATGGCTTGGTCGAAATGGCCTCACAGTTCAGGGGGGGTATAGCAGGCTCATGGGCTAGAATTTCCCAACCCTGCTATACACTATGTGCTACACAACATTAAACATTAAAGCTCTCCTGGGAAGGGAGCGCCGTAAAAAGCACTTTTGATGGCAGCACTCCAAATGGTGAGCATAATGTTTGGAAAGTGGCCTGCCATACGAACACCAAGCTCCAAAGAAGTCTTGGGATCAGCTCTGCGTATTTGTGAAATTGTTGGTGCCAGTATGGACTCTCCGTTCAAAAAGCAACATTCACACAGAGAGCTGTTTTCAAGCCCTTCTTCTGAGGAGTCTTTGTCTCTCTGGAGGAGGTTGAACCTTTGAATCAGCCCTAGTCTTGACCATTCCCCCATAGGAAAACAACTCTAAGCATGTAAGATCCTGATATTATTCCATCCTTGCAAAGGATTTTACCATTTGTTTATAGGAAGTGCCCTTAAGTGCTCTTAGGGAACATGTGAGAGATAACTCTTAACAGTGCAAGCAAACAGTGCATATTTACGCCAGAATTCAGTCCCCTTTGTTTCAGTGGGGCTTACTGGGAGGTTCATGTATGCAGACGGCAGCCTAAGTTGCTGTATATATTAGGAGTTTACATACTGTGCTAGTCTAAAAGCTTTCTCAGGAACCCACCTGAAGAACTGTCAAGCCATCTATACAGTCACTGCCTAAGAGCAAAGTACAGGTAGTGACCAATTTACGTGGGCGTTACGTTCCGGCTTGCCAGGACATCCCAAAAATTGTTGAGGTTATTTTTTAACAAAAATGCCCCCCAAAAGTGATTTTTTTATTTACTTGCCTAAGATCCGGATGTATGGTAGCCCTAATATAATCGCAACACACATTCACTTGCAAACACACTGTTCCGCCCCTGCCCCATTGCTTTTTATGATGTTATCGGGTCACTTCAGGGTTAGGTGCGAAGTGTGCAGTTGTGTTCACGCATATATCAGACGCACCTGGAACAATTGCTGCCTGTAGGGGTGATAATCCCAAAGGGCTGTCCAGGTCACCTGTACCTCAATCTTAGGAAGGCAATAAAGACATGCAGGCATCAAGATAGGGTTGACTAAAATGAGCTCCTTGCCTCAGGCGGCAGGTTGGAAGGGGCTTGTCAGTCATGGTGGCCGTGGTATTTCGCCGGCTGGTGAAATGGCAGCAGGCAACTCTGTGGGTGGAGAGAGGCAGCAGCAGATGGGTTGAGGGGGCACTGGGAAACATCTGTCTTTGACAGAATCTCTGGAGGACTACTGCCAGGCATTAAACCATACTGAGCTAGATGGGACAATGGTGTTCCTCAGTATACGGCAGGAATGATATGGTACAATGTGATATGAAATACTTAATTAAACTTATTAGTTGCTTGTTACCTAAAAGGTATCCAAGCGACTTACATTTAAAAGCATAATTGTAAGAACATAAACCCTAGGAAAAATCATTCATATAACATACCAACCCCCCAACTCCCCACCCCGTAACAGCCATAGTAAGCTTTGGCAGTGCACTGAATCAGCTTGGTCCATCAAAGACCTGGGGGAAATGTGAAGTCTTTACCTGGTGCCAAAAATAAGTCAATGAAGGTGCCAGGTGGAGCTGAATGGGGGAGCATTCCAGAGAACAGAGAATGCATGTTTGTAGGACTAGCTGGATACTATATCAAGGGATGCCAATAGTGCGGTGGTCTAGACTCTAAACCACTGAGCCTCTTGGGTTTGCCAATCGGAAGGTTGACGGTTCGAATCTGCACAACAGGGTGAGCTCCCGTTGCTCTGTCCCAGCTTCTGCCAACCTAGCAGTTCGAAAGCACACCAGAGCAAGTAGATAAACAGGTACCGCAGGGGCGGGAAGTAAACGGCGTTTCTGTGTGCTCTGGCACTTGTCACGGTCCTCCGTGTGTCAGTAGTGGTTTAGACATGCTGGCCACATGACCCATAAAGCTGTCTGTGGACAAACGCTGGCTCTCTCGGCCTGAAGCGAGATGAGCGCAGCACCCCATAGTCGCCTTTGACTTAACTGTCCAGGGGTCCTTTACCTTTACCTTTTACCTATATCAAGGCCATGGACCACCTCCAAATGCCCTCCGGATGACCTCTAGCACCAAAGAATCTGAACAAGTTAGGTATTTTGTTGATCAGGGAGATATTTCTCTGCTCTGCCATTGTGAAACATAGGATAAGCCTTTCACACCCAAATTCAAATGTATTTCTGCGAAACATTTCAAGTCAGTCTGCCTCTTGGCATGATGCCACTGGCATTTCCAAATGGGCACACAATGGATATGCCGAATCTACAGCGAGGGAGGAAGAAATGGTACCAAGCTGTGAAAGTCCACAACACAACAAGCAAACAAAAGCCACCACACTATTAGGGCCCTGTTGTTTCTTTTAAAGCTTAAAAAGCTAGAAATAGCTTGCCAGAGATGTTAGAGAAGTCATCTCATTGATCTATTAAATGAAATTTAAGCCAAAATAGAGAGAGAGAAAAAAAGAAGGGAAAAGGCACAGAGAGATCTATTTTCCCCCAGATCCTTGAGAGCAGGTTCTCTGAATTTAAGAAACAATCAACCAGGCCACTTGATAGAAGAGGGTTTTTTTTATCATTATTATTTTAGATTGTGGTCACAGGAGGGGTGTTCCTAACAGTTTTGCAAGCAGTGACAAAGTCAAATGAAAAGCTCAGCAGGTAAAGAGTTCAGTGACACACTCACATGAATGTGCACACAAAACAGAGATTAAGTAAGCCTCCAAATGAAGCTCATATTTAAAAAAAGAAGTCAATTTGGGGAAGAAGAAGGAGGCAGAGAAATAGAGGGTGTGGGAGGAAAGATATGGAAAGAAATATAAAAAAGAAAGAGATAGTTCCGTGTGCAGTAGCAACTGCAGAAGGCCTTCCACACCAACAGGATGCTTGTATTAAAGAGGTTAAAGAGGCTGCAAGCTTCAAAACCAAAATATACACCAGGTTGCTGTTTGTCTCCATCTCCTCCTATGCCATGAGTAACTCGTTCGGGAGGCGGAATTTTCAGAGTAGGAAAGGGTTGACACACTCTTACCCAGAGTGCCACTTCCCCACCCTGAAGTGGAACAGGATAATTGCATGGACAGGGAAGAGAAAGACTAATTATACAACTCCAGCTAAATGACCAGTTTGTCCATCAATAAACATGTAACAGGGGCCTGCTTCTGTATGCAGCGAAAGGTGCTAACTGCATTTGGCTGCAATCCTACCCTTACTTGGAAGTAAGTCGCATTGAATTCAGTGGCTCTCACTCCCAAGTTAAACACCACAATCCTGTGCGTGGCAGTTCCTTGATGGTGGTGTTCCTTTTTGAATGACCAGTAATGACACAGCTATCCACCTATCACTTCATTGAGGCACATTTCATCCTCCTTGATGACTGTGTACACATACTTAAAGCATGTGGGGTGGAATTTGATGTTGCACTGAGAGAAATGCGCTGTTCTGGGGGTCATCCTGGCACAAATCCCAAGCCAATTTTTAGAGGGGTTGCCCTATGCGGCCAAGGACCCACGTACCTACAGGACCGCCTCTCCTGGTATGCCCCGCGGAGGACTGAATGACAACATTTTGGAGGTCCCAAGTCACAAGGTGGTTAGATTGGTCTCAACTAGGGCCAGGGCCTTTTCAGTACTGGCCCCAACTTGGTGGAACGCTCTGTCACAAGAGACTAGGGCCCTGCGGGACTTGACATCTTTCTGCAGGGCCTGCAAGACAGAGCAGTTCTGCCTGGCCTTTGGTTTGGACTCAGTCTGACCCTTATGTTTCCCTCCGCTTATGGTCTTGATTTATCCGCTACTTTTAAAATGAGGCTGCATTCTAAATTGTATTTTAACCTGTATTTTAAATTGGTTTTTTCTTTTCTCCCCCCCCCCCCGCCATTATGTTTTTACTGTGATTTTATTGGTGTTAGCTGCCCTGAGCCTGGCTCTGGCCAGGGAATATAAATAAAATTTATTATTATTATTATTATTATTATTATTATTATTAGGGAAAGCCCCCCCCCCCCCACCGAAGTCCTTGCACAGGGCTTCCATTGTCTGGGCTTGTAAGATGGCTCCTGCCCAAAGAATCCTGAAAACCTCACAGAGCGACAATTCCCAGCAGCCTTAACAAACCATAGTTCCCAGGAGTCTTTGCGGGAAGTCATGTGCTTTAAGCCTGTGGTGCATACACCGCCTATGTCATGAAAGGGCTTCTTCCATGGTGTGACGGGTTTATGCACACGTGAGTTATTTTTGCTTTGCTGTTCCTCAGGAAAAGGGATCATAAGCCAAACAAACATCAAATAATCCCTCCCCCCCCCGCCCAAAAAAAACAACAAACATGATGAGAACTGGAAAACAATGAAGAGGTGTGGGCTCTTAACCAAAATCTGTAAGATATTGTAACAACTTTATAACTGTCTAGCAGCAATCTTTCCACAATTCATCAGACCTCCCTGCAAAGCACAACAATGCATCTGAATGCACAGAACTAGATTTAGCATGATGTCGTCAGAGAGACATAAGGAAATGAAGGAAGCAATTTAAGTATCCTTTGAAGAAAGAAAGAAAGAAAGGAAGGAAGGAAGGAAGGAAGGAAGGAAGGAAGGAAGGGCCCTGGTGTCACTGGTGGAGCAGGAAGGCAACAAGAGCCATTGCATTCCGTACATGTACTGTACCAGGCTACAGACTGTAGTGGAAGAATGCACTTAGCAGCGCTGAAATGGCACAGCTTACAAGGTTAACAATCTTTTAGCTGATGATTTGTATGTATTTATGAGCACTGCTGAACGACCTTCAAGAATGCCTGTAAGAGACACTGGCAGGGTGCATTAGAGAAACTCAAAAATCTTTTCTTTTCTTTTTTTAAAAAAGCTCTAAACAAACAAACAGCTTTCCTACACTTACAGCTCTGATGCAACAACTGGAAAGAGAACATCAGCAAGTAGAAAATTACAGAATGGAAGAAACTATATCAGTTCAAATTGGTAATCCTAACAGGTGCATTTGAGAAAAAAGTTGTTTAGGCTGCAATCCTATACCCCTGTTAAGATGGGAGTAAAAGCTTCTGGACTAAATGAGACTTACTTCTGAGTAGACATGTACAGGCCTGTGCTATTAAGCAACTGACAGCCTGATCCTATGCAGATTTTCAAAAAGCTGAGCACCATTGCATGGAGCTTCCTTCCTGATATACATACTTGGAATCGCAGACAAAATTCGTCCAAGTGAAATGGATATGAAATAACGGCTCTTCTGTCGGCTGCTGTTTTCAAATAAAAAATGTTGGAGCCCAATTTCGACAGGGTGAGCTCTGTGAATCTCAGGACCTTGCACATACTCAAGCCAAGAAAGCGAGTCCAACAAAAGGTATCACCCAACGCATTTCGCTGCTCTCAGCAGGCTCTGTAACGTGTGGCAGACGTGAAAAGCAGAGGCTGTTCCATTACCCTAGATACATTATTCAGAGGGGGGAAATGAAGTGATACAGTCACCACTGTAGTGGAAATAATGCAAGAATGAATCCCTTTTCTATCCCAACAAAGGAAATGCGCTCCACCAGTGGTTTTACATAAACAGCTCTTGTTTATGAAGCCAGATTTCATTACAAGCGGCGAGAAATGTTATCTTTCTGTGGACATGCTGAAATGGACTGCAGAACAATAGGCCTGTGTGATAGGACAATATTACAAAGTCAAGCCAGCAGCTCTTGTTTATCGTTATCAAAAACATTCCCCTGTACACAGTTAATGAATGGCCAGAACATTGGATATTAATAGAGAAAGGTTATGAACAGCTGATTGCTAAACCTCCTCATCACCAGAAGCCCTTCATGGCTGAACATCAAGACCTTCCTCAACCTTAGCAGGGCACCATCAGGGAGACAAAAAAGCAGCAAACTAAGCCAGAGGCCAAAACCAAACATCAGAATTTGTATGCTGCAGAATAACATTTCCTCTTTTACACAACCTCAGTTTGAGGCTATTGTCCTATCCATGCTCATCACTGAACTCACTGAGATCAGCTTGTTATTTTTTTAAAAACAGGATAGCTGCTAACCGCTACTAGAATCAGATACCAGGGAAAAAGAAATCCCAAACCAAGAGTCACTACAAATCCAAAAAATATTTACAATACAAAGTTCATCACAAACACAGCCTTAAGAAAAGCACTTCTGGGTTCTCTGGGAGTCACTTCCCAAAAGAACAGACCACTCAGCCAATACAAGTAAATTTAGTGGTCACTGCTACCCCAGCAATCACATAGCAAAGCCCTTACTCTCACTATCCCAGCTTGTCATTGTTCCAACAAAATATAAACCCATTTTAGCATTAGCATGTAAGTTTTAATTCGAGGAAAGGAGATATGCAACTAAATTCACCCATAAATCTGTGTACTGGTCTTTATGCAAGGTTAATGATTTGCTAGCTAAAAGTCAAAGGTCAGATTTTTCTTTTTTTCCCTCTCTTTAAACACAAAAGCCTCAAGAACATAAACATTCTACCATTTTTACTTTGCAAGGTATTTTCTGACATCGCAGCTCTTGACCAAATGTCAACATAGTAAACATGGAAGGGCATTGTTTGTAACTGTTTACACATGTCTGTCTTCCCAGAAAAGAAACCTAAATGGGTTTGGCCCTTCTGGGAGAAGTTCCCTGTTTTGATACTCCTGCGTCAGCCTGCATAAGGCAGGGCGAGAGCGATTAATGATGAAATCCACCAAGATGAGTTAAAAAGCTAGGAAGAACAACAGAATCAATAGACATAATTGATAACTGCATGCAGCACTGCATGACGAACAAGTCTAACCGAAATGGAGCAAAAAGAGAAGAGAAAGAAATGAGCATAGCAGCAGTGAAGAAAGGGGGGGGGGGGATACAAGGTTCTGCCTTCCAAGGCTGCCTACTCACTGCAAGGATTATAAAGGATATTAACAATATACATGCACAGCACATGGCATTAACAAATGTGAACATAAAATCCTGCGCAGCTATGGGAGCTAAACTTTGGAACAAAAGGCTCTAAAGGGTGGTAACAATCGATGATTTACATTCACTAGGTAGGACAACGGAGGGAACAAAAGCTCTTTGAATGAGACTCCAACATATTAAAATTACAGAGGAAGGAATTAGAAGCATCTCTAAATGATTTAAAGAAACACAGCCGGTTTTGAGGATCAGGAAAGGCCAAGAGATATTAACGGGGAAATAAGAGGAGCAGGGGGCATTTATTTAAGTTAGGATACGAAAAGTGGAAAGCAGGGCAGCGGAATGGGACTCATGCCTAGTGACAACTTTCCTTGCTTCCCAAAGGCTGGTGTTCAGCTGTCCTGTTTTTTTGTCCCTCCCCCCCCAAACCCCACTAATCCAGGAGAAAGGAAAAGCAACCACAGGAAGAAGTGTTTCTGTGGTTGCCGTGTGGAAGTACTGGGTTCAAGTACAAATGGCAAGAAAAGGGGTAGGCAACCAGATGAGGAAGGAACGATGCTTTTCAACAAGGCAAATTTGTGCCATCTAAAAAGGAGGATCAGGGCTCACAGGCTAATCAAGCGGGTGTGTCCACAGGTTTGGCGGAAAGGAAGGATGAACAGCAGGGCAGTCTAAGCCTGGAAAAAAAAGTTCTTAGGCACGCAGTCCAGGACAAGGGCACACAAGCAGGAATGCAGAGCTTTCTTTGAACAATGCACTCTGTGCAGTATATATAGATGGGAGACTACAGGAGAGAAAAATGCTACTAGTAAGGGTAGGCTATGTAGGGCTACAGGACAACACTTAGGATAGTATGAGAAAGGGTCAACAAGCAGAAACACTGTTCAGATACTTTGACATGTGAAGTACAATGGCCAGGAGATCAATGACCCTTGTGGTGTGCCTCCTATAGGTGGGCTAAGCAGTCAGAAAGCTCAAGGCTGTGAGATGCAGACTGCAGAGCAGGGGAAGGGGTCGGTGCTGAGCTGGGTGCAAGGTCCAGAGTAATACTATATGCTGCAGCATTGGGGTGATGTGGGCATCCCAGAATTAGGTGCGGAGGCATCTGCCCACCATGTGCTGGGAGAGATGCAGGGATTCATTTGCGAACTGGAAAATCCCGGGGCTCAAATTTGCTTGAGGATACACAATCTGTTTCAAACATTCTGCTCTCCCTATTCCCAAATGAGGAGCGAAAGGCTGTTAAGGGGAATGAGGGGACAGTTTGTCTATTAATTGTTTCTTTAACCTGCACATCACCATTGCAATTCACGGTACTCTGCTCATACTCAGAGGCTCTTTCTCTCAAGCCAGCCTGCAAATGTAGATGTAAGTGGGAGGGAGATTTCAATATCGCAACTCCAATATTTAAAATGATCAAGTCCAGTTAAGGTCTGTGGAGGAAGGCATGCCCTGGAGAGTACAGAGCCGGGAAGGAAAGGAGTAGCAAGTGGTTTTGGTATAAGGGGAGATGGTTTTTATGAGGTAGAGGGATGGTTCAGCATGAGCACAATATGAAGGCAGGCAGGCTGCTGCAGATAGGGCTGACACCTTTCTGCCCCGGCTTCTGTTGCAGATTTAACTGCTTTACTATAGGCAGAAATTCCACAGGTGCAGTACTTTCCCTCCTCCTCCCCCAACATCAGCTGCTAAATTCTGTATATTGTGCAACTATTAAAGGTGCACAAGTGTGGGTGGGGGACAGAGTGGTGACCCTATTGATGAAGGGGATCTGCTCTGAGGGCAATTCCACAGGACTAAGCTGGCATGTTGAGGACAGGGGCCAGGTGAACAGTCTGTTAGGCTGCATGTCCCCAACTTGCAACTCTCTTGTTATTTTCTGCCTCATCACCAAACCTACCCCAGAAGCAGGCTGAGCAGCAAGTGCAATAAATGCAAGTTCCCAAGTCTGAAGGAACAGCCAAGCCACGTGTGATCTGTGCGCCCCCTTACCACCACAGTCTGCTTGAGTACAACCAATGCCATATAAGCAGGCTATGGGAATGACACACACTCTGGAACCCAGTTCCAGGAGATCCAACCAGGCCCTTTCTCGAGAGGAAGTGCAGAAAGTGTAGCCCAGTGGTTAGCACGTGAGAGAGAGAGAGAACACCCACTTGCAAAATCAGGAGTGAAGCTGGGGCCCTAGCCTACCTCGCAGGGTTGCTGCGAGGATAAAGGAGTAACAGAACCGGCAATGAAAGGAAACAAGGAGGTTTAAGGAGGCAGACATTTGCGCGCCAGGCTTCCTTCCTGCCCGTCCTGCTGCTGCTCACCTGGGCGTTTTGGCGGCGGCGGCGCTCTCCCGCTTGTCCAGCACTCCCGGCACGCAGTTGGTGAGCTCGGTCCAGTCGGCGTGCAGCCCGCAGCTCCAGCCGGTGGAGAAGCGCGAGAAGAGCCAGGTCTCCCTGCGGTTGGGCCGGTAGCAGGTGCACTTCTTCTGGCCGGGCCGGCAGTCGCAGGGCACCTCGAGGCGCACGTTCTGCACCAGGTGGCGGCCGAAGGTGGTGCCGCCCGTCTTCTGGATGTGCAGGAACACGATCACGTCGTCGCCCTTCATGTCGAAGGCGAGCTGGCGCTCCAGCTCGCGCACGGGGAAGTAGTACTTCTTCACGTAGTGCGGGTCCGGCGTGGGGAAGAGGTCCAGCTCGTCCTGGTAGGAGCGGAGGCTCGGCGAGCCCAGGCTCAGCCCCGGCCCCACATACTGGTACAGGATGAGCATGAAGCACACCGAGCCCGCCACGATCAGCAGGAACTTGCTGTTCCGCTCAACCATGGTCCTTCCAGCGCGCTTCATATGTCACCATCTCCCGGCCAGGGGGAGGCGGCGGGAGAGCTGCTGCTGCTGCGGGAGCTGCTGCTGCTGGCGGAGGCGCCCCCGGCGACGTCGGCTCCCCTTTCGCCCGCTCCCCGGCTCCGAAGAAGCCCCGCGAAACCACCCCGACGAAAAAGCGCCGTGCACCCCGGAGAGCGCGCGGAGGGCGAGGGATTCCCACCCCTTTCCTCCCTCCCTCCCTCCCTCCCCGCCCGGCCCCCCTTCAGTCAGATCCGCAGGCAGGGGGGGCTTCCTCCTGCCAAGCGGCGATCAGCCACCGGGGACGGGGACGGGGGAGGGCAGCGAGAGAGAGAGAGAGAGAGAGCGGCTCCCGGGGTCGACCGCCCTCCCCCGGTTCCGCCTCCCTCGCAGCCCCGTCCCGCCTCTGCCTTCGGGACTTTGCCTCTGCCGCTCCTGGCCCCGGCTCCGATCCGGCCGAGGGGAGCGGGGCGCCGGCGCCGGGCGCGCAGCCCCTTCGGGGTCTCGCGGAGGCAGGGCTGGCGGAGGCGGCTGCACGCTAGTTCAAGTCCTTCCTGCCTCGCTTCCTAGGGCAAAGCCTCGCCGCCGCCGCCGCGCTCCGAGCCCAGCATGCACAGCGCCGCCTCCTCGCGCTCCGCTCGCCGCTCCAGGCGCGCGCTGGCGGAGGGAGGCAGAGCAGCAGCCGCGGCAGCACCACACAGGCACGCCGCAAAGGCAGCGTTTCTGGAGGCTCCCGAGTTGCGAGGGCCCGCCCGCAGGATAATTTCGATATTTTCCTCCTGGTTCTTTCTAGGCTCTTTCACTTCCTCTTTCTCCTTCCGCCAATGGGGAAGCGCACTGAGCGGGGCGGCTCGAGCCTTGAGGGGCGCTGGCGTTCGGAGGTGGCTCTCTCGAGGGAGCTTTCCTGACCTCCCTCCACCACCACCCCGTAAGAAAGAGAAGGGGGCACGAAGTTTTCAGGCCAAAAGCTTGTGCGTCTCTCCACCCCAACCCCTGCATGAACAGAGCCTACGGGTTCCTGCTTCAGGGGCTTCTTGGCTTTGCCTCACCTCCTCTTGAACAATTGAAAGGAATCGGCAGAAATTCAACAGGTGCAGTTTCCCGCTCGCATCAAGGTGCAGCGCCGGGCAAAGAATGGCCTCTTCGTTTCTGTTTGTGGGAATGTGAAAAGGCGCAAGAGCCCCAGCGGAAAGAATAAAAGTGGCTGCCCTGCTGCTGTCTGGTTTTGGAAAGGAATTTGAGAACCAGTTGTGGTGAAATATCATTCTCAGAAATGAGTTTTCTATTTTTAAGTTAAAATACAATATTGACGTAGCCAGCTAAATGGTGGGGTTTTAAACGTCATTCAGGCTTCTTCATAACAAGCCTCTTTATTGGAGCCCTTGGGAGTGCCTGACAGCAGCTGTAAGTTTTTCTCTACAGCTATGAGCAGCAGTGGACATGGAAATTCTCATGTCTGTGTTTGTAGGAGTTTTGTGATTCCATCTAGAGACAGCTCAATTGCAATAATAACAATAACAATTTATTATTTATACCCCGCCCATCTGGCTGGGTTTCCCCAGCCACTCTGGGCGGCTTCCAACAAAATATTAAAAATACACTAAAACATCAAACATTAAAAACTTCCCAATACAGGTCTGCCTTCAAATGTCTTCTAAAAGCCAGATATTTGTTTCTTTGCTTGACATCTGATGGGAGGACATTCCACAGGGTGGGCGCCACTACCGAGAAGGCCCTTTGCCTGGTTCCCTGTAACCTCACTTCCCACAATGCCAGAAGGCCCTCGGAGCTGGATCTCAGTGTCTGGGCTGAACGATGGGTGTGGGGACACTCCTTCAGTTATACTGAGCCAAGAATATAGATGACCCTAAAAGATTGCCTCTGGTTTTCCTTCCTCATGTTCAGCTCAGTATCACTAGGTCAGGGATGGTCTTCCAGGTGTTTCCCCTCACATATTTTTTGGACTCCCAACTCATCAGCCCCAGAGAGCACAACCAATTGTTGGAGGTGATGGGAGCTGTGGTCCAACAACATCTGGAACATCTGGAAGGGACAGAGGTTCTGCATCTCTCACGAAAGTGAAGAACAGCCAAATCATGAGAATTCTGAGCAACAATCCTCACTTACTTGAGAGTAAGCCCCGCTGAACTCAGTGGGGCCTATTTATGAGTAGACATGTAGAAGATTACACTGTCGGAGCCACACAACTACAATTGCTGGATAAGACTTTAAATGTCTCTCTGATTCATTCTATGTCTGCATTTACCACTTCAAGGAACGCCTTTAAATAACTGCCTTTTAACTTGGCCATCTAAAGAGGGAATCTTGTGGCTGTTTTGTTAATGTCTTTACTTCTGCAAGGGAAAACACAAGCAGCAAGAGAATTTTCATGAGAAACAAGCTTCCCCTCCTTTCCAAATGTGACTGCCCCCTTCACATCAGCCACAGTAATCCTTTCATTGTGATGTCACAAATAGCTGCTATTCTGATGTCACAAAGGCAGGATTATGAGGATGGGAAGTGGCAGAGAATACATAGCAGAAGCATGCAACAGACAGAGGCCCATGATTAAGGAAAACATGAAGGAACCTGAAATGGCTAAGAGGGCAAATCCAGCCACATCACTGTCATTTATGGGGAACCGATTTGGCATGAACTTACGGAGTTTGAAAGAGCAGTGTAGTTGGCACCCAAAATGTTTGGGACTTTTTTTTAGAGCAATAATAATAACAACAGTGCATAAGTAGGGCTTGTGGATTTCACAATTGCTGACTGTGGAGGAAGATGATTCAACAAGGCACAGCACACAAATCCAAAAGGGGCTAATCTGCCTCCAGGAAGGCTTTCTTTCTGCTGCTCTGAAGTGTAACAGAGGTCAAGGAAATCCCAGAATGCAAGCAGTGAAACTGCCATGTTTTTGACAGTAGTTGTAAATATTTGGCAGTAAAGCTGATGGGATACTGACAGCAGTGGTAACTCCTGATTGAGGAGAAAGAGGACCAGCTCTTGTTGGGTTGGGTGGATTTGTGGCCCTGCCTCAAAGCAGTTTCAATTGCCTTCTGTGTCCTTCTAAAGCCATAGTGATTGCAGGTACCAGACAGTGGAGGGTAATGCTGTTTGTGGGTTCTTACAAGTTCTCCATTCCTATTTCCAGCCCTTCCCTCTTTTTCTCCATGTGATCTGTCCTGCAAAGGATGTGGAATCCTGGGTGATGGGTGAGAGTTCCCCATGAGAAAAACTGAATTTACATGTCAATCCCTGAACAGAGGTAAATTACTCTAAAGTTATTTTTCATCAAGGTATTTATGCTTTATAGTTCTCCAAGCGTTTTTTTATTTCCTTGTTCCGCAAGTGTGGGTTCAGAGTTGACTGTGCCACAGAGGCTGTTAAAAAACTTATAGTGGTACTGACAGTTGCATAGAAAGCCTATCTAAAGGGGAGGGACATGGTTTTTGCATGGTGTGGAGACAGTGTTTTTCCTTTCGCTGTACAGTGGTACCTTGGAAGTTGAACAGAATCCGTTCTGGAAGTCCGTTTGACTTTCAAAACATTTGGAAACCAAGGTGCGGCTTCTGATTGGCTGCAGGAAGCTCCTGCAGCCAATCAGAAGCCATGGAAGCCGCGTTGGACGTTCGAGTTCCAAAGAACGTTCGCAAACTGGAGCACTCACTTCCGGGTTTGTGACATTTGGGAGCCAAAACGTTTGACTCGCAAGGTGTTTGGGAACGACTGTACTAGAATCCAAAGTTATCCAGTGAAACAGACTAACAGGAGATTCAAGACATCATTAAGTTATGGTATTTCACTGCTACCAGTTGTGATGGTCACTAGCTCAGATGCTTTTCAAAGGGGGTTAGACAAATTTATGGACGTTGAGGAGATAAATGACTCCAAGTCATTATAACTAGATGGACCTTTCAAGTTCAGGGGCAATTGCTGAGGAGCAACAAGAAGGCAAAGTCCTTCTTGGGGACTTCCCTGGGCTATCTGCCTGGTCACTGTGGAAAATGGAAAGCTGGAATTTGGTCTGATCCGGTGGTGCTCTCCTTCCTTCCTTACGGTCTGTCATCTGTAACATCATACCATGTAAAGGGGTGGATTTCAATGCATTTTTGCAAGCTTACATTTCCAGTTAAATGTGGAGGTCTGGTAAAACTTCTTTGGTGCATCGCTGAAAGACAAAGCTACAAGCAACTACCTCTCTTAGTGGATGTAAGCACCACTCGTTGAGTTCATAGGCAGCCATAGTAGCATGAAGGGGAATCCAAAAAGTCTGTCATAAAAATATGATGTGAAAATCCAAAGGGAAGGGTGGGGAATCCGACAAAGCTAGGATTATATTTCTTTGTAAGAGCTATTTTCCATATGCATAAGTTGGAAGGAAAATAATATTGCAAAGGTTTCAGTTTAATTTTTTTTTACCAATATACAAGCTAGAGTGATACAGCTGTGTTAGTCACAAGGTATACAGGCAGGGTGAATTACGCAACTCAGATCTTCCCAAACTAGATAAAATAAAAGTCTTTATAGCACTCCAAAGAATCATGCTGCGTTCGTGCTGTTTATTAGCTTTGATTCCCCCTCCCCATTTAAAAAATACTGCTACTTTCTCTATATTTGTGTGTATCTTATTTCAGAATAATTATATCATCATTATGGAAAGACCACAGTGGACAGTTGGAGGTCAATTTAAGTTTGGGAATTTATACCTTGATTTGGGAAGTGCTGGCATTTATGCACTATTTTATGTAAGTGGTTGAAATATATGTGAAGCTATAAAGAGCCACAAAGCAGTTTGTGGTATTGATGTTTGCCTCTGGTTGTAAAAGTATATAACTAGTGGAATAACCCGCTGAGTGTTAATTCTGAGCAAGGGTTATTTACTGTAGAATGAGTTAGCAGCAAATGTGAAGGATGAAGAGAATATTAAGAAACCTTTGTTTACCTGTACCATGTTGATTGTCGGTGGTAAAAGTGGAGCAGCTCTAATAGATCTCCTTCCTAGCTCATGTTGTTGGCAAGTACCGTATATTGTTTGGTGGCTATGGGATAAAATGCACATACACAGTTTAAAAAGAGGAGATGATTATCTCCAGAGACAATAGATAGATACTTTATTGTGTAAGATAGATACTTTATTGTGTAAGGTAGATACTTTATTGTTACATATTTTTAAAGTACAGTGGTACCTCGGGTTACATACTCTTCAGGTTACATACACTTCAGGTTACAGACTCCGCTAACCCAGAAATAGTGCTTCAGGTTAAGAACTTTGCTTCAAGATGAGAACAGAAATCGTGCTCCGGCGGCGTGGCAGCAGCAGGAGGCCCCATTAGCTAAAGTGGTGCTTCAGGTTAAGAACAGTTTCAGGTTAAGTACGGACCTCTGGAACGAATTAAGTACTTAACCCGAGGTACCACTGTAATGAATGCAGTTGCATTCCTCAGCTTGCAGCACATTCAAACACAAGACTCAGCTGCACATTTCTGAAGTGCAGTCTCTGAACAGCCATCCAACTTCACGAACAGCATGCTGGAATGATGACCAAACGCCAGAGATTAGTAATAGAAAAGACAAGTCTTCCTTGAGAACTTATCTGTCTTCCTGATCTATCAGACTCTTCCTAGGCCACACCCCCTTTCTCTAGGCCACACCTCCTTCACAGCTTTGCTTTTGCCTAGTTGGAATGTGTCCTTGACTTCTGGAAATACCTCTCACACGTCTGCATGAAGGACAGAGAAGGGTGTGCGACAGTGTTAGAAACTGAGATATGAAAGCTAGGAGCTAAATGGCACCTTAAACCTAGGTTACGGGTGCAACAGCAGAATGTCTAGGCGTGCTTTTTTAATAACAAGAATACAAAGCTGAAAATGAATGAACTGCAGCTAAAATACTATGTTCACTTTTCACATAGCCTGGTCCTTCCCCTGCCCACCCCCCTAGTATTCTTAAGAGGGTCTCTTCTCTAGTCTTCAGAAAGTAGCTGGAAGTGGAGAGGCAGAAAAAGGTCCTCCTTTCCTTCCACTCTGCAGTTTTAACCTGAAATCTTAGGCCCAGTACTGTGTCCACAGCTCAGAAACTGCTTGCACTAATGAAATTTATTGTCGCAAAATGCGCCTAGAACAATGGGAGTTTCGAACACTGGTGTGTGAGTGTGCGTATAAACTAGCCTACTGTACAAAGGTAAAGTGTATGTTAAATTGTTAAACCCACTTTTGCCTCTGGCCCCAACCAATCATCTGCTTATGGTCCCCAGAAAGTTGCCCAGAAAGGAAGGTACCCTAGATCAAGTACAATAGTACTGATCATCTCCAAACTCAACAGGCATTCGGAGGAGATGCCTATATATTCCGTGCCAGCTCATCTTTTTCGTTGCCCGCTTTTGGGTCATTGCTTGCAAGTGGATCCTCTTCGTCTTTCCAAGTGGAGGCTTCCTCCAGAGCAGAACCCTGGCAACAGAGCTTTCTGGCAGCCAAATGGTCATTTCTGTGGCGACTCTGGGATTCCCACTGGGTCCAATGCCATCTTCATCCTCAAGGCTCAGGGTGTGAAGGGTCAGAACTGGGGGTCAGGGCAGGACTCAGCATCTGACTGGATGGGTTATTTGGGGGCCCTGCTCCTGCCATAGCTGTGAAGATACAGCTGACACAAGGCAGCAGATGTGGTTTAAGGGAATTTACTTGGAGGCTTGCAAAGAAAATGGGTCATGCCACCCAGCCCTAAATGGTGAGAATCTAAGCATCTCAAAGCAAGCTAAATCAACTGCTCAGGATCGTGTGAGAGGAGGCATCATGGCACAGTCACATAATCTTTGTTTTGACTGCCAAACGCTTATGCTGTTTAAGCCGAGTTCGATATGAGACAATAAATGCCTTTGACTAGCAAGTAATTAGTCCTGTGACGTGCAATTAGTGAAAGGTTATGAAGACTGAAAGGCAACAGTATTCATCTTCATTATTTATTTCTTTTTATCTCTTTCCTATTGATTTTTGTTTCAGAAGCAGCCCAACTCCATAGTAAACCTACTATTCCCAACTACACAAAAGCTTATGTAATGTTGCACAGTGTTCGGTTGTGCTTTGTTAACCTCACACAAATCATGCCTAGCTTCATGTTAGACTAAGCTGTGGCCGTACCATTAGGCAGAACGAGGTGGCCACCTCAATTGACAGGCTTGGGGGTGGGGTGGATGTTAGGGGGTGGGTTGCAGCAGCACCCCCCCCAGCTATTCCTCCTGAGCCCCCTCTGGCTGCTCTCCTGGGCACTCCACCCCCCGCAGGCTGCTCCCATACTAGCAGTTTTGCTCGTTGCTGGCCTGGTCTGGCAGTCTCGTCTCATTCTCCTACTGCAGGGATAACCTACATGGCTCCTGCCATGTGTTGGACTGCGATTCCCAACATCCCTGACCATTGGCCATGCTGGCAAGGGCTAATGGGAGTTGTAGGCCAATGCCATCTGGAGGATAACATGCTGGCTACCGCTGTCCTAGTGTATTGTGGTCGGGGTCAGGGAAATAAGCAGCCAGCCCAGGCCACATCCTCTTACAGGCAAGTATTGCTCTGCTCATGTGACACATGCTTGCTGGTACTGCCGTTGCTGCATTGCAGCACTTACTAGAGTCACCAGATGGAGAGATGGGTGAGGGGTAGTGAGGTGTGGTAGTGAGGGGTGAGGGGTAGTGAGGTGGGGTAGTGAGGAAAGGAATGATGGCCTGCTCCCAAGTGCCTCCAAGTTTGCCTGCTGCCCTCTGGTGCATGACACTGTTCTATCCCCAGTGCTGAAATAAATTTGAACTCCTAGCCTGGGCAGCTGTTATATGTGAAATGTGGGAGGACCTTCTTGTACTTTGTCTCAGGCAGCAAAATGCCTTGGGCTGTCTCTGTAGGCTGCAGGAATGTTATGAATTGTTTTCTTTCTGGTAGGCAAGCAAATTGGCAAGAACGAAACCCAGAAGCAATCAAGGAGAGAAGCTATGTCCTCTGTGTCATAGGTGGTATTAGCTAATAATTTCCCAGGAAAGACAAAGGAGACTTCCCAATAAGATGGTTATTGTGGGATGGGCGCTCCTCATGCATGCAGTTGTGCTGTTGTTTCAAATTTTGCATGATGTCATTGGCATCAGAATGCAAGCCTGTGTTTCCCTTCCATTTAATCCCGGGTTGCCACAGTTGGAGGCAGCAATGCTTCTGAATAGTAGTTACTGGAAACCACAGGAGGGGAGAGTCCTGGGGAAGAGCCTGGGAGATGGCAGGAGAGTTGAACTTTTCATCTTTCTGGAGCATCAAGCAACTGAAAAGGTGCATGGCTCAGTGGTAGAGCATCTGTTTTACATGCAGAAGGCCCCAGGTTTAATCCTCTACATTTCCAGGTTGGATACTCTCTATCTGAAACCTTAGAGAGTCACTGCCATTCCGTTTAGACAACACTGCGCTAGATGGCTCTTGGTCTGACTCAGCATACCGCTTCCTTTGTTCCTATACACACAGGTCCTTGGAAACCACCAGTCTAATCCACCTAAGGAAACAGGAATACAGAAGTGATCAAGCAGCTGTCAAATGCTACGGAATCATACAAAATTCAAAGAATCTGAGTCAATAGCAGGGTCTTGAGCCACTTAGGAGTAGGCATGTGATCTCACCAAAGAGAGAGCTGGAGGCTTTATGTAGACAGCCTCCGCTCCCTCCCCCCAAAAAACCCTCCACCTGAGTTATATCTGAATTTTCTCCTTCATTCCCCAAGTTCCTAAGCATGCATCTGCATGACAATAGTTGCAGTTTGGTGACAGATACAATTCACTTGCCTTCTGATTCATTCTCGACATTGATTTAGCTGTTCCGAAGATATGAAAGTTATAAATTTGTTAAATGCTTATAGGCTTCGGCTTGGTTTTGAATTGTGTTGTCAAAATACAAAGCGTTTTGCAGTCAATAATAACTTGTAGAGCAGAATTGTGTGCAGCCTGGAGAATCGGCAGTTTCAAACACATCAGACCTGTTGCCGTCCTCATGTTTACAGCAAGAGATAAGATTATCCAGGATCAGTTTGGGAGTCCCAGGAAAGCCTTCAGGCCACTGGAATATTGCATGCACATCTGTTCTCTTGGACCAGTGGTGGTGATGCTTAGTGGTGGTGATACAGTGGTGTACACCTGACCTCCAATCAGGTGCTTTGCTGTTGATTACTGGGGGGCAGAGAGGAGTAGCAAGATGGTGGCAAGGCTGGCACAGTGCAAATGCACCGACAGAGCTAATCTAGTGCTTCCGCTGGTGTGTTTGCGCTGCACCTCCACCTTTCCTGTCCACCTCTTCTTCCCAGTCTGCAGCAATAGCATGACCAAATGAAGGTCAGGTGACCAGCACTGCCCCACCATGGTGTCCACTACTGGGGAGGGGACTGTAGTTCTCCACCTGATCTTGAACTATCATCCCTCTGGATCATGCTGGCGGTGTTGATAGGAGCTGGAATCCAACAACAAAGGCTACTTGACTTAAAATAGAAGTTTTAAATAGCAATCGGTTATAAATAGGTGTGCCTGTACTATATTCCTACTGTATCAGATTCATGTGTGTCTCTTACCTGTGAAGAGAGTTAATTGCAGAGCTTTCTAAACAATCACAGGAATACCTATGCCATATATACTACAAAAGTTTATGATTCAGAACCATATATATTTTTGTGATATTAAAGAACCATTGCCTTACTGGGACTGATTATTATTCAGTTACACAAAGCCATAGAAAGCTGTATTTATAGCATTTTGTCCTAATATTTCAGCAATAAATCATCCCTATCCTTAATTGTACTTTGTTTCCTCAACATATAAAATCTGTAAGCTATTTGAACTAATAATTTAAGACCTATTGTTATTTTAGATTGGGAATTTAAATTTGCCAGCTGTTTAAAACAAATTGCAGAACTAAAGGCTATATTTCTTGTCTTTTAGTAGAATTCTTGTCTCAAGGTAGAGTTTAATAAAAACCCACCTCCCACCCTCTCACTACATGGAGTTTCATGTCTGAGAAACGAAAAATCAACCTACGAAGCTTCCTTTTGGATCTGAAACTCGGTGCAATGCTGGTTTGCGGAGCGTGGGGGCAGCACTGTCAATAATAATTCTGATCTATTTACAAACCAGTTGACGTTACAAAATTATGGGATTTTCCACACTTGGTTCTTTAGTTGTGATTCTGTCAGCATCTTATCAAAACAGCCTTTTAGAAAGCATGAAATCAGATCTCGGGAATTAAGGGACATAAAATATGGAGAACAAAAAAACTCTTAGAGGATTGCAAGAGGCAAATAGCTCCTAACCAATTTTTAATTGAATCAAAATAATACTCTTAAGGTAGCTTTCTTTGGGGTGTTCTAAGCCATTAGAGGCACGGTTCCTAAATGCAAAATGAAGAGGGGGACAAATTACCCATAGAAGACATGTATTTGTCTTCCTTTTACTTGCTTGTAGGGATGCGAACTTATTCCCCAGCAAAGAGCCCCCCGCCCCGCTATGCCGTCCCTGGTCCTGGCTTTTGCAAAAACAACACAAAATGCAAGAAGGAAGCAAAAAGCCGAAGTGAGGACTGTGAGCTGCAAACATCCATTCTACCTCCTTCTCTCCTTGTCATATACCCATTTCCCAATTTCTTGTGTTGTATCTTTGCTATGGATTATGATTGCTGAGAGCTAATTTTGGCTAGCAAGTAGGCCATAAATATACAAACTAAATGGAAAAAAAATGCAAGCAACCAACAGAGCAATGCCCTGTAGAGTCTGCAATGTAGATAGATGGATGGGCAAGGTGCCTACATTCACAATTACTGTTGAAACAGGGAACCAGCTGCATCACACTTATTGAAGTGTTCTAGTAGGTAAATATAATGCCAATCCTTGTCTGACAGCTCTGACTGAAAAGTCAAAGTGCTGGTGATGACCTATAAAGCCTTACATGGCTCAGGACCTCAATACCTTAAAGCCTGCCTCTCCCCATACAAACCGACCTGGACCCTGTGCTTGCAATCCCTTCTCTGTGTCCCTGCTCCCTGAGATATTCAGAGGGTGGCAACATGAGAAGGGCCTTTTCTGTGGCTCCTCTGGTGCCATCATTACAGGTTTTTAGGCACCAGGCAAAACCATTCCTTTTCACCCAGGCCTTCAACCATTAAATAATCTATGGCCTGTTAAAGCTGGGGATGGACAGACTGTTGTTATGATTATTATTATTTTGCTGATTATTTTGTTGTTGTTTAGTCGTTTAGTTGTGTCCGACTCTTTGTGACCCCATGGACCAGAGCACGCCAGGCACTCCTGTCTTCCACTGCCTCCTGCAGTTTGGTCAGACTCATGTTTGTAGCTTCGAGAACACTGTCCAGCCATTTCGTCCTCTGTCGTCCCCTTCTCCTTGTGCCCTCTATCTTTCCCAACATCAGGGTCTTTTCCAGGGAGTCTTCTCTTCTCATGAGGTGGCCAAAGTATTGGAGCCTCAGCTTCACAATCTGTCCTTCCAGTGAGCACTCAGGGCTGATTTCCTTAAGACTGGATACGTTTGATCTTCTTGCAGTCCATGGGACTCTCAAGAGTCTCCTCCAGCACCATAATTCAAAAGCATCAATTCTTCGGCGATCAGCCTTCTTTATGGTCCAGCTCTCACTTCCATGCATCACTACTGGGAAGACCATGGCTTTAACTATACAGACCTTTTTTGGCAAGGTGATGTCTCTGCTTTTTAAGACACTGTCCAGGTTTGCCATCGCCTTTCTCCCAAGGAGCAGGCGTCTTTTAATTTCGTGACTGCTTCATGGCTTCAAAGTGCCATGTCATTTCCTCCAGTACCTAACTACACCCAACTACTGGTGACAGGCTAATACCTCCATTACTCCTTTGGGCAGCTGGCCACTTGGAACCCAGCTCTGTCCTCCAGTAGGGAGGAGTGGTCAGGAGGTTAGGAAGAGCAGTTGGAGGGTTTCTGCTGCTATCTCCCAGCTTCTGCTGCCTGAGGTGGTTGCCTCAGTCCACCTGTTGGTTGGACCAGCGCTGAAGGTTCCACACCTGTGCTCCAGGTTGTTGTGGCCGTTGAGGACAAGGGCAATGTGGGAGCAGTGAAAGAGGCAGCACCTCTATCTAGTCTGAAATTCCAAGGGGTCAGAGAAAAGGAACCTTGATGGAAATGGTCTTGCAGCAGCAGAAGCTTCTGGTGGTTGGATGGCAACCATATCGGGTCCACCACTGTGGCTCAGGCAGAAGAGCTGAGCAGTATCTGCTGAGCATTCGGTTCTAACTTCTCTGCAGCGCAAGGCTTGTGCTTAAGGGAATTATTAGTCTCCATCGTGCAAATGAGATGCACGGGGCGTGCTTCTAAATGCTACATTCACTCAGGCTTCTTCCCTTTGTAGGAAGTGAAAGTAATTCAGATTGAAAGCGTATACGTTGCCCTTTGTATACGTCTGGCAATAGAAACATGCTTGTCGAGGAATGGAAATGAAATGGAAAGTGCAAGGGCAAAAAGCCATTTCATGTTTTGCAAAGTGAGGCAGTGGAATGGAAAAGGCTGAACCACCACTCCCAGAAATAGGAAACGTTTTCAATCTAAGAAAGGGCCAATATAAAATTCATGTGATCCCTAATGGGTCTGGGGGAAAGAATTGGCTTTCCTTGCAGCCCCTGGCTGAAAATTTCTTTTGCAGTTTATTCTTTATGATAGGAAGCTCTGTATGCCCTCTTCCTACTAGGTGCCCAATGCAATGTTTTATACTGCAGTAAGACACTGGGCCAAACCCACCGTTTGGCAGAGTAAGGCAGGCACCTCTCAGGGATCCGATTTTAGGTGCCATCAAAGGGCAGCAAATGGTTAGTTATGTAATGTAATATTGCTGCATTTTTACTGCTAGGGAAAAGGAGAGGTGATTGTGAGTTGCCAAAATAACTTGGCTGGCCTTGGGTGCTATTAGAGACAGACAAATCATCCTATTTCCATCCTAAGACACTTACGGTTTTTGTGAAACCAGCTTGGCTTTGTCCCTTTACAAAAAAGAAAAAGCGGGGGAGGACTTATGAGGACTTTTGCCTGGCACCTTAAAAATTGCCTTTTTTCTTCTTTTTATATCCTGCTTAACTTTTTAAGCTGCTCAGAGGAGAGCCATGGCCATGTGGTAAATCGTGTCTTTGAAAATGTTCCAAGGAAAAAAAGATGGCTGCCCCCATGTACCATGTCAAAAAGGAAGAAAGAGGGGATTCTTAGATCACCTTGTAACTATTGTATAGACTGGTGTGCCATTTTGTCAATTGATTATGTGACTTGACCCCCACAGATCAGTGTTTCAATCTACACGTGGGCCCAGGGACGGGGGGAATGGGAAAGTTCTTCTAAAAATGTGTTGTGAAGCACAATCCTCCTCACCCCTATGTAGTTAACTTGATGAGATGAGGTCGGTGCATCATTCACAGTTTTTCATTGGGCAGCAAAATATCTTTAGCTGGTTGTGGACAGGAAGGTCACAGAAGCTAACATTTTAGACCAAATATATGCTTCTCCTATGGCAGTCATTTCCAAATGCAGCCAAGAATCTTGTGACACCTTACAGACTAACACCTTCATTACGGTGTAAGCTATCATGGACTACAATCCACTTCATAAGATGTAGTAAAGGGAAGGTTATGTTTATTTGTCATAAAGCACCACAACACTCTTGGTCTTCTTCTTCTTCTTCTTCTTCTTCTTCTTCTTCTTCTTGCTGCATTAGATTAAAAGGCCTACCCCATGGAAATTATTTGCTGATGTTTTGCTATGGAAAGGGAACCATCTTGCCTTTGACACTAAATATTTTCCTCTTTCCTACAGTTTGCCACAATGCACTGGGTATTAGATTTACTGAAATAAATAAGTAACCACATACATTAAAACCAGCACAAAACAAAACAGAGGAAAATCTAAAACTCATTCGTATTTTTAAAAGGCAGGGCTGTCTAAAAAAACATCATGCTCACAGCATGAGGCTGCAGAAAATTAAAAGCCAAAGGCCTGGTGGAAAAGATATAGTTTTGCCTGGCAAAAATAGATAAGTAATGATTGCACCCGGTGAGCCTTCCTAGGGGGAGAATACTTACGAATAGATATGGTTAGGATTGCAGTCTAACTTACACTGTCCCAGCCTAGTGTGCTCCAGAACCATAACTCTATTCAGCCCTAGCCAGCATGGCCAATGGTCAGGGATGACAGGAGCTGCAGTTCTGGTGAAGACATCTCTGTTTTATGGAGTGGCTTAAGCATCACTTCACCATGGCAAGCACCAGTACTAGGGGTTAGCATAGACCTAAAAGGATGACTTACTGCTGTATATTGCAGCACAGTGACTCATTTCACCCCCATACATTCAAAACACATGTCTTCCCCCGAAGAATCATTGGAATTGTAGCTCTGTGAGGGATTCCCAGGGTTCTTTTTTTTTTGGGGGGGGGGATATGTGCCCTAACTGTATGGTGTGTATGACTTGAATGCTCATTAAATACGGAAATCTAAGTTTCAAAATAGATTGGAGGGTGCAAGTGGCCATTGACAGTTCAAGCAAAACTTTGAATCACTTTAAAATCTGGCAAAATATACAGAATGAAAACATACAGTTAAACATTTCAACAATTTCAAATGCCTGTATTGATTCAGACCTAGATTTTGAAATAAATTTTGGTTTATCCCTCCTCTCTGCTGTCACTGTACCACCAGAGCATGCTTCAAAAGCGTAATTCCTTCCTAATATGCCTCCTGGGCCTTGGTAGCTGTGACAGCCTTAAGCAGTGGCTTTGGGCAAAGTAAAGTCACTTTCAAAAAGCAGAAGTCAAGAAACAACATCTAGAAATGATAATCTGTTGATGTGCCACATCTGAACCTGCTTGTCTTGCTATCAGATGTTGCTATACCAGCTGAAAAATGTTCATGCGATTAAATAACAGAATTCTGTTTCAGTCAGTTTGTGGTTTTAACACAAGATTCATAATTCCTGTGACCCATCTGTTACATTATAGCTTCGGTAAACGATTTTCTCTTTTGGGGAGGGGGTATGTAAAATGTAGGACTAAAAGTATCAAATAGGCTGAGGATGGATTATTTGTTCCAAGGACCCCCATCAAAAGCCAAGTATCCACAGTTTTGCACAGACAATCTCAGGGGGGTCATTTCTCACATTTTGTCTTGGTGGCGCATAATATTTCTTTTCTACATATGTCCCAATTCCTAAAAAACAACAAAGAGGAGATTATTTATTTCATGGGAAAATATGAGTACTTTTCCTGGAAAGTTTGCTCAGAGCTGGAGAAGTATCCTGGTCTTTTCACCAATAACATTTCAAGAGGATTTTAGAAAGGCAACCAATATATAGGGCAGAGTGAGTCTACAGAGCATATATCGAAAACAGTCTAGGACTACATGTAAGCCAAGGAGGCAAAGACTGCTGTTCTAGGCAGATACAGTTTGGAGTAAGTCTTACTGAACTCTGTGCTGGGGCTTGCCTTTGTGCAAATATACATTGGATCAGGATATATGATGTTATTGGCTCTGTAAGAGCCTTAATGATTGCTGTGCAGGATGATGAAATTGACATAAGCATAGAAAGACATACAAGAAATAAAATGAAAGGAAGGAGACTTGAAAAGAGATTTGCATTGAGGAGACAGGTAGTGGTGGCGTGATAACACGGTGACAAGGAGAAGTGGAAGGCAGGCAGGAAAGGAGGTCGAATGAACAGGATAACAGACAGAATATTCATAAGGAAACTCAAGGAAAGAAGGGGGACACTGTTTGAATCAGCTTCCTCCACAAAATAAGTGAATTTATATTTCCTTAGACTGACATGAGGAAATCAGGCCTCTGCATTCAAGGATTTAGTTGTTGTCTCTCCCCAATACGCTCTCACAATGAGTTTTTTGAAATGAGGTGGATGAAGCATAGCAAAAGCATCTGCGCCTTCTTATATATGATGCGAAAGCTGTGTTGCCTGCTGAACTATGACATTTGGACTCCACACAAACATCAATAATGTAACAAGTTTATTAAACAGGCTTATATGCAGCGGCCAAGCAGGGCTCTTAGCGCAGGTCTTCAGCCAGGTTTCTCCAAGTCCATGGGAACCTGAAGGCTTGGCTGTGCATGGGGGACAGAGCACAGTAAAATTATTGTGCCTGAATATACCGTAAAATAAAATTTGCACCCAGATGAAAAGATTCAAAACAGTTGAACAGCATCATAATGACAGACGGTCCCTGTATCTGTAAGTGTAGCTGATTGGAATTTAACTGGGTTCACAAATATTTCACCTCATGGGTAGCATTTTCCCTTCATTCAAAACCATTACAGTCAGTACCATCCAAGAAAGAAAACATGGGCAGGCCTGATTCACACAACTGTTTCTGCCACTGTGAGACGATTGCTGGACCGTGATTACAGGACGGCCAGTTGCACAACAGAGGACAGGAATCCTAGAATGTAGTTTAGAAGAAGGGATTTGGGCAGGTGCAGTTTATCTCAACTCTGCAGTGCTGTGACATAGCACCATAGCTGCTAAAACTCTCTCTTCTGCACAGCCATTAAGAGCGTAGGACTCCTGACCTCTGTTGCATTTAGTAACCCTGTCATTTTATGGCATAGCTTTACAAAGAGCCTGTTATTGTGCGCAGACCTATCACGTACTCAATGATAAAGGTTGCCAGAAGCATGATGGTGTAGCAGTGAGATGGCTGGAGAAGCTAGTTCCGAGAACTGGTAGCACATTTCTTCGTTGCAAAGAGGCCAAGCAGCAGTTTGTGGGACAACCAGCCTCATATACCAACAAGCTCAAGTCTAATTAATGCATGAAATGGTTAATACCATTAGGGTTCCCATATTCCAGGGATCGAAAACCCAGACTGTCAGGCTAACCCCCCACCATCCAGCATCTCCCTCGCTCGCCCCCTCCTTGCTGTTAACCCCTTCCTCGCCTACCTGCTCCCCCCTTCTTCCTTCCCCTCGCTTATCATGGAGCCTAGCACAGCCCCAGGAAAACTGCACAAGTTCCTGGCAGCTGCTAGGACCAGCTCAGGGCCTAGAGCGATCTCCGGCAGGCCACTTCAGGCCACCCAATATGTGCTTCCTGTTCCAGGCCACCGCACCATCTGAGCATTCGCGTGCCCCACAAAAAGAAAATAAAATAACGCCCCCAAACCCAGACATTTAATCCGAAATGCAAAAATCTGCCCGGATGGGGATGCTGACCCCCCAAAACAGGACATGTCTGGGAAATCCTGGACCTATGGCAACTCTGAATACCATAAGCTGCCTTGCTAGGCTTAGCTACCTCAATTCACCTTACCTTGGGAAGAAATAGGTAATCAAGCCTATTGTTTCTTCCAGTCTACCTACCTGGTTGCTCCAATTCAGCTGCATGACTCTCATCAGCACCCTTGAGTTCCTATACCAATAATCTAGGAACTTTTACCACTTTGTAACTAAGTTTTACTGCTTGTGCAACTTTTCTGACTGATTTTTGGGAAAAGCACGTGAAATGAACCTTTGAAAAGCTTGTAAGTAAACTAATTTTTAACGTGCCAAGCGTGTGGTATTTTTCTATGCTAGGGGAAATGGGAAACTTTGGAAGGAATTTTAAAGGGCACATTTTAAGGTTTTACAACCTATATTTCCACGCTTTAATTAGCTGCATATTTTGTGCCTTTAAATCTCAGCTGGTGTTCTCTCACCAAAGTGTACTTGCCCCAAACTTGGATCTTGGCATCCAGGAATCCCTTCTTTCTTTCTTCTGCATCAACACAGTTAAGGAACGCCCCCCCCAAACTACTACTGCTGGTAATGTGGTGATCCATTCACAAGGCTCCTCTGTGACACACACTCCTTGTTGGTCACAGCCGACCATTTAGAAATCATTGCCTTATGCTTGTTTTAGAAATTTTTGAAACATTCCTTATACCCATGTTGGTGTGGCAAACCATTTACCATGTGTGTGTGTGTGTGTGTGTGTGTGTATATATATATATATATATGCTTTCGTAGATTTTCACGGGTACAGGAATGCAGGTTTTGGTGTCCTCGGGTGTCTTCCCGTGTAAAAGTTGGGGTGTCTAGGCGACGTTTCGACGAGGTCTCACTCGTCATCTTCAGGCTGGTGCTTTCGGCTTCTTGTTACTGGAACAGAGCAGGATCTCAGTGTTTGAGTTCCTATAAATACTGTTGAGGAGGTGTGGTGTATAGCCTCCAATGTTCTGGGCAGAGAGGAGGTTCCCAGGCTAGTGTGCCTTTTCTTCTTTTGTTCCTTAATTACTTGAGGGATATCTTGAGTGATTTCTTGAGTGATTTCCTGAATCCCACTTAGGTGGGTCATTAGGTGTGGATTAGTTGCTAAAGCCTTCGTGTCTTGAACTCTTGAACTTTGTGAAGAGTTTTTCTGAGAAGATGGCTGTACTGCACTTGGTTGTGCTCTGGCTTGGCTTCGTGTATAGGGGCGAGCTGTGGTTTTGTGGCCTGTGCCAGCCAGATCTGTGTAGGGATTGCAGGGGAGTGCAGCATCCGGAGGTGCCACCCTGGTTTGGCTACTGGATGGTGTCTGTAGTTTATCTGTGGAGAGGGTCTGGGTTTGGGTCTGGTGTGGTTGATTGGTGATGGCGTTCTGTGTGCCTCTGGATCTGGTGTCAGATTTTGTGGGGAGGGCTAATTTCCAGATGTCTGGCAAGCGGGATGTGTCGTCACGCTTGTTCATGTTGTGAGGGTGTTTCTCTATCTCGATGGCTTCCATGATTATTCTCTTGTGGTGATGTTCCATGTTAAAGAGCAATTTGGAATCTGCAAAATTAATTTCGTGTCCTGTTTCTTTCATGTGTTGGAAAAGAGAGGAAGTTTTTTCTTCTTTTTTGACGGCATTCTTGTGTTCTGCGATACGTGCATTTATTCGTCTGTTTGTTTGTCCAATGTACGTGGCTGGGCAGACTTTGCAGGGTATTTCATAGACCCTTCTTTTGTTCATAGAACAAAAGAAGAAAAGGCACACTAGCCTGGGAACCTCCTCTCTGCCCAGAACATTGGAGGCTATACACCACACCTCCTCAACAGTATTTATAGGAACTCAAACACTGAGATCCTGCTCTGTTCCAGTAACAAGAAGCCGAAAGCACCAGCCTGAAGATGACGAGTGAGACCTCGTCGAAACGTCGCCTAGACACCCCAACTTTTACACGGGAAGACACCCGAGGACACCAAAACCTGCATATATATATATATATATATATATATATATGGTCTAAATATTTAGCAGCTGATTACCACCAGCTGATAACAACCTGTGTTCTAATAGTGGTCACTTTCACTTATCTTATCTACTCTGCCCAGCAGCCGAGAGGGTGTCTTAGAATCAAACCGTCATTTCAAACTATTCCTGGAATACTAGTATTAAACGAACCTTTGAACCCACAAAGGAAGTTTTCATTCTACACTATCTGTTCTCTGTGATGCGAAACTTTGACACATAGAAACAGCTGTTAATAATGTACTCACATTCAGAATTCAAAAGTGATATTTTTGGTCGTTGCTGTAATATCCATGTTCAGATACAGTAAATACATTTGGGATATATATGAATAAGCCTTTTGCCTGCATGCGGGGTTTCCCTTTGGAATGCATACATAAATAAATAAATAAATAAATAAACCAAGCCAGGAGCCCTTTAATTAATCATAGTTCTTCTGTTTCATCCAAACTGAGAAACTATGGTTACCAGCTTTGAAGCGAGCCAGGATATTAAATCAACTTCAGACAGTGACTTGAAGAGCATTGTTGCTAGTACTGCATCTGCTACCATTGCCCGCAAAAAAGTAAAATAGTAAGCAAATACTAAAGAAACCACAATACGGAGGGCAGCTCTGAACCTTGTGGCAAATTTCAAAGCATTTCCGTGCAGCACTGCTTATAAGACTGTGCCAAATATTCTGGGGTAAACATTTTCCATATGAAAAAAGTGGCTTTTGATTGGCAATGGGCACCCAGAAAACTACCCCTCTTTTGCTCTAGTAAATGGCTGCTTTCAGTTCTTCTTCTTTTTAATATAATTTTTTATTAGTTTTTTTAACATATCATTTTCAACAGTAATTAAACATAGTTTTACATCTTATTCAAATTTTTGACTTCCATCAATCCTGTCTGAAAACTTTCCAATCTAATCTCTCAGCATGCATCTTTTATCTTCCCTATTACATTTCAAACTCATAACCAATATCTCTATCTTTTTCTACTTTGTAACACTTCGTATATTTCTCCTTACAAAACTTCTTGTAGTCCTACTAATGTAATTTGTTGATTACAGTTGCTCTTCAAATAATTCATATACTTCTTCCAATCTTCTGTAAATCTCTGGTCCCGCAGGTTTCGAATCCTTCCTGTCATTTTGTCCAATTCTGCATAGTCCATTAATTTCGTCTGCCATTCTTCTTTTGTTGGAATTTCTTCTTGTTTCCATTTCTGGGCTAACAATACTCTTGCCGCAGCTGTTGCATATAAAAACAATTTAACACCTTGCCTATTAATGTCCTGATCTAGAATACCAAGTAAAAATGCTTCTGGTTTTTTTTAGACTGTATATTTCAATATATTTTTCATCTCATTATATATCATTTCCCAGAAGTTCTTTACTTTTTTACATTCCCAGGCTGCTTTCAGTTCTGATCAGCTGCAGCTTTGGCGCTTTACATATGCAGTTGAAAATAGCCCTTCTTCATGGTGGTAATATCACATGTCAGATTTGGCCACATGTCACTGTTGATAAAAAAAAGAACGTTTCTTTTCCCTCAGTAATTTGCTTCAAAAAATTCAAGTTTTAAAAATACTTGTAACAGTGATAAAAACAAATAGCATTTTTCAAGCAAAACATGGTGTCAAAGTTGCAGCTATCAGGGCTATGAAGAGCTCATGCTAGGGTGCTTCTAACTGAATGCCAGTCACTGGAAGGGATACCCAGGGCCAAGGGCGCCAACTTACCCCCCCCCACACACATTGAGGGGGCCCAGCGTCACATGACATCACACGCATGATGTCGTGTGCCCCTCCATGCATCCCGCCCCTGGAGCATGAGCACTCACATGGTGGGTGTGGGGCGTGTGGAGGGCGATCTTCACCCAACATGCCCCCTGCCCCCTCCTGGCAGGTGAGTGCTACCCCGCGACTGTGGGCTGTGGCGGATGGCAGCTCCCTCAATTTGGGGGGGCTTAGACCCCCTACCCACAAATATCAAGGGGGCTGACCACCCCCTATAGTCGGTGCCCCTGCCCAGAGCATAGGGAGGCACTTGAACATCAGTGGTGGCTAAGCCCTTACTATCAGATATGCACAACCCCCTTCTCCCCTGAAAGTTGCTGATTTTGAAGGGGTGTAAATGTTCATGAATTTCACACACACTTTAGCCTAAGCATTTTACTAACTTATATTATGAAACTTGTCCGCAGTGGTGGATTTTAATGCGCTCTCTCTCTCTCTCTCTCTCTCTCTCTCTCACACACACACACACAAATACACACAGAGCAAGATTTTTCTTCTCAATCTCTTAATTCCCAAAATATTGCTTAATATTGCTTTCCAGGTGCAAATGACCTTGAAAACCAGTTACTCGGTATGTGATGCATCTTCAGAAATTGGAAATATTGACATAACATAGCCAAATAAGTCTTACTTTTTATAATTTAGTCACTAAGGTTGGCTTTGTCCTGTATATTGTATTTTTGTCTACCTCTTCACCCTGACTTCTTATACCAAGTGAAAAGCGTGAGCGACATGTAAACTTTCATATCAAAAAATGCACAAGAGTAATACAGACAACACAGATTTCTAAACACAGCAGCCAGATTCTATTCAGGTTTTATTTTTTTTAAAGCATAATGTTATCGTAAATGATTTCTCAGTAAGACTGTAATCTGCTTCTTCCAAATAGCATTTAACAGAGCTGTCAGCGTGAAGAAGCAGGCTTAATCACATGTGGATTACATTGCTTTGTTCTTGGTCTTATTTTCACTCTCTTGCTGTCCTTTCTAAACAGAGAACAAGCTTGGGAAATGCTATCAGCAGAATGGCCAGCAATATGATCAGAAACCTCAATCCCATTTAGTTAGTAAGACTTACCTCCGGTTAAATGTGCTTTGGCAGATGCAGTCAAGGTCGACCTTCAACCAGGCAAAAGTCAAGCCTAACCTGGATGCCTTGACAGCTTAACTAGGTCAGGCCAGACCAAATCAACAAACGCAGTGGATTTATAGGAACCTTTTGACCTGTAACCTTGGTTGACTCACTGCATGAGGCTAGGGAAGGGAAGTTTCCTGTTTCTAGCACTGGCAGTTCCTGCTACCCTCTGGAAGATGTCAGTTTTGTGAAAGTGTACTTTGGTTTTGGGGACAAAAGGAAACAATATATATTTAAGATCCAGTGCACTAGCCAGAGGGCTGCCCCCCACTCCAAGGGATATTCCAGGCCACTTCCTTGGGTTATCTGCTTTCTTTAAAGCAGAAAAGAGTGTCTCTAGCCCAGGGATGGGGGACCCCAGTACATCTCTCCCAATCCCTGTGCACTGATAATGCATGCTAGCTGCAACTGATCAGAATTCAAAGTCCAGCAACATCTGGAGGGCAACAGGTTCCTCACCCCTGCTCTAGTTATTTACAAGGGGGGGGGGGGAGTACAGGCAGGATTCACTAAGAAATAAAGATTCTCCCATCTTCTAGTGTTCCATCAAATGCATGCCAGTGCTGTGGGATGACTCTCACACACCTGGCAATTGGCATCTAATTTTTAGGAAATGTTTAAAAGTATATTTGATTACTATTATAATCAAATAATAAATCAATTGATGGAGAAAAGTGCTTGCTCCTTTCTCATAACGCTAGAACCCAGGGACATCCCCCAAAGCTGAATGTTGAAAGATTCAGTGGAGATAAAGTACTTCTTTGCGCAGTACATAGTTAAACGATGGAACCCACTCTCACGAAAGGGTGGAATGGCCATCAACTTGCATGGCTTAAAAAGAGGACTGGACAAATTCTTGGAGAATAAGGCTATCAATGGCTACTAGCCATGATGGCTATGCTCTGTTTTAATGGTCAGAGGCAACAGTACTTCTGAATGCCAGATACTGAAAACCAAAGGAGGGGGAAATACTCTTGCGCTCAGGTCCTGCCTAAGGCTTTCCTATGCATCTCTCTGTGGCCACTGGATGGTGGACTAGATGGGCCATTGCTATAATCCAGCAGGCTCTTCTTACGTTTTTATGACCAGTCTGAAATTTGTTTAATTTCAAATACAAGAGAAGGGGAGATTGCATTAAAAGGAATACACACACACACACACACACACGGTTAATCTCCAGTTCCTAACTTCTGTAATTTACAAGCAGAGTATCTTAAACTGATGTGCAAACATCATGGAACCTGTCATCTAGGAGAGCAAGCAGAGATCCTCCAGGCAAAGAGAGGCAAAATACTACTTTATGATGTATTCCAGGAGGGATGGTGATTGATGAGGGATAGTAAGTATCCAATTAGGTATGGTCCTGGGGTTTGTCAGGTCCAACAAGTGTGCAGATGACAATACTTAGTATCTTTCCCATAGCCCATGGAAGAAGCTGTCTTTCTTGACATATGCTTCTTCTTGCAGTCAGGCAAAGCTCAGGATGGTGTGTGTTGCCTGCTTTGCTGTTACAGAAGTAGGAGTCTTTGGCCAACATGAGAATTCCAGTAGTACTTACCTGTCTCCCGACAGCTGAGCCAGTGCTGTTTATTAGGATGGAGGGGGCAAAGTCAGCGCAGTGCAAACGTACTGGCAGGAGTAGCAGAGTGACTCCACTGATGCATTAGCATCGTGTTGAGCTTCTTGCTGCCTTGCCCATTCCCTCCTGGTAAGCAGCAATGACTCAGTTGTCAGGAGGTCTGGTAAGGACTGTCACTCCACCATGCTGCCCACTACTGAAGAATTCTTAGAGGGCTGGAGCTGTGATTTTTATCATAGTATGGTCCTAGGCGTTCCATACAGCCCTGTTAAGATATTTGTATTCTTGGTCCTGTGAGATGGATTTGAGCATATGGAAACTATCAGTCAAGTCATCTTCTTGGGCTTACTACCATGTAATCTTTCCAAAGCTATTGTATGGCACTATCTTCAAGTGCAGCTTGCCAGACTTTCAGTTTGGGATGGTTTCCATTATAGTGACTGCCAGCATAATCTTGCCGGGTGTGTCCTGGAAGCTAATCTAGGTTGATGGTGAGTTGATAGTGATGAACAAAATCGGGAAAATTTGAGGTAAAAGTTGTGGCCTTAACAGTGGTTAAGAGCTAGATCTGAGGTATTTGATATAACAACTGGAACTGAGTGGGACAATAGCTTCCCCCACTTCTGCTTCTCTTAGATTTATAGACAAATTATGGTGCCACTAGCTGAAGCAGACCATGGAGGATAAGCATCTGTGCAGCTTGGGGCCTGAGCAAATGTTTCACTCTTGGCTGGAGTCTACATTTTGTGTTTGGTGACTGATGTGATATTTATAAACCCCTCTTTCTGTAGATTAGATTCCGGCAAGTTTACTGAGCTTCTCATCTGATACATTGCACTTGTAAAACACATGGCCTTGAGTACAAAAGTGTTGATGCAGACTTTCCTATACTCACTGTACTGACAAGACAGAGAAACTTTCACCCTCTGTCTTTGGAAACAGATTAGCACTCTTCCAATTTGCTAATAATACACATACTTCCCAGTGATCAGTTAGCAGAATGGATCAGCAGTCAACAACCATCTTGTTTTAGATGCCAGAAGCTTCTGCCTCTTCTTCGCTTTTCTCCACCCTCATGCATCACTGCTTCCTATTGACAAGGCTGGCCTTGTGACATAGCAGGGTGAACCAACTTCAGCCCCAGAAGGAGAGATGGATGAAGGGCTGTACCTCAGCAGTGGAACATCTGCTTTCCATGCAGAAGGTCCCAGGTTCAGTCCCTGGGGAGGGTTGCCAGAGTCCCCTGCCTGAATCCCTGGAGACCCACTGCCAGTCAGGGAAGACAATGCAGACATAGACGGACTGGTGGTGTGACTCAGGATCAGGCAGCTTCCTATGGTGCAGCAAGGCTTTTTGAAGGGTAGGGGTACCATTTAGACATCAGCTCCAATCAGCAATCTGTTTTGAGGCGGCGCTGCCCTCTTAGAGGGCAATGATGCAGGGAGATGAGTGAGCAGAGGGGCTGGTGCCCATAGCGCTTATTCAAAACTCTAAATGTCCCCACAGGCCTCAAAAGGGTTGGTGACCTATAGTCTTTTTTAAAATATATATATTTTTTATTTTGCAACACAAACACACACACTAATAAAAGGAAAAAGGAAAAATAACACATAAAAAATAAAAAAATATCAAAGGTAAATACAAAAACTTATACTAAGCAAATATTAAACAATAATTATATACCATATTTCAGTTCTTCTTTTCTTCCAATTGACTTCCTTCATCCTCAGCACGGTTCTACTTTCATTCTCCTTTCATTTTTACTCCTTTTTCTTTCTGTTTATAGCTTTTACCCTATAGTTCGTTTTGCAAAAGTTAATCAAAACAAGTCCAAGTATTAATCTGAGGGCACTGCTTTTTAAGGTACAGTGGTACCATGTGTTACGTACTTAATTCGTTCCGGAGGTCCATTCATAATCAGAACCGCTTGTAACATGAGGCACACTTTCGCTAATGCCACCTCCCGTTGCTGCCGTGCTGCCGGAGCACAACTTCTGCTCGCATCCTGGGGCAAAGTTCACAACAAAGGCATCTACTTCCGGGTTAGTGGAGCTCATTAGCCGAAGCGTTCATAAGGAGGATAGTACGTAATACGAGGTACCACTGTAATCTCTATATTTCCCCCATTCTTTTTGGAATTTATGTTTGGTCTCACCCCTAATTGCCTCTGTCATTCTGGCCAATTCTATATACCAGTAGTCAAATAATTTATCTTGCCATTCTTTTTTTGTCGGTATTACTTCTTTTTTCCAATTTTTGGCAATTAATGTTCTCGCTGCCACTGTGGCATAAAAAAATATTTTCTTACTTTCCCTCGTTATATCTATAGCCAATATTCCCAACAGAAAAGCTTCTGTTTTCTTGGCAAATTTTTGTTTGAACATTTTCTTTGGTTCTTCATACACCATATCCCAGAAGCCTTTGATTTTATCACACGACCACCACGTATGCAAAAGCGTCCCCTCTACTTGGTTACACCTCCAACATAATTTTGATTTTGTTTTATACATTTTACATGTTTTGGTTGGTGTTAAATACCATCTGTAAAACATCTTTATCAAATTTTCTTTTATTGTTATTATAGTCTATAAAGTACTGCTACAATTCATGTGGAGCCTCTTAAAAAATCATTCTCCCATGACTATTTTGTAAAGCTGATTTACTTAGTCAGTTTCCTCTGTGGACAGCCCTGCTCATGGCAGATGTACCTAGGGGTTCAGTGTGTGTAGGAGAGTGTGCATGTCCGCACATGAAGTCTCTCCCCCCCCCCTTGTTTCTGCCTTTCCCCTCTGGTTTAAGAGAATGACACCATTTATTTCTGGTGGAGGTGAACTCCCAAGTGGGGTTATAAACTTACAAAGAAAGGAATCTTCTTTTTCAAGTGTTTTGGAAAGCTTCTCATTCACCTATTATCTCTCTCTGCCAGAGAGTGCAAAGGGATGGAGCATGCATAAAGTGAGCTTTTATGCACCAGCAGAGAGGAGACAGAACATTCCAGGCGCTTGTTATGAAGGAAGGATGGAGGGCAGTGCAGTGGGTAGGCAACATCTACACCACACTTAGGGTAATTGAAGTGCTTT
Source organism: Podarcis tiliguerta (assembly GCF_965153285.1). Lineage (NCBI taxonomy): Eukaryota > Metazoa > Chordata > Lepidosauria > Squamata > Lacertidae > Podarcis > Podarcis tiliguerta. The sequence continues at coordinate 39,777,594 of NC_139538.1, forward strand.
TGGGGAACTTCCAGCACATCTGATACCTGCTGCAGGTGCATAACAAAGTGCTTCAGCCCACCCTGCGCTCCCACCTATCCACATTGCTGAGGCCATAGAAAGCCCTAATTCTTGGTATTGTGTACTTTCCAGCAAAGAAGTGAGTGGGCTTTCTGTGTTGCTTTTTGAATAGCAGCATTTTAATAGCACAGGAGAAAATACTGAGGCTTGGAGAAAACAACCTATTATTTCCTACTTACATATTTATTTATTTTTACAAAACACACATCAACCACTAGTCACTCATCAAGGGAATTGCTTAGGTTTGCCACCAGCTGGACACAGCTGTGTACAGTGCAACTGGTGCCAGGCAAATTGGGCAGGGCATGATAGAGATGGGGGGGGGGGAACATGGAGTTACATTTTGCTACTGTCTGCATTTAGCACTTTCAGTCAACAGTCCGATTATGTGTGACATTAAAAAGGAGCCATAATTCAGTGTTAGTGCATACCCTACATGCAGCAATTCTCAGGTTCAGTCCTTGGCATCTGTAGTGGAAAGGATATTGGGTAACACAGCTGGAAACAACAACATTTGTATAGTGCTTCCTTCATATTGTCTTCTATTATCCTCTTCGTCATGAGATGATGAGGGTGGCTACCTGTTTTCTCTCTTGAAAAGTATTGTTATGAGGGTGGGTGCCACACTCCCCATAATTCCTGGACCCAGTAAGTGTTAGAAATTAATCAAGCCTCCTGAACACCTGGATCCAGCAAGGGTTAAAAAATAAGCCAGGCTAGATTCATTATGAGGTAATCACCTGGGAGATGAGCTGTTAAGAAAGAACAAAAAAAAGGTGATGGGCCATTGGGAAAGCTAAGGAGTGGGGGACTCTGGGCCAGATAGCAAGTGGGTGGTGCCCCTCCTCTAGCTCTTAGATAGATAGGAGACAAAGCCAAAGTTTGAAGTAGAGAAGAAAGAGAAGTTGTATGTGTGCACACAAACATAAAAGTAGTGAAGCCTTTTTACCTTGTCCCGTCTCCCTTTGCGCGTTGCCCCACGTGGAATGCGAAAGGAGAGTAATGAACACCAGGGTGTGGTTCACGGAGAAAGGATTTATTCAGTTCTGCGCAGAGGCAAACCAGCGAAATCGCTTTCAAAGGCTGGCGGCACTTACAGCAAGCAAGCTAGCATCTTTTATACCCTTCACATCACCCCATTCCCCTCATTCCCTTATTTGGCTCATCTAGTGCCCTCTTGGCAGTTTATCATTGGCTCCGGTTTTCTGCATAAGCTGCTTCCTTATGTGGCTATATGGTATGGCTACGTGTTCCTCTTTACACAACGTGTTTTTCTACATCCTTACAGCGTGTGCTCATGACACAACTCTGTTGCAATTGTGACACAACTCTGTCCTCCTATTTCTCTTAGACACCTTTGTAATTTTCCTTTTACACCGTTATCTCCTTCATTCCCTCCTCTTCTTTCGGACAGCTGTAAGGCTCGTCCATGGGGATGGGATAGTGTTCCCGCATTAAGGCAATCACACGAGGTCCCATCATACGGGAGACCATCCTGTGCATCATATTTTGCAAGCATTGCATCAAGCAAGGAATATAAAAGCAGAGAAAAAGCAAAATTAGCAGGGGTCCCATCAGCATAGCGAAGAGTCCACGAAACCAACCACTTGGTAGGAATTTGTCCAACCAGGACATATCCCAGCCCTCCCAGGTTTGTACAGGAACGTGTGCCACCTTTTCTATACTTGCAGCCAAATTACGGATAGCCTCACCATGATCTGAGATATTAAAGCAACAGGCTCCACCAGTTAGGTTGGGGGCTGCACAGAAGCCACCTTGTTTGGCCAACCATTCCTAGGCGCAGCTGGAGGACAGCAGTGCGGGTCTCAGTTAATTGAGTAGCAACCAAGCGGAGGGCGGTAGCCGTGGCATTAGCCACTATTTCAACCACCGCTTGGAGGTGGATGATGCAGTTCAGGTTATAAATGGGTTCTCTGGTGCCAGCCACCAACTCATCAGGGTTCCATGAGGCAGGGTCATAATGGGATATTATCCGCTCAGGGGGCCATTCGTTCTCTTCCCACTTTTTGGGTGCTCCCCCCTGCCACCCTGGAAATGTACACACTTCTCCGGACACACCGGGGCAAGGTGGAAGGTATCCACATGGGAGGCAAGAGGAAAGCGGGGAAACAAGTGCCATACCACCCTCTCGGGAGGATATGATAAGCCTTGGTTCCACAGATCCAATAAATATCCTGTGACTGGGAGGTGGACATACCTCCAGCAGAGTTCATGCTCAGGAGATTAAGGTTGGTGCAAGCACCGCCACATTCGGAGGTGTAAGTGGGAACACACATACATTTGCAAAGGGAGCAGCCTATGAATGTGTAATTGTGGCCCACGGTAGCATTCCTGGACTGATTGACACAAAACCACCCAGAGACCCTATAGACCTGGAAAGGAGTGGAATGGTTCCAATATGGGGTCAGGATGGGGAGAATCGAGCACCAGTATATTGGACCCGAGTCCGGTTAAGGGGTATGGGGAGCAAGGGCATCCCCCCCAATTGCATCCATGGGTCCAAGGGTACAAACAGAGCAGCTGGTTTTATTTGCAGCCTGGGCTACCATTTCCGCCAGCTGTAACCAGCGATTATAGGGGTGTTGAGCCCCCCCATGAGCGCATTTGGCGGGTAACCTTAATCAGGGAATTACCTTGGAAAACTGGAGTGCCTGCAGCCAGTTCTAAGGAAAGTAACAGAAGGGCAAGCACTGTTGAGGGTCGTCCAAAGAACAGGGACCGTTTCCACCAGCAGGTTAAAATTAGTCCCATGGTTACCAGGGAGCCTCCTAACCATCCCAACCACCATTTCTCACTCACCCATACCATAATTGCCTGGGTGGTATTCGTAAGGGGCAGGATTCGGGTGCACTGGGCTTTCGGGTCTAAACAATGGGGTAACGGGAAACGCCAAGGGTCATACCCTACAGTGTGTAGGTAATATCCTGGTATGCCCGGCCCGTGGCTGAACCCCTGGTATGCAGTTGAAAGGACAAATCCCTGGGGTGGAGGTTCCCAAGCAGGAAAAGCGTGAATGCACCCTCAGGAATATATAGAAGCATTCAATTTACATATACTTGGAGTGAGAATTCCCACTGGGATGTTGTTACCACGGACAATACAGACAGGGGTCCGGGCAGGATTGGTGGAATTGTCTGGGGGGTGAGTTCGCAGTACTGGAACGTTGGAGACGCTGCCGGCGGGCGTCCCTCCCATCCACTTCTGGGTCCTGATGGCTTCTTCAGCCTGTGCGTAGAGGTATCAGCTCCCGGAGTGATACCAGCAGGGCGGTCGTCTGCCGAGCATCTGGCAATGGTCAGCTGGAGGGGGTCTTGTGAATTGGGGATCACTGTCCAGTCAGTTATTGCCCTTTTCACACGAGTATGGTGGACCCAAGGGGTGATGCCTGCAACCTTCACGGCAGTGAGTGTGGGAAGTAACATGGTGTAGGGTCCCTTCCAGCAGGGCTGAAGCGGAGTCTGGGACCAGTCTTTCACCCACATTTCATCACCAGGTTCAAAGTGGTGCAGGGCTCGACTAAAACGCAGGGAGTGCGAGCCTGGGTCCACCTATTGAGGGAAGGAAAACTCGAGAGAGAGACTGAACATACTGGTCTATTTGTGTACAGCTATGGGGTTAGCAAAGGGCTTGGGTTTCAGAATTATGGGCGGTACATTTTTAGCCATTCCTGGAGGATTATCTTCTGCCCATACAGCTGGATTTACTTGCTCTAAAATGCAGGCGGGGATAGGCCCCTCCTCTTCTTTTACCATCATGAGGCACCAATATTCCCTCAGCGGGGCTTCCATCACTAATTCCCCGGGGGGCATTGTGGCCTATATGCTTCTTTCAGTCTTTCAAGGAAGACGCCGGGCGGCTGCACAACTTCAGCAATTTTGGCCATATTGATAGGACGCTTGGCCGCCCTCTTCATGCCCTCTATTACTGTTCTATGGTAAGTCTCCATGGCATTTATTCCACCAGGGTCATTATAGTCCCAATTGGGAGTCCTCCTGGGGTAAATATTTTCTATCTCTACCTCCTATCTGTTCTGGGATCTCAAGTAATCCCTAGCTCCTGTGTGTACCTTCCTGACTTCCTCTGTAGTCAGGAGGGAGTCTAGCAGAAGCTGTATATCATCATAGGTGGGCTTGTAGGTTTTTAAAGATCCCTTCAAATAACCTAATTATCTTTGCAGGGTCCTCTTCAAAGGCGGGGTTGTGTGGCATGCTCTCAGCCAAGGGGGATTTTTGTCAACATTTGTCTACCAGGTTGAAATATATGGCACCTGGTCAGGGTGAACTTTAATAATGTTCTGCCATAAGGGGTTTGTTAGGTTTTCACCAAAGGTTCCTTTGGAAGGCGATCCAGTCCCTTGGGTGGGCCAGTCTACTTTGCAAAGGGTTCTTAATCTTTCTTTCTTCAATTTAAAACCCCAATCATCATCCTTTGTGGCGGCTTTCCATTTGTTCAGAAAACATTGCAAAGGGGTGCATTTACTACCGCCTGACTCCATTTTATAAGATACTCCGCACCTAATCCAGCAATCACACACACTCCAATCTCCACGTCCTGTCAGTGGCCCAGACGAGCTCGCGCTGCTGGGAACCGCACTTCAAGGACCACACATCGCTTGGCCGATGGCTCTGAGCCCCAGCCTCTCATCCACTCATCTACATGCACTGGAGTATCTTCACTCAACACACACCTCCCCTCCCCTGTTTCCCCCTTCCCTTTCCTTCCCTTTCCTTCCCTTTCCTTCCCTTTCCTTCCCTTTCCTTCCCTACCTAGCTGACGGCACCTTATTGCCACGGCCAGCCGGGGGTGATCAAGCCCCATTATTCCTAAGCTCCAATACCACTTCCCGGAGCTTACCTTAACTTCAGAAGTCACCCACGTCCCTTCGGCCGTCTCCTTTCTCCCGCGACCGGGTGTCTCCACTCAGGAGCGGTGTGGCTGGCTCCCCCCACGAACAGGCAGGGTGTGCACTGGAACCCCAACACCGGTCCAAGCTGTTCACCTCGGTCGTGCCTGGCCTCCCTCTCGGTCCCCGTGGGGAGCGCGGGATCCCGGACGAGCCCCCAGGAAATGAAGCCTTTTTACCTTGTCCCGTCTCCCTTTGCGCGTTGCCCCACGTGGAATGCGAAAGGAGAGTAATGAACACCAGGGTGTGGTTCACGGAGAAAGGATTTATTCAGTTCTGCGCAGAGGCAAACCAGCGAAATCGCTTTCAAAGGCTGGCGGCACTTACAGCAAGCAAGCTAGCATCTTTTATACCCTTCACATCACCCCATTCCCCTCATTCCCTTATTTGGCTCATCTAGTGCCCTCTTGGCAGTTTATCATTGGCTCCGGTTTTCTGCATAAGCTGCTTCCTTATGTGGCTATATGGTATGGCTACGTGTTCCTCTTTACACAACGTGTTTTTCTACATCCTTACAGCGTGTGCTCATGACACAACTCTGTTGCAATTGTGACACAACTCTGTCCTCCTATTTCTCTTAGACACCTTTGTAATTTTCCTTTTACACCGTTATCTCCTTCAGTAGGACTCAGAAAATGGATTCTTTTGAAATTACGTATTTTTGTGAGTTCTCCTCTCACTGCAACCATAATCAAATCACATATCACACCTGTCTCCATTATATGAACTGTAATATGGATCCAATTTTTTTCAGCACTGATATGGTGTCAAAACATAGATATATTGCCTTTTGCTCATCATACTTCTCATCTTTTCCTCTGTTAGCTCAGTGGATGTCCTTGATATTATTAGATATATTGGAATAATATTTTATGACTATTGTTTTGGTTGTTCTCTTGAGTGTATACCTATCATCTGCCTGATGTATATAGAATCATAGAGTTGGAAGAGACCATGAGGAAGGGAGGAAAACATGTATCTGAAGCATGGATCCTTATCAACCCTCAATAAGTTTAGAAGTGTTTCCTTCAAAATGCACTGTCAAATCATGGCTGAAAATCCATTCAGGTCTGTGCATTGGAACAACGAACTGTAGTACAACCCTCACGGAGCTACAACCCTTAAGAAACTACAATTCCCAGGATTTTTTTGAGGAAACCATGTGTTTTAAATGTATGGAGTGTATGCATTCTCAGTTTTTTAAGACACACCCAGTTCATACCTTGTTGAAAGTAGCCTAATTACTTTCAATGGGGCCTGGTTTTTGCAGAAACAGACACATCTTCCCACTCCCTGTATCTCACATATTGCCTGGTTATCTACTACCATGAAATAGTATTCTACATTCAGGGCTCGTCCTTATCCCTCTTTCCCCCAAAGCCCTGCTCCTCAGGAAAGGAGATTATAATATCTTCGGTGTAAGAAATGCAGTCAGTAGGGCACATTGGTTTCTGTAGTCTGAAACCTTGCCTGTGCCAAAGGTGAGATGCCTGCAATTTTATTGTTCCCTCTGAGCTGTCCTGGAACAAATGTAGTTTGCCCTAAGCCTTCCATCTGGCAGAGATCTTTCTTTTTCTCTGTGGAGCGACACATCAAATGGAATATATATATATATTGTGGGGGGTTGGACAAAGTTTTAAAACGGAAACCCAGAGTATTTCTGAATGCTCTGGAACAAAAGATTACATGGGATCTATTTGCAGCAATGATAAGCATTAAAATAAATTGGTATTTGGGAGATCTGAAAGGATGTCATTGGTTGTCACCAACACAAAGACTGGAATGTCACAGATGCAAGCAGATGGATTCCCAGTCCCATTGAATTTCAAACTAGCTGAAGCAGACAGGGATCAGGGTTTTCCTTCTCCTCTTGTCAGATATCTTAGATAGCATGTCTGATCATCACGTGGGAAAGGAAGTGCATGTTTAATCACCATGTGGGAAAGGAAGCATTTCAACCTCCACCTTTAACAGCAGACACTAAATTGTTTCTAGAAACATGAATTAAAACTACCAGTAGATTCCTAAAGCAGCAAGAAGAGAGTGAAGCGGTTCTGCTGCAAATTGTGGTAATTGGTTGAAAATCAAGTGGCAGAGCTTCTACTTCTACTTTAATTATTCCCTGTAATGCAGAATGACTGAGCATGTTTGGAGAGATTCTGCAAGCAGACAAAATGGAAAATGTGCCTCTGATTGCATCCGTTTTGCATCTTGCACTCTATTTCCCGGGGCTCTTGCCAACATTCTCTTCCAGCAACAGGAGCTACGTCTACATTTGCAAGTCCATTACCACAATTTCTACTGAGTTGAAAGCCTCTGAACTTTAAATGCATGGCTATCCTGCAAGGATAGGATAGTGTCTCCTCTCAGACATAATCCCTTCTACTTGCTTTTAAAAATATCTGTGTGAATTCTGGGATGGGGGAAGACACACACACACACACTCCACAAACCTTGCTGGCTTAAAGTGGATCATCTGATGAAGAACCGTCATAAGCCCCCAAGGAACCACAACTGGCTTCTCCTGTCATTGCTTCATTCCATTAACTTATTGGATGAAGATTATTTGCCAGCCATAAAAAGAAAGCCAGGACAACATTTAATCATATAAGCTTGCAAGAGCAGACAGTTCCAGATGTGAAGGGAGGCACATCTTTACTTTCAGCACATGGTATATTTTTCTTATTACGACAAAATATGCTTAAAATGATGCACAGGGCCCCTTGTGAGTTTCAGTAAAACTATGAAATTTAATTTCCGTGCTGATATGGCACAAGGCCTGTAGGCTGCCTGGAGAACGAAGGAACAAACAAATTAGAATAACTACTATGGCTTTATCCCAAGGCGAATTATACCTTGTGTCCTCATGAACCCCCATTTTAGAAAATATGCTCCTATGGAGTTTGTCACTCTGTGCCTTAAGTTGATATTTGGCAGAATGGAAGCCTTCTGGGAGATTACTTCTGTGCCATAGACGCAGCTGCACAGAGCCATCTGCACAGAGCTTCACTTGTGCTTGAATCCATTGTGCTGATTAAATCCGGAGAAAGGAATCGGGATACTACCATTGACCTACAATAACGACTGTTACCACGGGATGCAGGGGGAGATTAACAGTAACTTCTAGGTAGCAGAAATTTCACAGCCCCCTGGGTTTTAATGCCTTCCTTGGCATTAAAATTTGGTGAAATCAGCCAAAACAAAGCAAGTTGTGCATGCCTTGGGTTTGAGAGTCATTAGTACAACCTACTTGCCTGTAGAGGACATTTACTTTTTTAGGTTGGAAATTATTATTTGGCCAGCATTTAATTCAATGGCTATGTGGAGCATCAGCTACAGGCTTTAAACTGCAGCTGGGACTATTCACCTCCTGTTTAACTTTTTATTTACCTTGAAGCTTTATCATTGGGGTTGAGATGCTTTCTCAGCTGGGCCTCCCCGCCAAAGGATGCCTTCCTCCCCCTGCTAGGGGCACCTCTTAAAGAAGCCTTGCTGCACCATTCAGGTACCTATTCCTGCTTTTATCTACTCCACCTCCCACCAGAGATCACTGCATCACCCTGTTGAATGGCAGGGCCAGCCCTGAGTGTAACAAAATGCACCTTCATCTGCTGGATGTTGCTGCTGATGAAAGAGGGAAATGAGAGAGACTGACATTGGTCTATAGCAGCTAACAAGTTTGTTGTGGTGGTTTAGCAGCTTCTGATAGTGAGCACTTGGAACTCCAGCAGCAGTAATACACTTAATGCTGTGTTGGTTCCTCAGGGAGGGAGCATAGAATTGGGAACTTCAACTGAATGGAGAAATGCCTTGTTTTGACACTAAGGCTGCGTACACATGATATTGTATTCTAGAATCAATGGAGACTGAGCACTCATTTTTCCATATAGTCCACACACCATCAAGAGCTATTGCAAATTGTTTGCCCCTGAAAATTTTTGCTTCTTGATAATCCCCAAAAGAAAAGCTCATTGTAGATTCAAGCGTGTCCATTAGAAAACAGATGAAAACAGTAACAGTTGTAGGCAATTCCAGCACTTGGGGTGATTAGCCACACCTGCCCAATGACATTGTAGGTGGGCATATAGCAAGACTGCCACCACCACTTCCTCCTTCATTCACCTGGGGCATGTGAAGGGGAGAAAAGGCATGGATAAACTTAAGCAAGGAGAGGGTTTTCAAATTCATATCAGGTAATTATACTTACTTTTGTGGACAGCAAATTCTAGAATCAATCTAGATTGAGGATAAGCATGGGCGATTCAAGTAATTATTTGTGTTACAAACAAGTTAGTGCGTATGTGGCCTGTGTATGATGAGCACCCAATCAGGAATGTGAGGTGGAGGCAGCTATAAGTGGAGATGGCCATAGGGCAGAACAGCTCACATCTTAATTAAATAGTTTCACTCTGCTGTTGGTTTCTGTCTACTTTCTTTCAGCCTCTTCATCTCTAGGCCATCACAGAACAGCACTCTTGATGCCTTCCCATCCTCATCTGAATCAAAGACTTAGAGTCCATTCATTATATGTACAGTGGTACCTCGGGTTACATACGCTTCAGGTTACATACGTGTCAGGGGTTCAGGAGCAGAGTCACAGGAGAGGGAAGAAACGGAGAGCGAGGGGGAGGAGTCGGAAGGAAATGTCAGCGGCGACAGTAGTCCGAGGTCTCTGAGCCTCTCCAGTGACTCGGAGGATTCACAGAAAGGGGCCCCCATGGTCAGGGCAAGGGGAGTGCCCAGGGGGACACCTCGGGAAGGAGGGGACTCAGAGAGTAGCAGCTGGAAATCCGGGCCAGCGTCCCCCCCAGAGTGCAGTAGGGGGGAGGAGTCCAAGGCATCGGGATCAGGGAGCGCGCAGGCAGAGGGAGAACGTGAGGCAGGACTGACCACACCCTCGTCAGGGAGCGAGGAAACGGTCATCCGGAAAGTAAAACGCGCGCGCGCGCCAAGTTCAAATGTACAGGAGGGCGGCAAGGTGGGCAGCCCGGGTAGGGAGCCAGGTCCTAAAGCCCGCCGAAGAGAGGGGGAGGAGTCAGAGGGGTCAAGCTCTGCGTCGGAAGAGTCCAGGAGGAATGAGACCCCGGGGGGTAGTAAGACCCAGAGGAAGAGAGAGAGAAGGAAGAGGTGGAGTAAGATTAGAGTATTAAACTGGTGCACAGGGGGTGGAGATCCAGACAGAGCTTCGCCGGTCTAAAGTCCAGACGTAGGGCTGGGACGCTGAGACTTGTAAATGGAGACTATTCTTCAATAAAGACTTTGATACTGTACGATCGGCTAGCGTTGGTCCTTGGTGAGCTGGGACCCGGAGCCAGCTCTGACAGTAAGCTCTGTCTCATTTTTTAAAGTTTTGGCACCAAGAACCTCGCCACGTGAGTCGACGCAGCGAGGACAGAGGAGGGGTGCTTACAGAGCTCACAAAACTCAGGCAAGATGACGACGGAAGAGCAGATAAAAGCCCTGCAAGAAGCGGTGACGCACCTCAGCACGGAGGTAATTGCATCCAGGAAGAGAGAGGAGGAAATGGTTACCTCCTGCCGGGATCTCCAAGCCAGGTTGGACGTGCTTTCTAAACAGGGGCAAACGGGATACAAGGCAGAAGGCATTGGCTTGGGGAGGAGGGGAGGCAGCCTGGTATCGCATTTCGACGGGAGTTTGCAGCAGTACCCCAACTTCAGAGCAGACCTACTGTTTGCGCTGGATCTCCTGGACAAAGACTTTAGAGATGAGAGAGAGAGAGTGGGGTTTATCCTGTCCCATTTGCATGGGGAAGCCAAAACGTGGCTGCGGAATCTATGGAGGGACAATGATCCAGCGCTCCAAGATGCGAAGGCTTTTATTAAAGCAATGGACTCATGCTTTTTATCAAAGGTAGACGTCGATATTGCCAGGAGGGACATACATGGACTTAAACAAGGCAAAGCCAGCGTGCGGCAGTACCATACTCGATTTTTCGGACTGGTTCATGCCCTGGGGTGGGAAAAAGATTCTGCGCCAGTCAGAGACCTCTTTTGGGAGGGGTTGAATGCAGATGTAAAAGCGGAGATTGGAAGAGGGGAGAGACCAAGGAGCACCCAGCAGGTAGTCCAGAGGGCTCTGGAGATCGGGGTGCATCTGGAAGAACGTCCTTGCAACAGGGAAGAAGGGCGTTGGGGAAGGGCACCAGCCAGAGCACCTCCCTTCTTTCCCAGAGAAGCAGCGCGTGCGCACTCCACACCCTCGCAGGGAGGGGGAGAAGAGCCGATGGAGATAGGAGGTGCCAGGGCTCAGTCAGCTAACAGAGCCCTAACACCGGGAGCAGCCAAAACGAAGCCTCCTAGAGGGAACAGGAAGTGCTACATCTGCGACAGTGCTCAACACATGGCGAAAGAGTGTCCCCAGAGGCTCCACAAGCACACTGCAGCCTCGGCAACAGTCGCAGAAGCAGCTCAATTGAAAACGCAGCAACAGTTAAACGACGGAGTCTGGCTGGAGGAAGAGGCACTGGGGTCCAGCCAGACAAGTCAATGAAACAATCCCCAGCACTTTTGCAACCCACAGACCCCCTCCCACCCAAACCAGTGGTGCAGCTTACAGCGTCTCTCCAACTGCCCAATGGACGCACTCTGGAGGTGCCGATCACCATTGACTCTGGCAGCAACGCTGACTTTATAGGACTGGAATTCATTCAGCAGCACAATATACCACTGCTACCAGCCACACTGCCCCTGAACGTTGTCACGGTGGATGGCAGAGACTTGTTAGGGGGGCAGGTGGTGCAACAAACGCAACCAATGGTGATGCGGATCGGAAATCACCGAGAAGTCATCAGCTTTAACGTCACCCACCTGTCGGACACGCCTGTAGTCCTGGGCATGAGTTGGCTGCACAGGCACAGCCCAGCATTGGCGTGGTACCAGCGCCAACTGACCTTCGGCTCCTCCTATTGCGCGGAACATTGCATCCTTCCTAGCCCGGAAGAAGGAGGGGACGACCCGCAGCTACAATTAGGCACGCTGCAAGCAGTGCCGCGCAAGTACGCAGCGTTTTTGGAGGTTTTCTGCGAGAAGGAAGCGGACAAGCTGCCTCCCCACAGGCCCTATGACTGCAAGATTGACCTCCTGCCAGGAGCGACGCTGCCAGCCGGGAAACTGTATTCCATGTCTGAGGACGAGCTGCAGGAGCTCAAGGAGTTCATAGACCTCAACTTGAAGCGCGGTTTCATCCGGGAGTCGAAGGCAGCGGGGGGCAGTCCTGTATTCTTTGTGAAGAAAAGGGACACGCCCCAAAAAAGACTTGTGGTAGACTTCAGGCTCTTAAATTCAAAGACCAAGCCCGCGGCCTTTCCCATGCCCAAGATAGATGACCTGCTGGCGACGGCGAGGAAAGGACGCGTTTTTACAAAGTTGGATCTGCGAGGGGCGTACAACCTGATTCGCATACGGGAAGGAGACGAGTGGAAGACTGCCATGTTCACGCCCCTGGGCACATATGAATACAGAGTTATGCCCTTCGGTTTACAAAATGGCGCCCACTGTTTTCAAGCTTTCATGCATCATGTCCTGGCGGGTCTCCTCTACAAGACATGCGTCTGCTTCTTGGACGACATCCTGATATTCTCAGAATCTGAGGAGACCCACGAGAGAGACGTCAAGGAAGTTCTGCAGAGACTGCAGGAGCATCGACTGTATGCCAAGCTGGAGAAGTGCCAGTTCGACAGGAAGGAGGTGGATTTCCTGGGCTACAAGCTGTCGGACAAGGGGCTTGCCATGGACAGCGCCAAGGTTCGCGCAGTGTTGGACTGGAAGAGCCCGCGCAATCGGAAGGAGGTCCAGCGGTTTGTGGGGTTCGCCAACTTTTACCGCAAGTTCATCAAGGGGTTCGCGATGCAGACGGCGGCCATTACGGACACGCTCAGCTCTAAGAAGAAGAAGTTCATCTGGACGGAGCAAGCGGAGCAGTCCTTTCAGAACCTTAAGCGTCTCTTCTCGTCCGAAGGGCAGCTACTGCATGTGAATCCCAGCAAACCGCTGAGGGTTGAAACAGACGCCTCAGACAGAGCCGTGGGCGCCGTACTGTTGCAAGAGGACCCGCATGGGGACTGGAGACCGTGTGCCTTCTACTCTAGGAAGCTCAGCAAGTCGGAGCAAAACTACACCATCTGGGACAGGGAGTTGCTGGCCATTCATGCAGCATTCAAGGCGTGGCGGCACTTCCTCGTCGGGGCCAAGCACACCGTGCAGGTTCGCACGGATCATAAGAACCTGGAGTACTGGCGCACAGCAAGATTCCTAAACCAGCGGCACATCAGATGGGCGGAATTTTTCGCGGATTTCGACTTCAGGATAGAATACATCCCAGGCGACAACAACATCATGGCGGATGCACTGTCCAGGAAGCCGCAATACCTTGAAGAGGCGGCACCAGCAGCGGCCAAGCACATTTTCGCTCCGAAAGCGTGGGCGTGCGCTGCAGCAACCGTGGACTTGGAGGCGGTCCGTCGAGCACTGCAGGGGGACCCCTTTGCACAAGCCAAGATGGAGGAGGTGCACAAGGGCACGGTGAAGGACGACGAGTTCCAAGTACGAGACGGATTGCTCATCCGCAGAGGAGCTCTCTATGTACCGGGAGACGACCTCCGGGCGAAGGTACTGCAGCAGTTACACGACGCACCCACCGCCGGGCACTTTGGCAAGGAGAAGACGGCAGACCTCGTTGCCAGGGATTTTTGGTGGCCCAAGATGCGGGGGGAAGTCGCGGAGTACGTCTCGAGGTGCGACACCTGCCAAAGGGCCAAGTCAGTGCACAAACCTCCGGCGGGACTGCTCGAACCGCTGCAGACTCCGAGCGAACCGTGGGAGAGGGTGGCCCTGGACTTTGTCACGGATTTACCCAGCTCAAGGGGTAAAACGGCAGTGCTAGTGGTGGTGGACATGTTCACTAAAATGGCCCACTTCATTCCGTGCGCGAAGGTGGCCACGGCAGAACAGACCGCCAAGCTGTTCATAGACCACGTCTTCAGAGTGCATGGACTGCCACGGTCTATTTTGTCCGACAGGGGGCGCCAGTTCATTTCGAGCTTCTGGCAGAAGCTGATGGGTTTCCTGAATGTCAAGATCAACCTAGCGTCGGCGAGACACCCGCAGACCAACGGACAAGCGGAGCGCGTCAACGCCGTCATGCAGCAGTACCTGAGATGCTATGCAAATCAACAGCCGACGACATGGGTGGACTACCTGCCGCTCGCTGAGTTCGCTTACAACAACACGAAGCACGTGTCCACAGGGGTGACGCCGTTCTTCGCCAACAACGGGAGGCATCCCAGAACCTTCCCGGGATTAGAGAGACTGGGGGAGGGGGAGCCACAGGCAGCGGAAGTCTTGGCGGCGGAATTGCAGGAAGTCCACGAGCAGCTTAGGAGGCAGTTAGAGCTAGCAAAGCACGCATACAAACTGCAGGCTGACAAGCACAGGAGGGTTGGTGAAGACATACAGGTGGGAGACTGGGTGTGGTTAGCGGCCCACGCAGTGCCGACAAGATCCTTAGCTAAGAAGAAACTCGGACATAAGCAGCTAGGACCTTACCTAGTTGAGGCACAGATCAATCCGGTGGCCTTCCGGTTGACACTTCCGGAAGGATCCAGAATGCACCCAGTATTCCATAGGTCGGTGCTCACGCCCTACAAAGCACCTCACCGATTTCAGGCGCAGGGCACGGCACCAGACCAGTATAAGGAGATCCCCCCAAGGAGGGAGTCGCCAAGAAGGGAACCCATCAACCAGGTCACAGAGATTTTGGACTCGAGATGGGGGGAAGAGGGAGTAGAATATTTTCTCGCAAGGGAAGGTACCCCGGCCAGCGCCAACAGTTGGGTGCCGGACTATGCCCTGGACGAGCCTCTCCTCAAAGAGGAGTTTCATGCCTTGTTCCCACACAGGCCCATGCCAGCCGAGTATTTCGACGACTGGCTTTTCACACCCACGCTTTCTACCAGCACGTTCCAGGGATTCACCTCGGACGAAGAACCAGCATTAGAAACACGTTCACCGGAGGGCTCGCCCTCGGGGTTTGCCTCAGACCGCTCCTTTTGGTGGGACAATCGAGGAGAGGAGAGGTGGCTGAGGGGCCCTTGGCAGGCAACGGACCCAGAGGGGAACGAGGGTGAGAGGGACATGGACGTGATGGGGGAGGACGTTGGGTTCGAGCATGGCGGCACGGAGATGGAAGCAGAGGAGAACGAGGTCGGCGAAGACATGGAGGACGAGCCGGATTTCTCTAACTGGATGCACGCCACGGGGGACGAACTGTATCCACCATTCACCCCCACAACGACGGAGCACCCAGCACCCCCGCCGGAGGAAGGGGAGGGGGGAAGGGGGGGCTTCGAGGGGGGGGATGGATGTCAGGGGTTCAGGAGCAGAGTCACAGGAGAGGGAAGAAACGGAGAGCGAGGGGGAGGAGTCGGAAGGAAATGTCAGCGGCGACAGTAGTCCGAGGTCTCTGAGCCTCTCCAGTGACTCGGAGGATTCACAGAAAGGGGCCCCCATGGTCAGGGCAAGGGGAGTGCCCAGGGGGACACCTCGGGAAGGAGGGGACTCAGAGAGTAGCAGCTGGAAATCCGGGCCAGCGTCCCCCCCAGAGTGCAGTAGGGGGGAGGAGTCCAAGGCATCGGGATCAGGGAGCGCGCAGGCAGAGGGAGAACGTGAGGCAGGACTGACCACACCCTCGTCAGGGAGCGAGGAAACGGTCATCCGGAAAGTAAAACGCGCGCGCGCGCCAAGTTCAAATGTACAGGAGGGCGGCAAGGTGGGCAGCCCGGGTAGGGAGCCAGGTCCTAAAGCCCGCCGAAGAGAGGGGGAGGAGTCAGAGGGGTCAAGCTCTGCGTCGGAAGAGTCCAGGAGGAATGAGACCCCGGGGGGTAGTAAGACCCAGAGGAAGAGAGAGAGAAGGAAGAGGTGGAGTAAGATTAGAGTATTAAACTGGTGCACAGGGGGTGGAGATCCAGACAGAGCTTCGCCGGTCTAAAGTCCAGACGTAGGGCTGGGACGCTGAGACTTGTAAATGGAGACTATTCTTCAATAAAGACTTTGATACTGTACGATCGGCTAGCGTTGGTCCTTGGTGAGCTGGGACCCGGAGCCAGCTCTGACAATACGCTTCAGGTTACAGATTCTGCTATCCCAGAAATAGTACCTTGGGTTAAAAACTTTGCTTCAGGATGAGAACAGAAATCGTGCTCCGGCGGCGCGGCAGCAGCGGGAGGCCCCATTAGCTAAAGTGGTGCTTCAGGTTAAGAACAGTTTCATATTAAGAACGGATCTCTGGAACGAATTAAGTACGTAACCAGAGGTACCACTGTACTCCCATTCAGCTTCTCTTGCCTTGCCTTGCCTCTTCCTCCCCCCCCTTTAAAGTCTCTCCTAACTGCTAAAAATTAGATTATAAATTCATTTTGGGGGGCTTATATTACTCTGTAAAGTGCCATTTGTGTTTGCGTTGTTGCCTGAATTAGTCCATATTAAGTAATAAAGTAAAAACAGTATGAAGTGGTGTGACAAACAGCTGATCCAAGTGCCAACACAGCTTTAAAATCACCTGTCTATATCGCCGAATCCCCTAAAATGTCTGAAAATCTCAGACACAGTGTTGAATTCATAAGGTGACCAGCAACCTTTCCCTTTTTGTCTTGTGGTGAGCTGGTTGTCAGATGGGGTTCTCAGGGTGGGGTGGGGGTGGGGATGGGGTGGGGAATGGCTTTCTCTAACATCCTTTGTATGTCAGGAGGAGTCATACCCGAGGCAAACTTGCACAGCATGCAGACCATTCTGAGGCGGATTGCCCCTGCCTGTCAGACAGCAATCACTCCAGGAACACGATCAGCACTCCAGAGATGTCTTCGGCTGATTTGTGTTCCAATTTGAATAAGTTCCAGGAATACCAGCCCTCATACCCCATTACATTCCCTTAGTGTATTTCTAGCCCAGTTATTTTTTCCGCTTCGAGAAACCATTCATTGTTCTGCTCAGACAGCTTTGATAAGGAAGCCAGAGATGATCAGGTCCTTTTTAAAAAGTTAGTCTGCAGTTAACAATGTCTGTCACATAATTGCATGGGCTCAGGTTGATTCCTAGCTCTCTTGCAAATATGGAACCTTTAAAGGCAGCAAGCCTGGGCTCACTTTCTCTGAATGGAGCTGCTGGTCTGTAGGCAGCATAAGATAGAGGGGGCAACTAGCTATTTTAAACCTGTAAATGGCACCAGCTTGCTCTTGAGTCTACTGTTGTCCTATTCACACAGTAACTTCAGCATCTTTCTACATTCCCGTCTCTTTATGCCACCTTCTGCTTTCCCTCAAACACAGCATCTGTTCCACAGCAGTGTATGCGGAGATTCTGCACCTTCCCAGGACTTTGCCCCCTTTTTAGGTGTCTTCTGTTTTCCCAAGGGCGACTCACCAGACAGTTATATGCTCACTAATTATCTTTGAAAATGTGATTCTGCCTTCTGGTTAGGAATGGATGAATCTCTCAATTTCAGTTTCTCTAAATTTCTAATCCCCCCCCCCCAGCTTATGTGGAAGTGCGACAATCTGAACTTGAGTTTGTACTTTTGTAAAACTCCCTCCCTATATAGGGACGCGGGTGGCGCTGTGGGTAAAAGCCTCAGCGCCTAGGGCTTGCCGATCGAAAGGTCGGCGGTTCGAATCCCCGCGGCGGGGTGCGCTCCCGTTGCTCGGTCCCAGCGCCTGCCAACCTAGCAGTTCGAAAGCACCCCCAGGGGCAAGTAGATAAATAGGGACCGCTTACTAGCGGGAAGGTAAACAGCGTTTCCGTGTGCGGCTCTGGCTCGCCAGGGCAGCGATGTCACGCTGGCCACATGACCCGGAAGTGTCTCCGGACAGCGCTGGCCCCCGGCCTCTTGAGTGAGATGGGCGCACAACCCTAGAGTCTGTCAAGACTGGCCCGTATGGGCAGGGGTACCTTTACCTTTACCTAAAACTCCCTACAATAATGATTCAGTTGCCCAGTGTACATTTCCCCTAACAGACACATTTTTACCTAATACACACATTTGTGAAAACAATTTTCTCCTAATATAATGCATTTTTGTCCCTCTCCATTAATATATTGTTATAGGACTGGGGGTTAGTTTAGAGTTAGATGATATCCTGGGAATCCCAACCAAGCCTGTAATTGTAGCAGAGGGAACCTCCTGAACTGGTTCAACTAGTCATTTTGCAGGATAATGCCCCTAGCTGGCCTAGCTAAATACCCCATTAGCATCCTAAAGAGTGGGCCATGTTGCCATAGAAACAGGTGAGTGGGCCCTTCCCACACCTCCACCTGGCTGGATGCTACTTCATCCTAGGAAGAACAATAGGCCAATATTAGGTAAAGAGGTAAAGGCGACTATGGGGTGCAGCGCTCATCTTGCTTCAGGCCGAGGGAGCCAGTGTTTGTACACAGACAGCTTTCCAGGTCATGTGGCCAGCATGACTAAACCGCTTCTTGCACATTGGAACATCGTGATGGAAGCCATGGCGCACGGAAACGCCATTTTCCTTCCCGCCAGAGTGGTACCTATTTATCTACTTGTACTGGTGTGCTTTCGAACTGCTAGGTTGGCAGAAGCCGGGACAGAGCAACGGGAGCTCACCCAGTCATGAGGATTCAAACTGCCAACCTTCCGATCAGCAAGCCCAAGAGGCTCAGTGGTTTAGACCACTGCACCACCCATGCCCCTAGACCAATATGATACATGAAGACTCCATGATAGTTTGAAAACTAAGAGTGTGAAAGGAATAATTGTAAATTGCAGCTTGGAAAGTTTTAGGCTTAGTGAAGTTCAGATAAGATTAGCTTTATGCTGCATAGTGGCACAGAAATATCAGGCCCTCAGCTTTGCCACTATTTGATCCTTTATTGATCTGCTCCATGCCTTCCAATTTTTGATACTGTAGGTTATTCCATTCATGATTGCACACAAATAAATCCCCTGCTGCATTAGCCCTTCAACTCTGGGCTTGGTGAGATAAGGCAAACTTCACTTTGTTTACTCCTCCGTGCAATAAGTCAGAGGTATACAGCATCTTTGCTCAGAATCCTGCAGCCACTTTCTAGCATTGACCTTTTATCACAACCCAGGTCTGCTGTTGCTAGTTTAATGTAATTGTTTATTTTGCAGTCTTGCTTTATATATCCAAGTTCCCGAAAGGAAAGAGGAATTATCCCAAAGCAGTTAATACTGACCCTTTTCAGGCTTTTGATCAAAGGGAGAATTGGGCATGACAGAGCCAGGACTCCTCAGGAAGATGCAGATGAAATGAAATCATTCTTGAGACGTGCCACGAACTGCTCTGGCTAAAGGACAGCTAAGAGATAAGAAACCCATTGATTTCCATGGGGTTAAGCACATGTAGCTCTGCGCTAGTGTGTTTATGCACCGATGACCTATCCATTGTGTGCCTCAGTTGTGTGACATAGCATACCACACATGTTTAGAGCAACTATTATTGTTCAGTCCAATATATCATAAGGTCACTGCTTACATAAATACGTGCCTCCTGTTCATACATCATTCATTTTGCTGTGCTAACGCCGTCCCATTCTGCCCAACACACTCAAGAGTTATGAATATGCAAACCAATTATTGTTATTATGATGGGTAGGATGCGTGCAGAGAGAAGGGGTATCCATTCCAGGGACCCCATGTCAGGGCTGGAAGGAAAGAAGGTCTTATCCTTACAGCAAGTAACCTCAACTGCAGTATTTTGAAATTCCCACTCGTAATGAATGCCAATCATTTGCTTACATGTGAGATAGTAAAAGGGTACACTCAGAGAAGAAGCTAAACCTGTTTCCCCCCTGGTGACACAAGAACTGAACTTTCTCCTATCTGCATAGTTTCACCCTAGTTTCTGTATCTGACAGGATGTTGGGGAAAAGCAGCCACATGCTGGGAAGTGGTTTGCAGACAGAAAGAAAGGTTATTTATTAATTAAATGCCTTTTGAGTTAACATCTATAGGATGGTGTAGTTAATCTCCTTCCTTTGATCAATCCAGGAGACAGCGATTGCCAGTCCAGTCTGCCATTAGGATAGCTTCCCCTTGTAGAAATTAAGGTCAACTACCCTTAATAGGGCTGCCCTCCATCTGTTTTGTCAGGGTAGAAACTCTCTCACAGTGCTTGTAGAACCTGGACAAGGTAGGCCAAGACGTTTTGCTGCCTGAGGCTGAGCAGCAAATAGCGCTCGCTTGGAGTCAAGGTGCATAGTACCTACCGGTAAGTTGTTTTGGCACTAGGACAGAAAGTCCTGCAAATTCTTCTCCCTCACTCTGGCAAAAAATAAAAAATAAAAAAGAACAGTAAGACTGCATAAACACCATACATTTAAAACATATTTAAACACTTTCTCCCACTTCCAACATCCTAGAAACTGTAGTTGACCTCATCACAGAGCTACAATTCCCAGCACTTTCAACAAACCATGATTCCCAAGATTCTTGGAGGGGGGAATGTATGGTGTACATGCGGAGCAATACACTAACAATTTACTGCTGTGACTTCCCAGACTAAATACCTGAGGTGACCACTTGAGTTTGCCTCATAGCATGAACACCTCTCTTAAAAAGCAGAGACATCACCTTGCCAACACAGGTCCGTATAGTTAAAGCTATGGTTTTCCCAGTAGTGATGTAAGGAAGTGAGAGCTGGACCATAAAGAAGGCTGATCGCCGAAGAATTGATGCTTTTGAATTCTGGTGCTGGAGGAGACTCTTGAGAGTCCCATGGACTGTAAGAAGATCAAACCTATCCATTCTGAAGGAAATCAGCCCTGAGTGCTCACTGGAAGGATAGATCCTGAAGCTGAGACTCCAATATTTTGGCCACCTCATGAGAAGAGAAGACTCCCTGGAAAAGACCCTGATGTTGGGAAAGATGGAGGGCACAAAGAGAAGAGGACGAACGAGATGGTTGGATAGTGTTCTCGAAGCTACCAGCATGACTAAACTGCGGGAGGCAGTGGAAGACAGGAGTGCCTGGCGTGCTCTGGTCCATGGGGTCACGAAGAGTCGGACATGACTAAACGACTAAACAACAACAACATGAACACCTCTGGACCTGAACAAATATTGCACTACGAGTTTAATGGAAGGAAAGTACAAAGATTATCACGGAACAATCATCTTTTGGGGCATTAGCTTCCAGTTAGTATTCTTTAGATTTGTCAATAACATCAGTAGACCTCTTGTAGAGGTCAAATAAGTTGTTGCAAAGGCGAGTGGAAAATAAAAGGTAACACTTGCAGAAACCAACTAATTTAGCAATATGATAATGAGCAATCTGTTTTGACAGCTACAAATGGGGTTATCAAACATAACACGTTCTGGGAAATTGTTAAGCGATGTTTTCTTAAATGTTTTTGACCTGCCCATTAAATTTTCCCATTCTCTGTTTTCGTAATGAATAAAAGAACTCTTAACAAGGGGATTGTAGGAAAATCTTCACTTTAGTTGGATGCCCACAAAATAGAGTTGACGTTGTAAAGTTAGAAGTATGAATCCCCAGGTATGAATCTAGGCAGTGAGCCATGCAAAAGCTTAGACTTGGCTTGATTGGGTACAGAGATGACCTCTCTTAATGAACAGCAGCCTGTAAGGTCAAACCAATTAACCGATAAGCTTTTAATTAAAAGGGCTGCTATGGCTTAAAGATCACTGTCTGGAGCCAGGTAAAACAGTTTATTTCCAATTTATAGTTGTTTTCCACAGAAACAGGGAACTGCGTATTAAATGCAGAAGTCTGGGTTCAATCCCATCTCAGCCATGAGTTCGCTGGGTGGCATTTTCTTTCACTTAGTTCTCTATTTGTAAAGAGGGGCTAACACTAAGCGACCTTCCTCCAAGTTTCGCTCTAAGGTTCAGTACAATAAAGACTGCAAAGCAATTTATGCAACATGTAAGGGTCTTTGCAAATGATTATTACATGCAGTAAAAATTAGATAGTATTTTGAGGCAGAAATAAAATATTAGGATTTACAAATCAAAATTTCTTTCAGTGTTTCTTGATTCCCATAAGCACCTGTCTTCCACTTTGGAGACAGGGACTTACCACCTTACTTTATTTACTTGACTAGTGAACGATCTATCACAGTCGATGCAGAATGATGGACAATTCATCACTGAGCAATTCTTAGCTCCATAGAACTCAGTGGGAGCCTTGGTTAGCCATTATTGCCTTTAGCTGCGTAGTACTGCCTGGATTGGATGCGGGTGGCACTGTGGGTTAAACCCCAGAGCCTAGGACTTGCCGATCAGAACGTTGGCGGTTCGAATCCCCACGACGGGGTGAGCTCCCATTTCTCGGTTCCTGCTCCTGCCAACCTAGCAGTACGAAAGCACATCAAAGTGCAAGTAGATAAATAGGTACCGCTCTGGCGGGAAGGTAAACGGCGTTTCTGTGTGCTGCTCTGGTTCGCCAGAAGCGGCTTAGTCATGCTGGCCACATGACCCGGAAGCTGTACACCGGCTCCCTCAGCCAATAAAGCGAGATGAGCACCGCAGCCCCAGAGTCGGCCATGACTGGACCTAATGGTCAGGGGTCCCTTTACTGCCTGGATTCTATTTCCTGAAGCCACTGGTCTGACAGAATGCTGTCAACTGACTTGTAGATACTTGTATGCAGGGCTTTTTTTGAACCGGAACACACCTCTTTGGTGCGTTCCGGCACCTCTTTGTAGCATAATGGCAGCTGTATCGAGAGAGCCACAGTGCCCACAGGTGCCCAGAGCTGCATGTTGGAGGCTTCTGGGTGGGAGTTCCTGCACCTCTTTAAGTTTGCTGACCTGCACCTCAGTAAGTTTGCTGACCCCTGGGCCTAAACCCACAGTATTGTAAACACTCCTCAGGGTTATATGCCTGTTGGGACAGTGTCAATACTTGTTTAAGCCCACATTCACGTCACACATTTAAAGTGCCATGATACTGCTTTCAAATTGCATTGCTTCCCCCAAAGAATTATGGGACTTATAGTTTGTTATGGATGCTGAGAGTTGTTAGGAGACACTTCCTCCCCTTCCAGAGCTACAATTTCCAGAGTTCCCTGGGAAGAGGGATTGATTGTTAAACCACTCTGGGAGGGGAATAAGGGTCTCCTAACAACTCTCAGCACCTTTAATAAACTACAGCTCCGAGAAGTCTTTGGGCAGTTTGAGGTGGTATCATATTGCTTTAAATATATGCTGTGAATGTGGCTAAGCCTACCTCACAGTTTTCAAGGTATTAAAAAGTTCTTTGGCACAGGAGGAAAGTGAGGGGCAGTTTCAGCCGCTTTAGGGAGTTTGTAAAAAGCCAAGATGCGCTTAAACAGCTAAAAATGGAGAGCTTTATTTTGAGTGAGGGAGTTGGGGGGCCTTCACAAACATCATCGCTTTTAATTGTTCTAGTTTGTCTAATGTGTTATGAATCTTCATTCAACATCCTTTCAAACGCAGATCTGCCTCACACCTGCTGCCTTGCTGTTCTCACAATAAGAGCTGTCTCAGCTTCACACCTGCCAGCTTTGCTTTAACAGACTCTGCTGCTTTTTATCATATCGGCAGTTTTTGTAACGCTAATTAAAAATAAGTGTGCATATTTTCAGCCCATTGCCATTTTTTTTTCTGACAAAGCAGTAATCCAGTTCTTAAGGGAATGGAAATATATCCTGGAACGTTTGTAGTCTTTCTAAATTTCATCCAGCCATGCTTGTGTTCATGAGATTCTCATCAGGACAAATACTTTATATCCTTGGAAACATTTTTTGTGGAAACTATACAAAGCCTAAATGTTCACTCTTTTCCCCGTTTACTTAACTGCATGGCTCAAGGCAGAGATCTAAAAGGAAAAAGACCATATAAATTGAGGAAAGCTTTAATTGCAGCCAGAAGGTTTAGTAAGCAGACATGATTTATCAGGAAATATTTAACCATTATGAAGCCTTAGGTGTAGTAAAAATAACCACTAATCTAGTAGAATTCAAAGCTGATGATCTCTGTCCATCTGGTTGTGAGGTTCTTCACATGATGTTAAAAAGATGGTAAGTGTCCACACATGAATTCAGACCAATAACCTATCTAGTTCCATAAAGTGTTGCCCCCTTTAACTTGGCAAATAATGGGCAGTGTTAAACCTTCGTCCAGGCTCCCACCACATAAATTTCGGGCATATTGGTTTACTCAACTATTTTATATCACTACCTAGCAGGTCTGTTAATACAGGCCTGCAATTGGTGTTTTCCCCTAGCCTAAGGGAAATGAGGGAAGGAGATAGTCTGAGAACTGGGGAGGGCTAGACCAAGACATTTGCTGCCTGAGGAAAAGAACACCACACTTGACCAGCAGTTAATTCCTTCTTTTGTGCTGGCAAAATGTTTGTCTTCCACTGCACCCCAGCTTAGGGGGGGGGGGGCGCAAAACAAGCTGTATGCACATACAGCTCCTGCCCTCCAACAGAGGGGAACAGCTGGGGGCTCAGGAGAAACAGTTGGAGGTGGGGGCTGCCACTAATGGCAACAGCATTTGCCACCTGAAGTGGATGCCTCACTCTGCCTAACAGTAGGGCCAGACTTGAGGCTGGGCTGATCTTAAAAGAGTGCTTTTCAGTTAACCTCATTGAACCTTAATATAACACACAGCCTTTGTCCGCATGTCTGCAGGCAAGACTCAAGACATGGAATGACCTTGCTTAAGGTCATACAAGAAATGTATATGGTTGAGATTGGAACCAATCCCACTTTCCTTGAATCTGAGTCTTAATCACATTATCATCTTTCCTGGGAGACTATCTCCCTCATCGAGCTAGGCTATCTTGACATCATACAACCTTTTACAGCAGAATAGGAAAGGATGGGGCGAGATACTGGTTTGTGTGTCATGGAGATAATCTACTTTATTACAAAGACAGATGGGACTCCTGGTATTTCAGTGACTGGAAAGAGCTCTGACAATGACATATTGAGGAGCTTGCTGCAGCCATTCTGTGCCAAAATTATTTGCTACCAGAATTCCTGGTGACAGTTAAATACACGCTGGGAAACCTCTAGAGATGAAAGAGCCTCTTGTGAGGGGCCGGATATGTGACAAGCAAATAGCTTTATCCCTTGTGAAATACAGTTTCACACCAATCATTTTAATACAGTAGGATGTGAGTGTTGCATCTGGCAGACAAGGATCTCATCAGCAAAAAATAGCTGTTTGGCTCAGGATGGCTGCTTATTCTATAAATACCTTGGAATGACACATATCTGCATTTTCACTTCCTTTCCCCTAATGGATTGGGAAAGCAATAACTATTTCCCCCCTACCTAGGTTGAGATTTCTCTGCCCTCTCTATCACCCATTGTAGGAGCAATGCTGCAAACTAAGTGAAGGAGCCCAGGGTGGTTTCTGAGGGACTTTCCACAGAATGAAAGTGTGTGCAATCTGATCTAGACTGTGAAACTGAGGGATGTTGTATTTATTCATTCGTATGTATTTATTTGTTTATTACATTTATGCTCATCTTTCCTCCAAGCTGACAAACATGGCTCTCCTCCCCCCAATTTAACCTCACAACTCTGTGAGGTAGCTTGAGCTGGAAAGCAGTGATTGGCCCAAAGTCACCTTTGAGTGGGGATTTAATCTTGGTCTTCCAAGTCCTAGCCCAGTACTACTATACCACACTGGTTCTCACTTCTCTCGTCACTGCTCTTGTATCACTAGTACTTCCTACCTGGCCTGGAATTGGTGAAGTTTGACTGGATTCTCTCTACTTATATATTTTATTTAAAGGTAAAGGTAAAGGGACCCCTGACCATTAGGTCCAGTCGTGACTGACTCTGGGGTTCATCTCGCTTTATTGGCCGAGGGAGCTGGCGTACAGCTTCCAGGTCATGTGGCCAGCATTACTAAGCTGCTTCTGGCGAACCAGAGCAGAGCATGGAAACACAGTTTACCTTCCTGCCGGAGCAGTACCTATTTATCTACTTGCACTTTGTGCTTTTGAACTGCTAGGTTGGCAGGAGCAGGGACCAGGCAATGAGAGCTTACCCTGTCGCGGGGATTCGAATTGCCAACCTTCTGATCGGCAAGCCCTAGGCTCTGTGATTAAACCCACAGCGCCACCCACGTCCCTTATATATTTAATTTATTAGTTGTTTATTTAAAAAAATATTAACCTCACTCTTCAGCCAAAAGAGATCCCAGAATAGCTTAAGTAATATTAATAATAAACAAAGCCCCCAGGCTGCAACAACATAAAAGGAAAAAGGGGATGAGGAGGGAAGAGGGAAACTGACAAACTCAGTTCTTAAAGTTACATTGCTCTTCTAGAAACTCTTCAGGGAGAGTAGGAGCCAAATGGAGTTGGTGTTTCAACAGCACTGCTCCAGCTGGGTGGAATGGTTGCTGTTGCTTGGAAGAGATGGGTTCACAAGTCTGTGCTGTGGTAACATGGTAAGCCAAACCACAACTTGTTTCCCAACAGCAGGAGCAGCAACCTGCACCAGCATGTTGTTTGTACACCTTAAACTATCATTTATTTTAGCTATGGTTCAATGTGACGGGCAAACCAGGCAATTGGGTGTAATGTCAGGCAGAAAAAAAATGGCATTTTCAAATACCGCAGTTTGAGTACTGAGAAAATGCAACATCTTCACAACTGAAGTGAAGCCTTGTGCTAAGATATGTGGCCTTTGTGAAATGAGAAACAAGTGCATATTTATGTTGTGTACTGCAGAGGAGAACGATTGTACAGAAGGGCTCTTAAGAGGGAAGAATCACCACGTGAAAGGAAACATTTATTGCTATGCATAGCATATGCAGTGGGCTTAGTCTTGAATCTGTTTTCTCGCACTGCAGGACTGCAAAATAGATTTCTTTTCTCTGTGGCTACTAATTGGATTTAGATAAGCAGATTTAGAGA
Organism: Podarcis tiliguerta; assembly: GCF_965153285.1. Classification (NCBI taxonomy): domain Eukaryota; kingdom Metazoa; phylum Chordata; class Lepidosauria; order Squamata; family Lacertidae; genus Podarcis; species Podarcis tiliguerta. The sequence goes on from NC_139538.1 coordinate 39,804,499, forward strand.
TGACCATTAGAATTTGTAGGGGAAATGAATCAAACACTATCTTTGATCTTATTCCACTGAAGACAAGGGACTTTTTCCTGATACGTTTTAGCTCAATAGCAGTTTTAGACTTGCCCTGCTTAGAAGCCTTGCCTAGACTTTAGAATATGGGGAAAGCAAACTATTCCTTATGCCCTTCTGACATGGACAAGATCAGCATGGTTTATTTTTCCCTATGGGCCTTTTTTCACCTGTGGTTGCTGATCAATAATTTAATCAAGGTTTCCTCCACCTTACTGCCATTTATGTACTAGGCACCTTATGGGGCAATCTGTTTCCAAGGTCTACATCAGTTTATCCCAGATGAGAATTTGGCTCCCTAACTATATACAGAAGCTGTGATCAGTACAGAAATATGGATGGAAATACATGGCCACTTCAGGATATGTTGTTTAGGATGTGCCACACAGCAACTGTGATCGCATGATTTCATTGATGCATGCTTAATATCCAGTTTCACTGGTTGGACAAAAGTGGGTTTTCCTGGGGTATGCAATATGGTAACATGATTTGGCTGGTTTTGTAACAGCATGCAACATATTTAAAATGCAGTACCATGGAGACTTCTGTGCACTGTCCCAATTTAATCTTCATACCCTCATTATTATGAAGCATTGTGGTTTATTATGTTTTGGTGCTGAACTAAGCACTTGTAAAATGAAGGACTCTGATAAAGACATATTTGATAGATTAAATACTACATTCTTCATTCTTCAGAAAGAAAGAAAAAAGACTGTCATAGGTTTCTTGAGAATTTCATGATGGGAAACAATAGGAGGTAAGAATCCACACCCACTCCAGTTGACACATACAGTTGACATGTATTAAGAATACAAAGTATTAATACACAAGAGTATTAAGGGGTGTGGCATAAACTACAAGCATAGATATGAATGGTTGTCTAAAATGGGGCATAAACACAACATTTGGCGCATTAGGTCATTCTCAGATACCAGTCTCTTGTCCTACTGGTTGAGTGCTTTGGCACTTAACCAGGAGTGCAAAAAGGATCCTTGGGAGAATAATATAACATATCATCAACAACAAAATAAGGCAGAATGAAGACTGCGCAACTGGCATTTGTTCTGTCCTGGTTCCCGTCAGCCATGTGGACAGAAAGGGGTCACACCACCATTTTAAATCTGCAAATCTGAACTGCAGTGATGTGAAACATTGAAACACTATACTGGTCCTGAAACAGAAGTCATCTGGAAATGCCTTTGGTAAGCAGCACTTTCAATAATGTCCTCATCAATTCTGAATTAGAGTGTATTGAAATATTTAATCTTTGTGAGGTGAAGCATCATTGACTTCCCATAGCACTCTCAGCTATCTTTCCAATCTGTCTTGAATTTGAAGAGACCACCCTGCCTGCCAGCTACAAGGGCAATTCAAAATCCAAATGTCAGTGTCGGCAAGCCTAAAATAGAAAGAAGCAATAGGAAGAACTCCTGGCTTTTATTGCTGCATCAAACCCCTTCATGATATCTGCAAAAACAATTCCATGTCTTCACCACTAAATCCAAATGTGGTTAGTCTGTGGGATGTGTGTGTGTGTGTGTGTGTGTGTGTGTGTGTGTGTTTTTTCTCCTAAGCTTTATGAAGACTTTTCTAGGTGGACAGTTTGGAAGACTTAATCTTGCATGTTAGTAAGTCTAGCAAAGGAGTTTTTTCATGACAAAGATAGATCTCAGCAGAATGTCCTCAAGTATTTCTCATAAATCACTGCAATGGAAAGCTCAATTATTCTCGGGGAAGAAAGGTATTTACACAGAAAAACAAAAAACAAAACAAACATGACAATGTTTAGCTGTTCCACATTTGGGCTTTCAAAAACATTTTTATTTTTTTTTGGTTGAGGACCTTCTTCATTAGCAGTGCCAGATTATTCTTTCGGAAATGCGTTTTCCGGGTAATTGTCCACTTAACAATCTAGTGCCTTAATGACAGTACAGTGTGGAGAGCTCTTTACTTAGATTAATGCCTTTCCTGGACCTGGGTGTATGATGCACAGACAAGGATTCTGGGATGTGTAACTGGTTCTTCCACGTCAAGAGCCAACTGCAGAGAATGAGTGCCTCTACCTTTAGGGCTATTCCTGAACTGTTTTGCGGGAAAGTTGGAACTTCTCTTTTGAACCTTTGCAGGTGGCAGCGGAGTTAACCTTTTCTAGGCATGGAAGACTAATTGGTTTGGTACAGCTATTAATGTGAGCCCACCTAATTTGGACTTCTTGAAACAGTAAATGAATTGAAACACAGCTCTCCCCTCCCCCCCCAAGCATGAGCTTCTTTGATTTTTTGCAATGTAGTTCTCCAACTAAATGCATATACTAAGGGAGTCTCTGTGTGTGAAAATCATGTATATGTGGAAAACATTTAAAAATGCATTATATTAGGAAATATTGAAAACAAAAATATGTATGTTAGGATAAATGCACACAAAAATGCTGATTAAGTTTTAAGAGGACTTAAAAAAATAAATCACAAACTGATGCAGAAATGTGAACTGCACTTAAAGTTAGGAAAATGAAAAAACTGGGAGAAACTGATATGGACAGATTCATCCATCCCTAGCTTCTTCACAATTGATTTGTCTGTCAAATAACCTCTGTGTATCTGCAATGGAATCCTTGCATGCTGCAGAGAATGCAGTTAATAATGGAAGCCATGCTTGTGGGAGGTGGCAGGATGAAGCAGACGATGTGCAGACAGGAAGAAACTAATGCAGAAGAGTGATGTGGAAGAATGATTAGGTGGTACAATTTGTCTCAGACTGCAGGTGGGGGAGGGTTCACAATTTTTAAATCTTCTATCTGTCTCAAAAAAACAACAACCCTATTTAAAAACAGAAAACTAGCATACGGGAAGAAACAGCCCATTTCATGTCCTCTTCCCCCATATTCTCGCTGCATTGGAGTGGAAGGTCTGAAGTGGTGAGCTTACTGGGAAGGATCTTAGCTCAATGGTAGATCTCAAGTTCAATTCCCGGCATCTCCAGGTAGGACTGGCAATGCACACTGTCTGAAACCCTGAAAATTTCAACACCATTATGTGAGGAGAGAGTGCTCCTCCCAAGGGCAAGTGCCGCTGATCAGTGCCTGCAAAGTGCCTTTGCAGGAATAATAATAATAATAATAATAATAATAATAATAATAATAATAATAATATATTATTTATACCCTGCCCATCTGGCTGAGTTTCCCCAGCCACTCTGGGCGGCTCCCAATCAAGTGTTAAAAACAATACAGCATTAAATATTTAAAACTTCCCTAAACAGGGCTGCCTTCAGATGTCTTTTAAAGATAGGATAGCTGCTTATTTCCTTCACATCTGAAGGGAGGGTGTTCCACAGGGTGGGCGCCACTACCGAGAAGGCCCTCTGTCTGGAACTGACAGTCTGCTGAGCTTCACTGGATATAGTGGTGATATCAGGCGACTGACAGTTGGGTAGCCACGCCTCCTGGTCACAATTGACCAGGGTGGTTGGGGGAGGTTAGGCTCTGGCCTCTATTTGCTTTATTTCCCTGTTTTCTGCGTTCTAGGTTTTATTCTTCTTTCTACCAATTCCTGAAGGCAATATTTTTCACAGAGGACTGTATATAACTTCACTTTTGAGCTTTTGATTGCTAATAATAACAATAATAATAATAGTAAATTTTATTTATACCCCGCCCTCCCTGGCCAGAGCCGGGCTCAGGGTGGCTAACAACAGTAAAATTACAGTAAAAACATAATGGGGGGGGGGGAGAACCAATTTCAAATACAGGTTAAAATGCAATTTAAAATGCAGCTTCATCAAAACCATAAGGGGAGGGAAACATAAGGGTCAGACTGAGTCCAAACCAAAAGCCAGGCGGAACAGCTCCGTCTTGCAGGCCCTGCAGAAAGATGTCAAGTCCCGTTGGGCCCTAGTCTCTTGTGACAGAGTGTTCCATCAAGTCGGGGCCAGTACTGAAAAGGCCCTGGCCCTAGTTGTGACCAATCTAACCACCTTGCAACCTGGGACCTGGGACCTCCATGAGGCAAAAAAAGAGAGATTTTATTAAATTAATATTGCTATTTGATGAGAATACACACACACTACCCAGCCAACCCTTACAGGCTATGTTTTATCATATGACTGCATTCCCTGGGTGCATTTCATCTTAATCCCCCCCCCCCAAAAGAGCGATTATTATGGAATGATACATGCCTGCTCATAAAAATAATCTAGACAATTATGAAATTATGAAATCCTTCAGCCACCTGGTTTTATTGACCTGTTCCACACTCTGATTCACATTTCTTTTGTGACTTGAGCCAATGTGGCTGATATGTAAATTATAAACATGAAGCAGTTTGAGGAAAATTTATGAACTCCTATTTTGGTTGTGGAAATACAATTCCCCCTCCCTCTCCCCCCTTCCCTTTCCTGCTAGCTTCAAGATTTGCAGGTTAAACAGAGCCTCATTAATTCTGCAGAGGGTGCCAGTAAGAACTGTGGAGATAATTTAGAGACCCAATATGTAGATAACAAATCTAGGAAATTGCAGCTACAGCAACAAGACTGCACTTTAATGCCTTTCCTTTCTGATGTACATAACTCCATTGTATTCTTACCAAGTAGATCCAAATGTCCCTTTAGAAAATCATATCAGCCGATAGCTCTAATAATCTAGATATGCTTCTAATGGAAAGCCTGGTAGCAGGCTGTGCAAGCCAAGTGCACACTTAATGACAGGCGGGTCTCCTGGACCTTATCGGAGGAAAAGGCTTAGACGTTGTGAAACTTCACTACTGCATTAAACTGTTGTAGTTCATCTGAGAATGAATTTTTCCAGAATGCAGCCATCCTGATTGGACAACAGCAGCTCTACTAGCATATGTTGACAAGGTGCACCACATGGTTAATGTAGCCATGTTTGGGCACCAGAGCTGCATCTGGTGACAAATAGATCCATAGTTAGACGCCTTTAGTCAGCGGTGTAACTAGCTGCTTGGGCACCCGGGGGCAGTGTTCACACCCTGCACACATTCACCACACATGGGGCAAGGCGAGCCGTTGGAGCAGGGTGCGCCGTTCCGGAGCCCTGTTCGCAACCTGAGCAGAATGCAACCCACGTCTGTGCGTTCGTAGGTCGCGATTCGCCGCTTCTGCACATGCGCATGACATCATTTTGAGTGTCTGCGCATGTTCAAGCGGCCAAACCTGGAAGTAACCCTTTCCTGTACTTCCGGGTCACCGCAGGACGCAACCTGAAAACGCTCAACCTGAAGCAAACGCAACATGAGGTATGACTGTACTTTTCTGAGCAGCGCGGAGCCTGCAGAGAGTCCATCCGCCGTCTTCCCCTCAGTACTCCAAGCCTGATGTTTATTGTCACCCCCAGTTTTGATGCTGCTTCCTGTATGCAAGTGTTTCTCATAGCGTAATGTTTGGACTGACTATGAAATGCAGCAAAGCTGGAAGGACCAACAAATCTATTTTAATTTATCGTCTCTTTCAGTTCTCTCCCTTATTACTTCAGATGGGCTGCTCTTAAATTCCAAGATGCAGGCTCCCAAGTCCTTAAATTAAAGCCTGGCTGTCTTAGAGCAAGTATATCTAGCAATCAGGCAGATCTCCACATCAGTGTGAAAGCTCTGGCCATTTAAAGCAACAATACCCCCCACATTTCCATTGCTCTTTTGACTCTAAGTGTCTTGTTGTTGAGGGGATACATTTATTTCTTCCTTTCCAACACATGGACTACAAAGTGAATGTGAATGTTCACGAGTTAACAAACATGGTCATGTAATTCAGCAGAAATCTTATCCTTCCCCCAAAATGAAGAACTGGTAATAAAACCAGGACAACTATTAATATATAAATAAATGATGATTGCAGTCCCTCAATCTCCAAGAAGTTGGCTGAAAAACAGATTTACAAGGCTGAGTGGCATTTACTTTCCTATCTGTCAATATTTGAAAGGACTTATTACAGTGCAGTGCCAAGTTTAAAATGAATTAAGTGGTTAATGGAAATATTAAAATAGAATTAATCTGACTAACTAAATAAACTCAGTAGTCTGTGTTCTATATGCTTTGAGGTGGCTTAATGCACTTGCTGAAACAAAGCCATGGCATAAAACTGTCTTGCACTTTTGTTTGGGTGCAGCTGGTTATTAATTTGATGTTCTGTTGCCAAGAACTGTTGCAGCGTACTTATGGATCAGCTCACAACTAATACGGAGCGCAAATGTGCCCTGGCCACAGGTGTCACGCACTCACGTCAATGTGCTTTTGAGAATGCAGACCTGACAGGCAGGCTTCCTGGCTAGAGAGCACGCATTCTGGAGGTACTATTCTGGAAGTAGGATGGCTAGGTGAAAAAAGACGGTAGGACTCCTGTACCTTTAACTGTTGCATTGAACAAGGAAAGGTGCTACTACACCTTCAATAGTTTTGCGGAAGGAGGTGTTTCTGCTGGAGTAGATTGCATGGCCTGCTAAATTTCCCATTTTTACAATACTTTGAAGGATGCAGGAGCCCTGTCCCCCTTTTTAAAAAATCTGCCTGCCTCCTGTCCTTGTGATATTCACATTTTAGACATTCACTACAACATACATGTTAAGTTGCGAGTGAACATATCGGACAACACAGCGATTCTTCAGACAGCTCTTGTTTATTCACAGGCCAGAACAGAACTGGGCTGAAGGGTTCAGCCAACCTGCTTATATAGAGCTCAACTACAAAGCAACAGTAAGAACTTTCTGTAACTATCCAATCACTGAATGTCACTTTCAATTCCTTATTTGCATATGTGGACCTGGGTGAAAACTATCTACAGTATCCCCCTGCTGGCTCAGGGTGAGAACTTCAGTACATAACAATACATGTGAAAGGGAAGGAAGAAATCTCTGTTAATGTGTATGGTGCTCTATTTGTATGGTGCTCATCCTATGCAAGAAATCTGGTGGAAGAGAAAGTGCGGCTCACTTTTCAGGCTTCACAGTAAAGTTTTTCTGTGCTGCTGTGCCAGGCCGATGCCAGCTTTGTGCATCAGCCTGGCACAACACCACCTTGCACCACCCTGGTGATCCTCCCCAGAAAATAAGGATAGCAGTGACTGCTGCTGCCACAACATTCTCTGCAGAGCGCTGTCCTTGGTGCCATCTTCTCCCTGCATCCCATTTAAGCTTACTAAGTCAAGCAGGGACAAGTGGCAGCACTCAGCTCAGCAGAGGAGTGGAGAATGACGTGGCTGCAGCAGCTGCCATCTTTATTATCCCAGTATGCCACTGGGACACAACTCATACTCTACTGGGGCCTAGAAGCTTTCTGGAGTAATAGGGATGATGGTTGCTGCTGCAGGTCATATGTACCCGAGAACATTACCGCATGGAAAAAAGTTAGGTGCCACATCTTTGTGCTTGGACAATAGGTCTCAGGACAAAAAGAAAAGGGTCAAAAGACTACAACAATGTACAAAAAGGTCAGTTTATGCATGTGTGTGTCTGTTACTGATTTGCTGTACTTTTTCTTGTTGCTGAATAAATTGGTAGCTTGTATTTTTGTTCCAAAAAGAAAGAAAGAAAGAAAGAAAGAAAGAAAGAAAGAAAGAAAGAAAGAGAATAATAGCTAAGCAGTTGATAGACTGCAGCAGTTTCTCTTCCAGCTTGCTTATGGACAATGGCAGTGCTTCAGTTTTAATTTTTAAATTAAAAAAGGTAAATGTTTTGAGAGTAGCTGAATAGAGTCCCTTTGTTATTTGGTAAGAATGAGAAGAAATTTGGAATGCTTTGAAGGAGCTGCGAGTTGGACAAAGAGAGATGGCCAGGAACTACATCCAACACAAAACCCCAAAGCAAACCTAAAGCAAATCACATAAGCCACTGATCACGTTGCCAGCAACAGATCACAACACATCTCAGAGGAACACATAACAGAAGCAAGGCAGGAAGATCTGCCAAATGCCTGACCGTTTCTCCCGCCAGCCACCACAAACATTTGCCTGGGCCCACAGACTTTAAAGGGCCTTTATTTCTTATACTGTCTTAACATCCAGGAGCCAGGTAGCCAATTTATGCACAGCCCATTCAGTCATTTCTGAAACAAGTGATGCATGGCGTTTGATGCACAATTAACAAATGCTGTTTTAAGTTCCACCACAAAGTATTGGAAATTAACAACAAGGCAACCATAATTGTGTTTGTGAGATTGGGCCTTTTCTTCTTCTTTTACTTAAGTTCCCATTTCATAACCAAAACAACTAATGTGTTAGGAAACAGCTGGGAACTGTTAGACAGAAAACCACCCCTGCTATACTCACAATTTCAGGTAGTATCTGCTGCTATCATTATCCCAATCTTGTTGTACTAACAATAAGATCATAAGTAATTAGACCACTATTTACCTGAGTGCCCCCCCCCCGCCTGCTGGGATACAACAATTGGAAGAAGCCTCGCTAATAGGCCCACCTGCACTATATATTTAAAGCAGTATCATACAGAGCTACAGTTCCAGAGTGGTTTAGCAGTCAATCCCTCTTCCCAGGGAACTCGGAGCTGTCATTCTGTGAGGGGAATAGGGGTCCCCGTGCAATTCTCAGTACCCTTAACAAACTACCACTTTCACGGCTCTTTGGGAGAAGCCAAAGTGGCACGATCCTGTTTAAATGTATAGTGCAGATGTCTAGTCATAGTCACAGACTGTGAGCTCCTTTGGGCTTTTGATACCATCCATGAGATATGCCAAAGCCCAGCTTAGCTTGTGTAGCACCACCTCTGTGTCACGCTAGGGAGCCCAAGGGACAGTTTGCAAGCCCTACAGGTCCTCTGCACGGCCTCCTCTTCCCAGGGTGCTCTTCTCGCGCTGCCATGCATTTTCTGGTTAAGGAAGGCCCTCTGGTGGCAAAATCCAAGGGAATGTTAAGCATTTAAAAATGGAGCCTTAAATCCACTGGCTAATGTGAATGCTGCTCAAGGCATACTTGGTTGCAAACTATACACCTCTGCAGTCTGACCTGGTTCCCCCTGAAGCTATTGAGAAGCTGCTGACTTCTCTGGAAGCAGAGCGAGAATGCACAACATGGTATTTTATGAGTTTCAGCAACTGGTATGAGAGAGAGTGTATTTCAGGGCAATTAGCTTGATGTGCCTCAGGTGGTGTTTTGAACCATTGAATCCAAAGCCCAAACAGAACAATTTTAATCACTTGAACATGAGCAATAATCCCCTAGACAGTCACTGCCTGGACTTGTTGGGTAGTTTAGTCATAGTGCCCTAAAGAGACAGACGGTGCACCTGGGCGTATAAAATAGTTCCATTCTCTCGCCTCTCCCTCTCATCTGCTCTGAGCTAGCAGGTCTTCAGATAGATGAACAACTTGTATGGTCAAAATACCTTAACCCAAGGGCAGCCAGTGTTGCACTCTCTAGATGTTGTGGACTACAACTCCCATAATTTCAGACCGTTCCTAGGGTGGATAGCTGTAGTCCATAACATCTGGAGGGCAGCTCAGCCTTAACCTATGCCACTCTTTGCTGTCTTGACTTTCCCTTTTCATAGCTTATTTTTGGCTGTATTTTATTGCAAATGTATTTTTCTAAACATGTGAATTGAAAAGCTTTTGATGAAAAACAAAAACGGGGTTTGCGATCTGAAAGTGGAGGATTTCACTTCTACTTTGTTGTCATGGTTGGGTCGCTTCCTGATGAAGCTGAGGCTTACAGTGGCTGTTCCCCTTTGCAAGGGTGAAGGACCCATTCAGATAGTCTACCCTCAGAAGCTAATGGATTCTAGTGGATTCTGGGACCCTAGGGCAGAGGTGAGGAAACTTTCTCAGCCTGGGGGCTGCCATTCCAAGGGCCCTGTGTCTGTGGTGGGCAGAGTCAAAGCCAAAAGTGGGATGAGCAATGAATATAAATGTTACCTTTGTATAGTAGGTTACTTTCTACACACACACATGGACAAGCAAGAGGCGTTGGGCTCATCCACACTCACTTTTTGCCCTGCTATTTCCAGGCAGAAGTCCATGCTTTAATTTTCCAGATGTGAGCATTTCTTTGTTTCTTTCTTTTCACTTCCAATAGGACGACGTTTGTTTAAGATGTTGGCAGAACAAACCAGATGTCAAAATGCAAAATTAGACGGTGTGGTCATGAGATAGGTGTTTGAAATTATAAGACTTTTTATAAACCAACAAATTAAAGCACGCTTCCTAAAGTGTTTGGGCTAAAAATGGCACAGCCATAGTCAGTCTTGAACTTTAGTCTTCTAAAGTAATTTTATATCTACCCCTAAATCAGAATTGGTATCCCAATGTTCTGTTGAAGACCCAGATTTTCTTTTACACCCTGGATTATGCTACGGTATTTACCAGTGGGCACTGCCTTGTATATTCAATTCCAGGTAGGGATGGGTGAATGTGCCAATTTCAGTTTCTCTCAGCTTCTCATTTTTCCAATCTTAAATGCATTTCTTCACATTTCCACACCAGTTTGTGGATTTTTTTAAAAAAGAAGTCCTCGTGAAAATTCTTCAGTATTTCTCCTAATACACACATTTTAAATGCAATTTTGCCTAATATACACATTCTTGCAAAACAATGCCCTCTAATATAATGCATTTTTGTTTGTTGTTTTCACTAATATATCCATTTTGGTGTACATTCCTTGGCTAAATAACTGCATGGCAAAATTCAGAGTCATGCACGTTTCACAGGGTGGCTGTGCTTTGGGTCCCTTGTGGTTTTGGCAGGTACAAAATAGGTAGGTTTGCCTCTAAATGCAAACTGGATTGGATTTCTCCTCCATCCTTAATTCTAGTTCTGTTCAAGAGCCTTGCAGCCCACCTCTTTCCACAGTGTGCATACCAACTGGAAAGAGTTTTCTTAGTTGTTTCCATTAAATCCAGTCCATTAACTAAGATGGTTAAGACACAGCAAAGAACCTTTCTTGGAAACAGAGCATAGAGGGAGAAAAGAGCGGAGGGCAGGAAGGAAACATTATGGAGGTTAAAGGTTTGTGCATCTCTCTTTTGAAGAGGAAGCGTCCAAAGCCACAGCCCTCCAGCAATCTATCATTTAAGCATTTTACTGGAATGGTGCCAGACAGGGTTTTTTTTTTTAATTATTAGATCATGATGGTATACTTTGGGATGTTGGAATGCATTCTGGCCCCTGAACTGCTTAGGCCTCTTTATAATCTATGGTAAAATCCTTATAATCTGTGATCAACAAAGATGTAGTTGTAGTCAACCAAGATGCATCTTTGATCAATGAATAGATTTCCTTGTGCCTACAGCATATTGTCAAATCACAGGTGGGGGTTGCTAATATTTGGCCTTGATTGCCATGGTGATAGTCTTGAAGGATGTTCCCATACCTTTAGCTGCATACATCTCAAATGAATGGTTGCCAGTTGTGTAGCACTGTGGGAAGAAGCATCACACCTGAATAGGAGCCCTCTTGTGGCAACCTTTGCTAACCCTGTGCCCTCCGGAAGCTTTAGACTATAACTCTCATCAACCCCAGATGAAGAAAATTATGTCATCAGCTTTCATGGACTGTAATCTACTTCATCAGATGTTTATCCTGAGTTACAGGATTTTTAGGAGGAGGGGAAAGTGCAAACAGTGAGGTGAGAGAGAAATGAAATGCAGAAACATGCAGACAAGTGGCAAGTACCTAATTAATGACAATAAAGATATTATTATTATTATTATTATTATTATTATTATTAACAAGACTGTTATGGATAATACTGGCAGTGGTAAGCCAACATATATAGGTTTGTCTCAGTTCCATCTACAAATGATAGCACCGAACCTCTTGATATTCAGGAGGTTGATGTTGAAATTGTTCTTTCACAGACAACAGAGAAGGAGATTTTCCCAAATAAGGGGAAAGCCTTAGCTATGCGGTTCCAGGTTCAATCCCTACAATCTCGAGGTAAGGTGGAAGGGGGACTCCCTTCTGAAATCCTTGAGAAGTGTTGCTGGTTAGATGGATTAATAGACTGACTTGCTACAGGGCAGCTTCCTATGTTCCTAAATATACCACCAATATTTTGCATCATCTTTCTTTTCAAGGCTGTTAAGTTTGTTGGGTGTGTGCTTGGCCCTGTCATTCCTACTTAAAAACTTCATTCATCATTATGGGCTCTTTGTACTTCTATTTTCTCCACTGCGTGTGTGTTTTATAGTCTGATTCCATGAGATGCTGTACTGATGCAGTTTCTTAAAGTAGGAATTTCCAACATAAAGCAGGAATGTCCAAGGCCAAGATGCAGCCCATGCGAGAATCTCATCTTCCTCCCTATAAACCTATGAACAGCCCTTGCTCTGTGGATCCCTGGAAAGTTTTAAATCTGCAGTGAGAAAACTAAATTTCAAAAGCTTTGTTCAGTTATTTTAAAAGAACTCTCTAGAACTTACATAAAGGCTTAGATGATGCTTTTGAGTGTCATATTCCCTAAAAGCTACACTGCCTCTTTAAATGAATTGGCTGCTGAGCAGCTGGATGGTTAGATCAAATGGTCCCAATGCTTGAGATGCTGGCCATTGTGCAAGTGTATTTGAACCAGGACAGTCTGATCCTCCTTTGACGCCACATCTTAATCACAGTGCTCAAAGCTGTTGTGTATAGCTTTGCATACCTCTCCTAACCATAGCATGCCAACTGTTTATCTGGATGAGAAGAGATTGAAACTGCAACACTGTGTTGCATGGGACACAGAATGCTACTGGAGCAGCTATTCTGCAGGCATGATTTTAAAAAACGTGAAAGGCTTTCAGGTCATTTGAAGGACAGAAAGTGGGACAGAGCTACATGGGACAGAGCTAGCTGCCATTGCTTAGGATACCAATTTAGCTATATCAAGGCAAAACATTTTGCAGCCCAGCCTACCAGTCTATTTTCAGGCGGTTTCTGATTGATAATTCCCTTCTGTGTGAGGTCAAGGTTGGGAATTGGCAGAAAACAGGCCATTTGGCTACATTCAGCTCCAGGGACACAACTGAGAGGCTCACAGATGCTTGATTAAGTGTACAGAAGCTTTCATCCTTGTAAAATAACATACCCTAAACTGTAGCTGCATGATATTGGACAAAAGTTTCAACACGTTAGAGCAATGTCTTCTCAAAACCTGAGGATCTAAGAGAAAATGCAAAGAATAATAAAAAAAATCTCTATTTGAAAGTATTATTTCTACACCTATCGCATGATTTTTGAGAGGTTTACTTGTGGATTTGAATGTTTGCAGCTATATGCTTCAGGGTTCGCAGTCATCACAGTTATCTAGGAATGGTTTCCTGGAATTGAAATACATGCCCTTGTAAGTATAGTCAACTTGAATACTGAACAACAGCCAGGTTTTCCCGGATAGGAATTGGATCCAAGATCTTAGTTACACTTACAAGTGTGCTTGAACCTTTTCAGTTACTCCACAAAGAGTGCTTTGTTGTAAATGCAACCAAATGTGTCTTTAAGTAGGTTTTTTCAACCCCCTCCCCGGTTGTCCTGGCTCCTACCTTCAGACACAATACCTGAACCTTTCTATTGATGCTGAATGTTTCTATGCTTTACATTTTGCATAATGGTTTCAGTAGTCTGCAAGGCACCATGTTCTGTTGAACTCTTCTTCTTATGGCTAAAACGCTTAAGTTGTCCCGTTGTCTGGTTTCCCTCTTTTTTTTCTTCAAAAGAACGATGCTTATAAACATTGCTGGGTCTGCAGGTGAATGTTTGCTGGCTGAAGGTCACAGACAAGAGTATGGGGGCAAAAGCAATACAGATCTGATTGCACAACTGACTTGGCTCTGTATGACTTTGATTTTTAGTCTCGGCTTGCAGCTGCAATAAAAAAATGGTTAGAAAAGTTTGGCATTTCATCACAGCCTTAGTTGAATTCTTTCTGGGTTTTCCCCCTTTGCCTGGAGCATCATATACCCTTAGCGGAATGAGTTTTGGAAAGCATCAATTGCAGTAAAAGTCTCCCCTCCTCCCAATGCTGCAGTTACCAGCAGTTTACAAGGAAATAATATAGGTGTAATTGTAAGGTGAGAATAGGATTTCGAATACTAATTTTCAAAGGGTTAGGCTGGTTTAGGATGATAGACATTTGACAACGTAGTCTTCATATGGGGAGGTGGAATTTGATTCAGTTTGCCTTTAAAAGTGAACCTAATTAATACTGTCTGAAACAATAAGCGAACCAAAACACAGCCATTCTTTGAAATTCACACTTCTCAATGCAGTTCTCTAGCCAATTTCTGTGTACAAAAATGGATATACTTGTGATCATAAAAATGCACATTAGTGAAAATAAAGTCTATGCAAATGCTGGTAGATTTTCATTTGGACATTTTCAAAAAAATATATATCCAAATGAATGTGGAAATGTGGAGAACTGGGCTTAAGATTGCAAAAATGAGAAACGGCGAGAAACTGAACGAATTGCTGTGTTCAATAGGAATCAATGGGCTTGGGCTTGCATCTTAAACCAGGCAACACAAATGCTGGCTTTTGGCCTTTGCAGTTGTGTTCTGTGTGGAGTCAGGAAGACACAATTGACTGAGCATGTTTACACATTCATTCAGGTGGATAACTTTTGTAAAATGGTCATGTTCACGACATTACTCAGTTTCCTCTGTGTAAACATCCTCATGAAAAAGTATCTGCCTGAGTTTAGCTGCAGGAAAACGTTTGTTACATTCAGTGTGTTTGTGTACCTTCTGCTGTTGAACAAGGAAAATGATGCTACCTTGCATGTTTCTCTATTTGTGTTGGGTGGCAGCAAACCGAGAGCCATATCTGTGGCTCAGCTCTGAATGTATTTCCCCCTCTTAGTTATGTTATGGCTTATAACTAAAGAAATAAAATTGTTACTGCCATTATTACCATTTAACACACTGTAGCCAGCCCCCTTTGCCTTTCCACACATTGCCTGGTTCAGAAGCAACACTGCTGCTTGGTAGCTAAGAATTGCGAGGCGACACCACCTATAGCTATAGCATGAGATGGGAATATCATACATCCTTATTTTCAAGATGAACCTGACTAGCCAATAGAAGGGCCTTGTCAAGAATGTTGAAAACCCTTGTCCTGGGTGATAATCTCTTTCATCTTCTTGAGAAGTCCCACTGGCAAGGTTGCAGTCACAGCGGTAGAGCAAATTACTAGGGAAATGGTATTTTAATAACCTTTCGTTGATAGCTGATATTTCATTCCTTCTTTGACCCGCCCTTCTGAATTTTGTATATATAGAGAGAGAGAGAAAGAGAGAGAGAGAACATGCAAAAAAACCACCCCAGCACAATCCCACTCCCCAATGCAGCACTAAAAATTGTGTATCATTAAACTACTTTTAATAAAAGAGAATACAGTAAGCTGTGAAATTGAAGCCTGGAATCTCCTGGGGATTTCAGACTGAGTGCAATACTAACACCCAATATTTCCTGTTTTTTATCACAAGACAGTAAAAAAGAGAGGAGAGTAATCTTTTTTTCCTCCTATTATTAACTAGGCAACTTCAAAGTTTGCATTGGCATTTTTAAGAGCACTGGTAAAACAGGGTCAGATGCGAAGGAACAAAGTTCTACAAATGCACTTTTTAAAAAAGGAAGTAGATTTTTTTTAAAAAAAGTAGAATTCTTTGCTACAATCCTCTTAAGGCAATGGTTCTCAAATTCCCCCTCCCCTCCAGATCTCTTGTTGGGGTTTTGGGTGGATCTTTTGTTCTCATTTAACATCACCTTCACTGTCAAAACCTGCGTTCTATTCAAATCATGAGCCATAGCTAGGCCACTGAAAAGCTCATTTTTATTGTTTGAAGGGAAAATTAGTTGATTGCACCAACTCTGAACTAATAAAATCATGAATCTTAGGCCAGGGCTTTGATAGCTGTTTTGTACTAAGCTTGGATCCTAGAACAATAGGCAAGTAGGATCGTAGAATGCAACAACTGATTGGCCTGCAGAAAAAGACCAATCAGGCTCCAGGAGGGAAGCAGAACCAGCCAATCAGGCGGGACTCATTGTGTAAATAATGTATATAAAAGCCTGAGGTTTGGGGGGCAATTCAATCACTGTTTTACAAGCTGCAGTAAAGAGCATGAAATCACTACAGGACTCTGAGTATATTTCAATAGCCTATTTGATAAATCCAGCCCTTGTTAAAATGGCCTTGGTCTCTGTTATCAGAAACATAAATCAAGCTCAGGATCATGTACAAATATTTTTGGCTGTTCCACAGACTTTCCATGGCCCATCTGAATGGAGCTCACAGACCACAGTCTGAAAACCTCTGCTTATGGAAAGCATGCAAGTACTATGTAGATACTGTACCTGTATGCTTTGGGGAGCAAATAGCAACTTCAGGGAGGGAGAGATTTGAGTCAGAGAACCAACATGGTGTTGCAGTCCCATTCCAAGTTGTGCGTCCTGCAGCTGCATTTATTCTTCAGAGGAAGCATGAGAGAGAGAGAGAGAGAGAGAGAGAGTGAGTGAGTGAGTTACGGACCTTCTGCCATCTTGTCTCAACTGGTACCAGGGTCGAGAAAGTTCATAATGGGGATCTCCTGTCATATTAAGCCAGTGTTAGCCAAACTTGGGTCTCCAGCTCTTTTTGGACTATAACTCCCATCATCCCTAGCTAACAGGACCAGTGGTCAGGGATGATGGGAACTGTAGTCCCCAAACAGCTGGAGACCCAAGTTTGGCCAAGACTGTATTAAGTTATGCCAACCTTCTTACTTGTGCCATGATCTAAAGTAATAAACCATAGGAAAAGTTCGAATTAACACAAACCTATCTCTCCCGCATCAGTCTCTACAGCCACAGCAGGTACTGCAGGCTTCCAATGGTTTGACCTCACCTCCATTGCCTCCTGAGACAGAGAGATGCCAACAAGTCACAGTCCTGGCTCCAAATGAAGAGTTAACACCTATAATAAGCAAAAAGTGTGGCCACAGGGGACCATGGTTCATACAAGTCCCATGCCAGCTGCAGCGGGCCTCAAAAGAGTTTAATTTGTTTGAGGTATCCTATTGGGTTTTTCCTGTGCCCTCTTGCCTTCATAATTGCTCAAGGGCATGGGTCATTGTGGTAGGGCTCTGACTGAAAACCATATTTTTAATTGCTCTTGTAGTCCGGTATTTTGTAGTGCCATCTGGCATGTCTGCTTTCCTGCAGTGTAGGTCACTACAGGTCACTGTGACCTGTTGGTTAAAGCAGAGTTCCGTGCCCAGCGGAAGGATGAGGAGTACGTGCTGCATACTCTTGGTTGCTTTATTTACAGTTCAAAGCAGTTATATTACAGAAAGACATCTTGCCTCTGCCGGAGCAGAAAAGCATCCTCTCTCCTCGACAGCTTGGAGAGAAACAACACAGTGAAAAACAGGAAACCAGTGTACGTCACATCCAGTCTCCCTTTCCCGTGAGAAACTCCAACAGTACAGTACAGACTGTGGAATGTAAACACCTGTCTCGTGACAAGCCCTTTCGCTGCACAGTGAAGGAAAACAGAAACCAACATCCTCCCCCTTTCTGTGAACATCACTGGGCAGCGTGTTCGTACAATATCAGTACAAACCCAACTTCTGCACATAGGTACAGTGTTGATCCCTTGATACAATCTTGGATAATACATCAGCAGGAATTTTATTACCTGGCATATAGGACACCGTTACGAGTCCCTTCTGAATACATTCCCTAGCATGCTGCAATTTTAATTGCAAGTGCTTCGTGCTTTGCTTACAACCTTCAGACTTCAGCAAAGCCAAACATGCTTTGTTGTCCTGGTAAACCTGGATTGGACATTTGACAGGAATTTTCATATCTTTGCACAATTGTATCAACCATTCACAATCTTTAAGTGAATAAGACAGTGCATTCAGTTCAGCTTCACAAGTACTTAAGCTAACTGTTGTTTGCTTCTTGCATGACCAATCAAACAGACCCTGATTGTACATGTAGCAAACTCCAGACGTACTTTTCCTGTCTTCAGTGTCACTTCCAAAACTTGCATCTGCAAATATTTCAAGACCACCAGACTTCTGATTGTTAAATCTCAGTCTGTAATGCATAGTGCCTTTCAAATACCGCGCTATGCGTTTCAGAGCTTTCCAATCCTTGACACTAGGATTGTTGACTTGTCTGCTTAGCAAATTACAGCTAACAGCAATGTCTGGTCTTGAACATCTGGCAATGAAGTTTAGCTTGCCTAGCACACTTCTGTACAGTGTAGAGTCAGAAAATGCTTCTCCAGTGTCATCTACCTGATAACCTGTTGTCATCGGTGTGTCTACAGGGTTAGCATCCATCAGGTTTAGTTTGCTTAACACATCAGCAATTTTCCGTGACTGGTGTACTAGAATGTTACCATCTTGATCTCTTTCTATTTCCAGAGATAGGTAGTTGTTTACCTCACCAAGATCTTTCATGTCAAAGTGCTCTTTCAGTTGAGCTAGGGCGTTATTGTACATTGCGACATCTTTCCAAAAGAATAATAAATCATCAACATAAAACAAACAGTACAGTTTCTTTTGCCCCTCCTCTTTGACAAATACACATGGATCAGCTTTCCCTTGCTGAAAACCTAGAGAAAACAATACTTCAGTGAGTTTTGTGTGCCAACACCGTGCACTTTGTTTGAGACCATAAAGGGATTTCTTCAGAGCACAAACAAATCCCTGTTTTACCTGTACGCCATCAGGTGGAAGCATATAAAGTGATTCATCCAGAGATCCGTACAGAAAAGCTGTATTAATATCATGGTGACTAATGTGTAGATTTTCCTCTGCAGCTAGCTTGAGCATAAGCCTAATGCTTTCATACCTCACTGTGGGTGAGTAGGTCTCGTGATAGTCTTCACCTGGTACTTGTGCAAAACCTCTGGCTACCAATCTGGCTTTGTGTCTGACTATCTTGCCATTTTGATCAGTCTTCGCTTTGAAGACCCATTTGCTTCCAAGCAGTTTCATTCCTGGAACTACTGGAACAAGCTCCCATGTTTTGTTCCTTTCCAAGGAATCAAGCTCAGCCTTCATGGCATTTAACCATGGTTCAGCTTCCTTTGAATCCAAACCCTGGATTTCTTGGAAACTTGAAGGTTCAAATACCTTCTTGGAGCTTTTAACAGCTGTTACTGCTATCGTAGCAAATTCATCAGCAAATCTCTTTGGAGGTTTGCCTTTTGTGGCTCTCTGTGACCTACGAATTAGCCTTAAGTCTTCAACACTCTCCTCTTCCTTCTTAGGAGAAAAGCGACCTATTGTGAACAATGGTTCTTCCAATTCTTGATCAGAGCTTTCAGAGGGTCGCATAGAGGCTTTCGCACTCTTGAAATCCTCTGAATCACCCGATTCAGTTTCAGATTCAGACTCAGAACCTTCATCAGTGGGTGTGGGTTGTTGTGGTTGCTTCTGACTATCCTCAGTCTCATCACTGTCATCAGGATAACATTGGAAAATTCCCACATTCTCCCCCCACTTTGCATTGTATTCAACACTTCTCGTGAGCTTAATTGTCTTAGAGTCAGTCATCATTATTCTGTAAGACCCTTTCTGATAACCTAGAAAGATACCATGCAATCCACGCTTGTCTAACTTTGAATTTTGTGGTGAATGAACCCACATGTCAGAACCAAAAATTTTCATGTGTTTGATGTATGGCTTCTTGCCAAACATCTTCTCATAGGGGGTACAACCAATCGCTGAAGATAACCTGCGATTGTAACTGTAAACAAAACACGAGAGAGATTCGGCCCAATAACTCTCTGGAAGATTGGCATCATGCAGCAAGGTTTTTAACCCTTGAAGCAATGTCTGATTTGCCCGTTCCGCAAGTCCATTCTGCCATGGCGAGCGAGGACTAGACAAATCGTGTTGAATTCCCTTCTCAGTCAGAAAAGCTTCAAACTGCTGAGAAGTGAATTCTCCCCCGCGATCACTGAAAAGAGTCTTTATCTTCTTACCATGCACATTTTCCAACCAAGCACAGAATTCCTTGAACCTAGGAAAAGCCTCTGATTTCTGCTTGAGATTGTACACAAAAATATATCTAGAAAATGCGTCAATGAGAACCATGAAGTACCTATTTCCACCCAAAGAGGGCGCTAGTGGTCCAACCAAATCAGCATGAATAATCTGGTATGGTTCCGTAGCTTGCCTACTAGACACCTTACCTTTCGCAGCCATTTTCACCTTGTTTGCTGCGCATGCTTTGCACTTCATGTGGTACCTGCAGGGTCTAATAGTCATACCTTCAACCAAGGCAGGCATTTTAGATACTGCCTCAAAATGCAAATGACCAAATTTTCGATGAAAATCATGAATACATCCTGCATGCAAACTTTTGTTAGAACCTGCAATGCAACAAGTGTCATCCTGCACAACATCATCATAATACAAAACAAACAAACGATCAACATATTCAGCATGCAATTCATAGTCATTTTTCTTTGTGATGATGCACTTCTTGTTCTTGAAGGAAACGTCAATGTTCCGCTCATTCAGTTGTCCAACGCTGAGCAGATTATGTTTGGCGTCTGGCACGTAAAGGACATTCTGTATCGATAAGTCCAAACTGTGAAGAACAACAGTTCCGTAGCCTTTACTGGGAATAGTGTGGTCATCCGCCTGGTGAATCGCACCTTCCTGCGGTGTAAAAGACACAAAAAGTCTCTTATCGTTGCCCATGTGGTGGGTCGCCGCTGAATCAACAACGAAGAAAGATCTAGACGTCTTCTGGACCTCTGCAACCTTTGGAGTGAAGCGTGAAACCATAGCCTTGTGCTGCGTTGTCCTAGACACCGGACCTTTGCCTTTGCCTCGGCCTTTTCCACGCGATGAGCTTTCGCTGCGCTGCTCTGTCTTGGCCCTGGGATATCTGCATTCCCTCTTCATATGGCCTAGACGTCCACACGAGTAGCATTTCACTGCCTTCAAAGCTTTGGCGCCATCTGGTGGTTCCACTGCACTATGGGATGACGTCTGTGAAGACTCCCCCTTGCCCATGCAGCTAGCACCCCGGCGATCTGCTTCATTTAACACCACGGCAGTAACAAAGTCCACTGTTAGCTGAGCTGTTGGCTGCACAGCAATCTGGGTTGCAACAGACTCCCAACCTGAACCCAAAGATTGTAGTATCATGAAAGAATACACAGCCTCTGGAAAGTTGAGTCCTCTCTGTTGCAGCTCATGTCTCAGATTTTGCATCTCCATCAGATGTAAACGCACATCTCCACCTTCAGCAAGAGCCATATTATGCAGCTTGTTAAAGTAAAACATAGTAGATCCAGCTTCTGTCCTTAAGTGAGCCTCTCTCAAAGAATCCCAAATTTCTCTGGCTGAGGTCTTATCACGCAATAGACAGAGCTCTTCTGGGGATACTATCAATGTAAGTGTTCCCCGTGCTTTGGAATCCTTAACTTTCCATGCATCTGTAACTGGAGCTGGGGGGGTTTCTGTAATGACCTCAAACAAACCCTCTTTCCGCAGAATTGCCTCTGCATACAAAACCCAGTCGGCATAATTTTTCTTGTTGAGCTTAGGAATCCCACAAGCATCCTGAAGGGCCATCATGACTCTGGCATTAGCCTTCAGCGTCATATATGCTGCTTTAAATCTTGCTGCGTCACTGCTGCACCTGCTTTATTCCAAAAGCGCACTTAAAAGTTACTTTCGATTTCCCCAGCATAGTAACTTGAGCCTGGGAGCCATTTTCCTATTCCCGGCAAAACGGCTTTAAAAGTTCAAAGTCCAGCCATAAAGCCATTAACTAGAAGCTGGCAGGCTGCCCGGAGCAGTAGCAACATACCTCATCAATCATGTTTATGCGCAGAGCAGATTCCAATCCGATCTGTCCCTCTGCATTCCGATCCTTTGCCGACACTCCGATTCGACTTCTGGAGCCCATAACCACGTGTTGGTTAAAGCAGAGTTCCGTGCCCAGCGGAAGGATGAGGAGTACGTGCTGCATACTCTTGGTTGCTTTATTTACAGTTCAAAGCAGTTATATTACAGAAAGACATCTTGCCTCTGCCGGAGCAGAAAAGCATCCTCTCTCCTCGACAGCTTGGAGAGAAACAACACAGTGAAAAACAGGAAACCAGTGTACGTCACATCCAGTCTCCCTTTCCCGTGAGAAACTCCAACAGTACAGTACAGACTGTGGAATGTAAACACCTGTCTCGTGACAAGCCCTTTCGCTGCACAGTGAAGGAAAACAGATCTAGTGCAGTGCCCAGAGCACCAGCAGCTCTTCTTAAAATAGCTGCTGCCTCCGCAATAAAAGGCCAGGCAAGCCAGCGCTATACACATGGGCATATTTTATAGGCAGTTTAGTGTTGGGCATTTTATAGCTCTTTTACACACCCCTTCTGGAAAGGGGTCATTTCTGGCAATATATATATATATATATATATATATATATATATATATATATGGATTGCAACTCTTACTTCTGACTCTCAAAGCTCTGGAGACACCAGGGACTCCTAAAACACTTTTCTTCTTGGCGTTCATGCATTTGATTTCAGAAGTTTTTTAAATATTAAGTTGCATTTGTGACTTTGTAGCTCTCGAAAGTTACATCAGTGGCACCGGCTTGCTTCTAAAAGTCTAGCAGTATCGTGCTATCAGGCTGCCAACTTCAGAATAACACTTCCTAACCAACTGGGCCCTAGTCAACCAGACCTTATGCCCCAATAAATCTGTTAGCCTTTAAGATGCCAAGAGATTATATATTTTTTCTGTGCTAGGAGAATGATTTATTCTCTTAATACTGATACACAGTGACAGAAGGAACTGGCAGCCTGGCAAGAAGATAGCACATGTTGGCTGCCGTCTATGAAATGCTTCTTCCGTGACAGCCCCAGTCATTGGTAAGAAATGTGTCCTATCAGCCTTCCTTCGTCAGGTGCCCGCCAGATGTTCTGGGCTTAAACTCCCACCAGCCCCAGCCAGCATAACACTTTACTATTAGCCGCATACATTTATTGACTCCATAAAATGCACACGAAAAGGACAGAAATTTGTTAAGGATGTGCAAAAGTGATCAGCAGCACTACCTCTAAAATTATTTCTTGACGAAACTTAATTTGGAGTCCAGGTTTCTTTGCCACTCCTAGGGTGGTAGCTAAGTTATACTCAGAGTATACCTATTGAAATTAGTGAAACTAACTTAGTCATATTCAGTAGGTCTCCTCTGAGGAAAAAATTGTTGGATACTACACCCCTGGTGATAAATTAGCATAGCATATCTGGAAAGCAAGTATTATCACACTGTGTGATATTGCAAATAGGTCATTCTGTCCTTATGCTGCATAGTGTATCTTTAGGCTTTGCATCAAAATGCCACTGACCTGTTGCTACGCATGACCTTTTATGGCCGAATGTCTCCCACTGTTTCCAGTTTTTCTTCACTGTATCTAACCCGTGTGTGTGTGTGTGTGTATACACCAATTGAAGACCACAGCTAATGCACTTGATGAACGGGTCTAGTCTATGGATGCTTCTGCCACAAGAAATTTGTTCATCACAAATGCACACCCTGTCTCTCTGTTGCACAGAATTAAAAACAGTAGCACCACTGGAGCAAATAACAATATAATGCAAATCATATCTGTTCTGTAGTCAATCATGCTGCTTACTAATCTTCAACAAGTCATATTGTATTACTTCATGAATCTCCTCCAAAGGAAATTCTTTGGCTCTATCAGAATAGGCTCCTCCATCCAGCAACAAACAGCAGCTATTGTTTTGTTGAGCTCTTTGCAGAAAGTTCCAATCGTCTGTCCAAGTTGTCCACTGATCAGCCAAATTGTCTCTTTTCAAAGTAGTTGGCATTCTGCCTAGCTAGCTATTTGTTTTCCTTTTCCATCTTTTGTGTCTTTTACTTTTCTTCTCCAGTAGTTTCTCCTCCTCCTCTCCCCTTATCTCCAAATGCTCGTTTGCTTTAAAAATTCCCCAAAGGTCTTTCTCTCATTGCTTCATGGACTGGCAGGACAACAGGGAGGAGGGAGAGGATTCCAGTGAGGGGTGTGGCCGGGACTGGGACACACTGGGGCCAGCTGGGCATGATGGAGAGGTTGGTGTAGGAAGTACTCATGGTGTGACAGAGGATGATGAGGGGATGGGAGTCAGTGCACAGGAACCAGAGCAGCAGGACACATCACCAGAGCCAGAGGGGCTCCTGTCTCCATGAACATAGTGGACTCTGGTGTGTAGGAAGCAGCAGAGTGGCACTGTAGGAGGTTGAGGCAGGCAAGAGCCCATAGCCCAGCTCCCTAGCTGGCCAGGTGGGGCTTGCTAGCTCTTCAGCTGATTCTTCAGCTGGAGTAAACTCAGAACAGGTGAAGCTCACATGCCTCATCAAGCCCAGGGCAGCAGAGCTGAGTGCTGTGTCTTCTCAACTGCCCATGTTGAAGGATCTCAGTTTGGATGTGCCAGGATTTCTGTAGGATTTTGGACATGTGGATTGACCCTGGACTGGGGATTTGACATACTGACTTACTACCAGGTAGGCCAGCGGTTCAGGACACTCTGCTTCTAACTTGCTCTCTCATTGGTCTAGTTTAGGCATGGGGTACCTGTGGCCCTACAGATGCTGCTGTACTGTACTGTAGCTCCCATCATCCCTGGTCATTGGCCATGCTGGCTTAAAAGAGTTATAAGAATTGGAATCAATGACATAGAACTCTATGTTTCCCATTCGTGGTCTAGCTGAGGGCCTCATGACATTAAACATTCCTATCAAGGCCAGCCCTACCATTAGGCAGAGTAAGGCAGCTGTCTCAGACATCAGATGCTGAAGAACAGAGTAGATAAAGCTATGTGTGCCGCGTGGCTTGCTTTGTGTCCCCTAAGCCAGCCTGCTGCTTTGCCGCCAGTGTCAAAGTAAGATTAAGCTTCCAGTCTGTATAGCTTTTGTACATGCAAGGCGCTATCTTGTCCTTTATCTCAGGCAGCGAAATGTATTTGGCCAGCCCTGATTTCTGCTAGTGCTTCAGTATTAACTGTAAGTCGGACACATTCCTCCAAATGGAAGTTAAGTTGATGAATATTTCTTAAGGGGAGGATAGGAATGGAACAGATGTGCTCCTTGAACATCTAAAAAAAGTACCTTTCTGGTGGACAAATCCAGATATTGTGAAATATTCTGGTTCAAGATGGAACATCAAAATGGGCAGGGATGATCCATGTGGTTAAGCTAAAGAAATGGCCCTCTGTGAGCTGAAGTGGCTGCTGGTTCTGTCAGCTGGGAAGCCTCTCACTTGACGGCCTCTAGGAATGAGTTTACTGTTTCTTAGGCTCTGTTTTATGCTTCTAAAATGGAGATAGTTTACTTATTTCCTGATCCTCTGTATCTTGTCTATCCTATCATTATAATACAGTGGTGCCCCGCAAGACGAATGCCTCGCAAGACGGAAAACCCGCTAGATGAAAGGGTTTTCCGTTTTGGAGGTGCTTCACAAAACGAATTTGCTATGGGCTTGCTTCACAAGACGAAAATGTCTTACGATTCCTGGGGTTTTTTCCCCTCTCCCAGCCTTTTTCCCAAGCCCCTAAGCCGCTTAACAGCTGTTCGCTAAGCTGCTGAACAGCTGATCTAAGCAGCTTATCAGCTGATCTAAGCCGCTAATAGCCTTTTAGCAGCTAATCCGCTAATCCCTTAAGCCTTTAATAGCCGCTAATAGCCTTTTAGCAGCTAATCCGCTAATCCCTTAAGCCTTTAATAGCCGCTAAACCGCTAATAGCGCTAATCCGCTAATGGGCTTGCTTCGCAAGACGAAAAAAACCGCAAGACGAAGAGACTCGTGGAACGGATTCTTTTCGTCTTGCAAGGCACCACTGTATTATGAACAAGAGCAGCCTTTCATGGACCATATATAGTGGAGAGTGGCCAGGGTCATTTCTGAAGGGTCATGGGAAAGCAGCTCTAAGGTGGGCAGAAGTGACTGGGATGTTCCATTGGCATTAGCCCTACTCTGGGCTGGAAGTTTGTTGTTGCAGGCAGCTGAGAATTGGAGAACGGTGCTGTTTCAATAAAATTATTCCATTCTAGAAAAAAAAAAGAGTAGCCAGTCTAGCAGCTCCCATGGGATGCTGAACTGCCGATCCAGCTCTCATAACAGTGGAGTGAGATGCATTCCTTATTTGGCAGGTTGGATGCATTTTGGTGCCATGTTTTCCTGAAGTTATACTGTATGCTAGGGTCAATTATTCCTAATGAAAGGTCCAGAAAGTTAAGAGGAGGGGGGAGTCTGTGGAGTTCAGATCATCAGAAAGGCAAAGCATGAGCTGGCTTTCAAGTGCTTTCGGCAACCTCCATTGCTCATAATCATAAATCGGAACCAAGAAGGAAAACCCCATGGATTTAATGATTAATAAAAGTTGTTAAAAAACCAAAAATTATAAAACCTCATTATGGCTTCTTATACAGTAATTCATTTTGCTATCCACATTTGTGTGTGTGCTTGGCAAAGGTTTAAAAAAACCCTTTAAAAATGGAAGACATGGGTATTCTGATACAATGTTCAGCAAGAAGAGTCGGAATGCTCAGTGGCTTTACATGACTGCTGCTGTCATATGGGCAAAAGGGCCACAGGGGGTCACAGGGAGCAGGGGTGATGGGGCCAGGAAGGATCTGAAGAACACCTAGTTCCAACTTCCATCCAGGTGGGCAGTGCCTGTTCTTGATGAGTTCCAGTGAAATGGGTGGTGCAGATTATTATGTTTTATTATGAGCTTCTGTTTGTATCAGATTATTATAAGGTGTGTGTTCTTTGTTGTATATTTTGCTGCCATAAACCACCTTATATATAGTAATGCGGAATGGTGGTATACAAATTAAAAGTGTAATGAAATGAAATACAGTGGTACCTTGGGTTACAGACGCTTCAGGTTACAGACTCCACTAACCCAGAAATAGTACCTTGGGTTAAGAACTTTGCTTCAGGATGAGAACAGAAATCGTGTGGCAGCAGTGCAGTGGCAGCGAGAGGCCCCATTAGCTAAAGTGGTGCCTCAGGTTAAGAACGGACCTCTGGAATGAATAAAATTCTTAACCCGCAGTATATACTTAGAGGTCCAAGTATATACATATATTTAAACCATACAAATAGCAATGCAAACAGCACAGCACCAGCCCTTTCATTAGAAGTCAGTTCCTAGCAGCCTGTTGGAACAAAAAAGTCTTCACCTGCCAGTGGAAGGACAACAAGGAGGGAGCCAGTCTTGCTTCTTTAGGGAGTTCCAAAATCTAAGAGCAGCTACCGAGAAGGCCCTCTCTTGCATCCCCCCCAAGCGTGCCTGTGAGAGTGGAGGGACCAAGAAGATGGTCCCTTGAAGATCTCCAACCCAGGCAGGATCTCTTGAAGTGGATGGGTGTTCCTGACAGTGATGTTCAAGTGCCAAGTGAGTTCCTCCCTGCTCCTAAAAAGCAAATTGCAGGTGTGATAGGGCTGATCTGAATTGGGACGGTAGTGAAAGATAAAAGGTTATAGCCCTGTTATTCACCCATGCTAGGCTTCCTACCCAGATTGGTCCCCCTGTGGTGTCAGTTTGTGTAAACCTCCCTCTACTTAAACTTGATGTCAGGTCATTACAGGTGGGAGTTCCCCAGTGGTCTCACTGGATGATTGACAATGACAGAGGGTGCCTTTCTGATGTCGTTAAGATGCTAGATGATTGACAGGTGGTCACCCCACCCATCTGTCAATGTGGCCCATGAAAGGTGGGGGAAGGTCAGTATCTGGTCCACCAGCCAGGAAAGATTCCCCATCCCTGACTTAAAGGCACAGCAATGTAGTAAAGGTAATATGTAGTCTGGCCCTGATCTCATTTAACAATGAAGATAAGATACATTGAATTCATGCTCCAAAGTGTTGCTTCTCTTGGAAGAATTTTCATGCATTTGTTATATGTTTCTGGAAAGACCTCCTGTGTTCCATCTCTAAATTACAGGATATGGATTGCTGTTTTTTTTTATAAAAAAAATCTTTGGGATTGTCTGAAAGAATTATTTATGCAAAAGAATAGAAGCTTTATGGCATATCTTCTTGCAGCTGCAGAAATAATGTGGGCAAAAGACTGGAAATGATTTACTCACAGCACTAAATGCTTTCAAATTGCTCTTTCAAAAGCTGCGGTTCCAGGCACCGCTGTTTACTGGCGTTTCTCTGGGGTGGGGGACAGAGGACAAAGAAAAGAAGGAAGAGCAAACATTACATTTTTGACCACTTTCCTACCTTACCCTCATTGCTGCTATTAAATCGGAGTTTAAATCCAGATTCTTGGCCATTTTGTAGTTTTCCTTTAATAAATAATCATACTGTTTTCCTGTGGTTGAGCTATGGTTTCACACCAATCCTCATTATGCTGGTCCTAATAGTGATGTTTTCAAGCTTTTAGAAAAAAACCAAAACATTACTATAATCTGAGGATACTTCCAACTTGTTGCAATTTTCGGGTAGGATTAAATGACATACCAGCAAATTCAGGCTGCACGCTTAATGCTGACTGATTATTTATTAACCTATTTATAATCTGCACTATCATTAAAATGTATCAAGGGTGGTATATGACACGTAGCAAAAAGCATGAGTGAAACATCATTAAAAACACCCATAAAACATACATAAATACTGCTTAAGCACCCCCCTCCAGAACCCCCCCCCCAGCATTTTGCAGTATAGAAAGTGATGGGGAAATGCACAGGAAAGTGCAGGAATAATGCGGATGCAATGGTGTATACACTCCTCACAAACAAGTTTTGTGGTTGAATGCAACCTGATAGTGTGAGTTCAG
Organism: Podarcis tiliguerta; assembly: GCF_965153285.1. NCBI lineage: Eukaryota > Metazoa > Chordata > Lepidosauria > Squamata > Lacertidae > Podarcis > Podarcis tiliguerta. Next base: position 39,833,308 of record NC_139538.1, read on the forward strand.
GATTCAAAACAAGGTTTAGAGTTCAGATTCCTTGCCCTGGTCCTCTTCAAAAGTTCACAAAGTACAGACGGACAAGGCAAAAACTGTGAAAAATGGATCTAGCCTGCTTATTTCCAGGAGCATGGTAAAGCGCATCTAAGAGATCACTCTAATTTCATAGCTGCATTTCCAAGGGCTATCATTCAAATTAAAAACCATTACTTTCCACCCACATATCATAGCATCAAATTCGCATTGAAAAACAGAACAACCAACCAGGACAAACACGAAACCTTAGGTGATGAATAACATATAGTCGTTTCTTCCTTCGTGCTCAGAAGAATATTAGATTCCTTACTGCTTAATTTTTTGCTCAGGGTTTGAAAGGTAAATAAAGTCACAGCGTTTCTGCCAAGTTATCGCATTTTAGTTGCAAAGGTAAATGATGCCTGCATTCCTAGACAATACATTCCCCAAATTGCTTTTGAATGGCAGTGATGTCATCCCAACTTAATGTGCTTCTAATAAATAATGCATTAGGAAATTCTGATTTTCCAGAGGTACACAAACAAACCGTTTTTTGGTTGCTATCGGCAGCTTCGGCTTCACCTCTTTGAGTGCCCTGCTCCATTTCTTTTGACTTGTTTTCGTAGCACAGAATTGCTATGAAAGAAAATATTTGTTGTGAGATGCCAAGACATTGAGCTTAATTTAATCTGCAAGTCTGGAGGTATGTGGTTCTATAACTAGACACATGTCATGGTAACTTACTAAGAATGGAACGGAGAGGCATCTTTTAGTCACGGAACTCTGTGCATGAAAATCCCTTCACTCACCAAACCACAACATTAATGCAAATAACGTCTGTGTTTCCTCCTTGATGGGAAACTGGAATATGTTCGTGATGCTAAACCGGGCTGAGAAACCGCATACTTTACTAGTGAAATAATTCATAAGCTGCCTCTGTAGGAATGATTTGAGCACAGAGATTCTGTGCACCTCGCATGGGCATGACACAAAGAGCTTCGTTTGCTGGCACTCGGTTTGGAAAGTGGATCAAAACAGAAAAGCACCTCAGCTTGTATGGTTTTAACATTTGCCATATACTTGGGGTTTTTGTGTGTGTTTTTTAAGCAATTTACACTAAGGCTTCTTTTTATATTGGGCATTCATGGTGATTTGTGCTCATGATGGGGCGGTTATACGCAATCCCGCTTTCAACACTGTTTCTGCCTGCAAATGTTTCATGGTGCGTAAACTGTCTTCTTTCTAAATGATGCACATCCCATAGCTTCCTGACGAAACCCTGTAACTTTTCATACTACAAAGTTTTTGGTTCTGCCTTAATTGCATTGTAGCAGAAGAGTGCACCTCCAGATGGCAAGTAGTGTGGCAACTTTAGGGTAGCACTGCAGAACAACTAACAAACTGGGATTTGTGGATGGTCCAGTATAAATCCAACACTAATGCATTATCATTGCATCATTGGCGTCATACAGAATATAACAGCAAAAAAGAACCCCAATCTGGAGGAGCCCCAAGGCGTCAGTCATTTGCATATTGAGAAGTCCCAAGTTAGGTAAAGGGACCCCTGACCGTTAAGGTCCAGTCACGGACGACTCTGGGGTTGTGGCGCTCATCTCGCTTTACTGGCCGAGGGAGCCAACGTTTGTCCACAGACAGGTACCACTGTATAGGTGTTTGTGAACAAGACAAACTGCATGTTCAACATACCTCTGTGATTGCCCTGTAAGGTAAAGGGTAAAGGGGACCCCTGACCATTAGGTCCAGTCGTGACCGACTCTGGAGTTCATCTCGCTTTATTGGCTGAGGGAGCCGGCGTACAGCTTCCGGGTCATGTGACCAGCATGACTAAGCCACTCCTGGCGAACCAGAGCAGCGCACGGAAATGCCGTTTACCTTCCCGCCGGAGCGGTACCTATTTATCTACTTGCACTTTGACATGCTTTCGAACTGCTAGGTTGGCAGGAGCAGGGACTGAGCAACAGGAGCTCACCTGGTTGCAGGGATTTGAATCGCTGACCTTCTGATCGGCAAGTCCTAGGCTCTGTGGTTTAAACCACAGCCAAGTAAATATGTATAGGGTTGGGCTGCAAATCTGCTTGTACAATCAGTTCACTATTATTTGTTCTTCCAAATGGACAGGTTAATAAGTTTTGTGACTGTGCTCTTAGTTTGCTCAACTGTTTTGGTGACGAGCTGGTCAAGTATTAAGCAGCTGTTGCACTTTACCATTAGAGATATAAATGGTTGGCTGATCAGAATGGGCCTGTTCTCTTATTTGTTCCACAGCATTAAAATTAGTATCTGTAAATTTTAGAGAGTGGTGGCCTTTTTGGAGAGAGGAGTTCACAGAAAGGCTAATTTACGTGGTTCCTGAACTCATGGCAATTTTGAGCAGGATTACAAAAGGATTAAAAATGGTGGTCTGTCATGCTGAGAAAATGTTAGAGGTATTAAAAATGGGAGGGCTCCATTTCACCAGAGATGGTAAAATAAAAGCGAAGGACTTTAAAAAATGGACTGTTTTACAGATCTGCCAGCAATAACCCTGTTGGGGGATTAGTCTGTAGGTCTGCTTCCCTGGACACTAGGCTAGCAGAGAAAGTTCTCCTTAACATTTTCTAATAGCACCATACACAGCAACAGATTAAAAGGTTAAAACAATTCTGCTGTCAAAAAAAATCAATAATGCAATTGCAACCTTTAAATACACAGGCATTTTAAATGCATAGTGCGCACACAGTTTACTGTTTAAAGCCATTTAAAAATTGCTGGGGACTCCTCTGCCTTTGTGTTTGCTGGTGTGGGTTTTAAAAAAAATCTCTTTCAACTCAGAACTGTAAGGAAAAGTGCAAAGTAAATGAGTTTTAATGATTAATTTTCTAAGCTAGATAGAATCCAGGAAATTAATGCAGATAGGTATTTTCAAAAGTGTTTATTTTCTATGATGCTGAATAGAAGACCAGTGCTTTCAATCCAGTGGAGTTATTTCTGAATGCCTCTCTCTTTCTGGTTCTTCTCGAAGCCTAGACAGCCTAGGGAGAGGAGCTGGCTGCCCCTTCAGCCCACACCTTTTGGTTTGAAATACCAGGTAGGCTGTCCAATTGGCATCCAATTTTCCAAGTCTTGGCATAGAGAGGTAGGGGAGTTCATTTATGTTGGTTCAGATGCACCCAGTTAGGTTTTCTGGTTTTCATGAGCAAGTGAGTGGGGTTGGGCATTGTTGCAAAGGTCCACAAGATTCTGTATCTGTGACTGTACTGATCATCTCACTATCATACACCATCAGAGGTGTTTGAGATGGTATTAGAGGCCACCAAATCTTGTAGTGCTGAGACCTCTTTGTTGGGAGCAACTTGGGACTTCTTGACTACCATGGCAAAGATGAATCTGTCTCAGCATCCAATTCATCCAGCACATATGACAGGTCATGCATGAAGCTTAGTGGATAGGATTGTGAGAGGGGATGCAATAACAACTTCCTTACCATGGTCAGATGCGTTTCAGTTAGTGTGGCTATTACTGTACCACTTAGCCTCTGCAGCAGTGGTGGATCAATTAAGACAGCCCACCACTAATGGCTGGCTGATGGATCTGATTGGTTTCCAAAATGTTTTAGGACGTTGTCAGTTAAACTTCACTGGATGTCCTGTCAAAGACCGGTTGCTGATTGGAATATAGGATTGATGCCTGGAATATGATAGATTTTAGATCGGTTTTAAGTGCTGTCTTCCGTGTCTTCTTCACAAATCTCCCTAGCTGCAGACAATTAAGTAGCAGGGAAGATGGGATGAGTGACAGTGATGGAAAATTATAATCCACCCAACCAAGCACAGATGAGAGCCCATTTGCAGGAGGTGCTGCCGCAGGAAGACATCTCCAGGGAAAATTGGATGTGTGTTTGCCAGCCACTGGATCATGTCCCATTTGTCTCTCTGCAGCACAGACCTGTTCATTCATTCACCCCATGCTATCTCTCTACATCCTCTGATGCATCCTTCTATATCCTCCAGATCTTTTTTCGCTGGCCTCATAACTGAGTGACACAAATGCTCCTAGAGCTAACCTTTCAAAAGCTGACACGTTGATCACATTTCCCACTCCTGAGGTTTGAGGCACTTCATTCCCTCGCCACACAGATTTTTCATCCCTGTCATTTTGTGCACCATGGCCTCCAAATGAATGTTCAGTAACTCACTGACATTTACATAATTGCCCTTGGAGAGTGAAGTTCCTTTCCCCCTCTTTCCTGGCAAAGTGCAAGCTCCATTGGTGACTGACAGTTTCCCTTCTGTTTTCTAATCTTCTCTTGAGCGGTTTCAGTTGCTTTGGTTTCTCGCCGTTGCTGGGTGCACCAGAGCTCAAGTGAGTCCAACGACAGTACAGACGTGGGTCCGCCAGATGGCAAGCTGTGAAATTAGGCCAAGGCTTTTGTGCACAGAATTCTTTTCACAATGGAGAAATGAGAAACACTCCCCTGGAAGGAAACACATAGAGCATGCACCCATAAACAGAAGGAGAAGAGAAAGTCAAATTTATTTATTTATTTATTTGGGAGGGAGCTTTCTCAAAGGAAAGCAGAACCATCTTATTGTTTCTACAGTTCTTGAGCAAATCTGTTCCAGTGCACAATTTGAATTAACAGCCCAGTCCTACATATGTTGTTCAGAAGTCCCATTTAAGTCAGTGGTCATTATTTAGATAGCAAGTCTATCTGGGATAGAGAGACACTTATTTTATTTTTATTTTTTTACTTTTTATTTTAAAACAATGGCTGCTATCTTTATAGTATGCTTTTGGGTTACAGCATGCTATAAATGACGTATATAAGGTGGCAACAGCTTCCTAATTAAACTATATGGCCAAATTACATACAAGCAAGAAGAAAGCTTAAAAACACACACAACACAAGCAAGAGCATTGATCCAGTCCCTCACACTACAGCCCATGTATGTAGCACATGCTAACCCACAGTTTATAGGTTGTCACAACATATTAAAAACCTTCCTGGTTCAGACTGCCATGGCCAACCAATTGCCTCAGGAAACCTGCAAGGGAGGCATGAAGGTGGTAGTTCTCTCCTGCTGTTGCTCCTCAGCAACTTGTATCCAGTGGCACACTTCCTCTGAAACAGGGGTACAGTTTAGCCACCATGACTAAGTGCCACTGACAGAGCCACCTTCCGTGAATTGGTTTAATGCCTTTGAAAGCCAGCCAGCTCTGCTAAATACGTATACTTTCTTTTCTTCTGAATCTACTGACAATCAGTTCCACTGGATAACCCACACAATGAGGATAGTATTTAGTTGTGGCAAGTGGGGAACCTGGGCTTAGTTCCTAGTTCAGTCGTGCACTTATTGCACGAGGTGGGACAAGCTGAGCCAGTATCTGGAGATCCAAACCTACTGCCCCCTCCCAGAGTGCTGCTTGAGGCAACTGCCTCAGGAAGGCTCATGGTAGTGTCAGCCCTGCCTGACAGGACAGGGCTCCTGTAGATAGGTAGTTGTTGTGGCAGGAAACTGGGTGTCTGGCCTGCTCTGAATGGAGTTGCACTGCCCTTGAAGGAGCAGGTACATAGTCTGGGGGTGCTCACCGATCCATCTGTGTCACACAAGACCCACGTCCGCTTCCAGCTCTGGCAGGATCACCAGCACACCCTAGTAACTGCCTGTCTTGATTACTGTAATGCACTTTACATAGTGCTGTCCTTTAAGACAGTTCAGAAATTGGAGCTGGTGCAGAATGCTGCTGCTAGAGTATTGCTGGGTACTATGATATAATGCGTGGGACGCGGATGGTGCTGTGGGTTAAACCACAGAGCCTAGGACTTGCTGATCAGAAGGTCGGCGGTTCGAATCCCCGCGACAGGGTGAGCTCACGTTGCTCGGTCCCTGCTCCTGCCAACCTAGCAGTTCAAAAACAAGTCAAAGTGCAAGTAGATAAATAGGTACCGCTCCGGTGGGAAGGTAAATGGCGTTTCCGTGCACTGTTCTGGTTTGCCTGAAGCGGCTTAGTCATGCTGGCCACATGACCCAGAAGCTGTACGCCGGCTCCCTTGGCCAGTAAAGTGAGATGCGCACCACAACCCCAGAGTCGGTCACGACTGAACCTAATGGCCAGGGGTCCCTTTACCTTTACGATATAATGCCATACAACACCTGTCATGATTGGATCTGTACTGGTTGCCTATATACTGCTGGGCTCAAATTAAGAAGTTGATTCCAATATATAAAGCTCTGAATGCCTCGGGACCTAGGCATTTGATGGAATGCCTTTCCTCATATTATCAACCAGCCCAAGCTCTGAGATCAGCTGAGCAAGGGCTTTCTTACTGAGTGTTGCTCATTGTGTGGGGACCGGGATAAGGCCTTCCTTGTAGTTATGCCCCACCTATGGAATACTCTCCACTTGGAAGTATGGATGGCTAAACCACTGATAAATTTCCATAGCCTAATCAAAGCCTCTCTGTTCTCCCATGCATTTTGAAGATTTGGCTAAGCTTGTTCTGGAGCTTACGATTTCTTTATTTATTGTGCAGAAGCACTGCACTGTTGCTAATTTATGATCCTTTTAATTGTGTTTTATGTTTGTAAATGCTGTGTTATTTTATTGGTCACATTGGAAAGTGCTTTGTGGCTGCAGTGTGTTGAAAAGTGGTTTCTAAATACAGCAAATAAAAAATAAATAAATACCGTGCTTTGGGTTGAAAATGAAGAAAATCTATTTTCCACTTTTTCACATGTTTGAATTTTTGCCGATGAAGGCAGGTTGCCAGAAGTACTTCTGCTGAATAATTATTCAAGGATTTATTTCCCTGAGTGCAGTAGAGTTTCACAATTTCCATGGTAATTTTCCCTGTGAAATTATTTAATGTACTCTAATATATGAATGCACCCTTAGATAAGTAAGAGCAGGATACTGTGCAGGATACATTATAAGTGAGAAGAACTGTACTTTTCTATTCCCCACTTTCATAAGCGTGCCTGGGGCCAATTATATGCAAAATATGCAATTCTTGGTTTTGATGGCAGGCAAGTGGGAGGTGTGTGTGTATGTCTGTGTGGGAGGGATTAAAGATACTTTCAGCAGCTTTTCTGCTCACCCCAATGCAGAAGCTGGGGCAGAATTCAAATTCCCTCTCGGGGCCGTTGTGTATTTTAGAAAGATAGGCCACCTCAGAGTGAACGGAAATAAGAGGAGGACAGCTCTATGGAGCTTAGATTTGAAGGAAGCCCTACTCGGAAGGAGATTACTATGCAGATTAAGCGATTGTTTGATAAGGCATAAAGATCTGGAAGTATGGAGAAAGATAAGTGCTGCCAACCTAGTTGTGGCATATGCCTCAATTGCAAGGAGCATAGTAATGCTCCCACCTCTCCTGCCATCAAAGCTCTGAGGAAGGAGATGGGGCTGCTGAGGAGGTTTGTGTGGTGGCAGCTGAGAGGCAGATCTTTCTCTCTGTCTGCAGAGCAGTGGCAGACTTACATTTTTGGGTCCCTGCAGCTTGAATTTATATGGGGCCCCTCTTTGCAACCAGCAATGAGGTCTGGGTAAGCACTGTTACCTTCTCCAATGGGATTGCTGCATGACAAACCACCAGCCATTTTTAAGTTAACTACAACACCTCGGATTTTGATTAGAATTGCTGTACTGGATTATCTCACATGTCAAAGTCTCTGGTGTGCATAAAATTTTCCTTCACCTTATAGTTTTCGAGTTGTGTGACTCTCGTTGCATCTAATAGACCCCAAAATGTTAAGCAATGTAGACTAGAGTCACTTCTGGGACCCCTCCGAGATTAGGAGGCGCTGAAGCTGAAGCTTCCTTAGTTTCATAGTAGAGGCACGCCTGCTCCAGAGAGGGAGGTATGCAATATCCTATGGCTCCTGTGCAGGATTGTAGGACTGTAGGATTGTGCATTTCATTGGGAAGGGCCACAGGCCAGTGGGTTAGAACATGGGTAGGCAAACTAAGGCCCGGGGGCCGGATCTGGCCCAATCACCTTCTCAATCCGGCCCGCAGATGGTCTGGGAATCAGTGTGTTTTTACATGAGTCGAATGTGTCCTTTTATTTAAAATGCATCTCTGGGTTATTTGTGGGGCCTGCCTGGGGTTTTTACATGAGTAGAATGTGTGCTTTTATTTAAAATGCATCTCTGGGTTATTTGTGGGGCATAGGAATTCGTTCACCCCCCCCCCCCCAAATATAGTCAGGCCCCCCACAAGGGCTGAGGGCCAGTGGACCGCCCCCCTGCTGACCCCTGGGTTAGAACATCTCTGTTGCATGCAGAACGTCACAGGTTTGATCCCTGGCATCTTCAAGCAGAGCTTCATGATCCCTCGGTCTGAGACCCTGAAGAGATGCTCAGGGCAGACAACATTGAGCCCAATGATCCGACTTGGTATAAGGCAGCTTCCTAAATTCCTATGACCCAATGATCTAGGGTCTATATTTAGAGTGCTGAGGAAGCTACATTTTGGCAGTCCCAAATGCAGTTCAGTTCGAAGACCTGTGTTGGAAGCAGCATGCCACTGAATGCCACTGGCTGGGAATCGCAAGTGGGGAGAGAGTTCTTGTGCTCATGTCCTGCTTGTGGACTTCCTTTAGACATCTGGCTGGCCATTGTGGGAGCAGAATGGGCATTGCTTTGACCCGGCTGGACCCTGATGTCCCTATGCAGGAACATATCTCAAAACAGAGACAGACGTTAATGCTTTCAAAAACTTCAGATAGTCATGTGAAGAGTGCGTGCTTTAACCAACTTTCTTTAGCTCAATGCTTTTTTTTTTTACTCATCTGATGTTTCTATATAGTTTACATTTCACTAGAATATTTTGTTTCTACTTATATGGCCTCATAAAGTACCTCTTCCTCTTAACAGCACCGGAAGAGTTTGTTTTTCATTGGGAATAAAAGTATTAAGTACTAGTAGGTCTCTGATTTTAGGCAGTAATGCGAGCGAACGCGTACTGGAATCCTGCTGGGTTTTGAGAGGACATTGAAATGGCATGTAAAGCAAGAAGCTTTTAAATCACTCCGGTAATCAGAAACGTTCCTAGTCGTTACAGGCTTAAACGCATAAAGGCATAGATTTTCCAGAATGTGGGCTTCTGCATCAGTAAACTCTATGGAAGAGATGATTGGCTGCAAGGTAGAAAGGAACACTTGCACTATTTGAATATTAATGTAATCTACCCATGTGAGAAGCCGCACTATCTTCCTGCCAGAGGACTAAATTGCATAGAAGAGACTCCTGCATCAGGCACATAATCCAAAGGAAACCCTAATTTATATGCTAATTAGCCCACATGTTAAGAATTACAGGGTTAATTAAGCATATCATCCCACCCACAATTTTATCAGTGATAGACATGGAGGTGCAGAGCAGAAATCTTGCCATTTGATCGAATTAACTACCTATAGCGATTCTTTAGGGGTCCGTCTTTCAAAGCAAGCCCAGCAAGTTAAATCACGTTTCATTCAAAATAATGTCAGGGCTGTGTAGAAGTTTTTGTGTTAAAAAGGCATGGTGGGGGCAGGGAGTGGGGAGGAAGCGGTTTATACAGTGTCCTACATAGCCTGAACTTTATGTTTAATTAAACTGGGTTGGCTTCAGTTATTGAACATGAAATAGCTGCTAATTGATTGAGAACACAGCCACTGAGGTTCAACAGCTTTGTAATAAATGCATCTCTTATGGCACAGTTGTTAAAGCTAAATATATTTTAATCATCAATTTTGTATTTAATTAGGATCCTGAACCCATCTCATTACATAAAAATTAAATCCTTATTTCAGACTCTTGGAGCCTGACCATATAACTGCACGCTGGGCTTGCAAAAGGGTTGCTGACAAGTCATTTTGTTATGTAGCGCTTGGCCCCTGTGTAAGAAATGTGCTGGAAAGAAATGTGAAAATGATGTGTCTTTATCTAGAAATGGATGCAGCTGCTAGCTTGAGAAGCTGTGTGAAGGGAGGTCTTATTATTGGCATGGCTTCAATGGCTCTGTGATTAAGAAGGAAAGGCCTAACAATTCCTGTTTCATTTAAGGGACTACCTCTGTCAATTTCATGAGGCTCATGAGATGTCATGGAGGGGATGGTCTGACCCAAAGGAGGAGTGGGAGGAGATGAGGAATTGGAGAATCCTTGGGAAGGTCCCAGTGGGATGGGGATGGTGGAATTGGGGCCCCAAGAAGTGTCAGATGCTGAGGGAGGTCTTGGTCCCTCCTTAGGGTCTGAAACTCCCGTTTCAAGTAGATTGTCAAAGGAACGTCCCTAGCCTAACCCCTCCTCCTCTCAGTGAGGAGCCTGCTTTTTCTGGTGCACTGGTGTGAGCAAACCTCACAGAGGAGTGCCTGTTTGCTTGCTGAGTCCCAGGACTCTGGCCCCTTGCTGCACAAAGAGCTGGGCCCATACCACTCTTCCTAAGGAAGGTGCAAGGTGGGTGTCACTTGTTGGATCAACGCCTCAGCTTCTGTTCCATGGCATATAACTTAGGTATATGCCATTTCAGTGCAAAGGAAATGTGAAGATAGTCTAAATCCCTGTGATCAACTATGTATTATTTGCAGAATTAAAATAACTACCAGCAGCAATGTAAATTAATGCCGCCCTATTCACTTGACTAATTTCTATTCCTGATGGCAGGCAAACACAGGAATTGCAGCAATTTCTGCTTCCTCCTCCATTTTTTGTTGGAATTCTCTGACATCCCTAATCACACTACATTTCTGGTATAAAGAAGCCAGCTTTATCCCTTGTGTTAGATTCCTTAAAGAGAAATAATGGAATATTTCACATTTTGGCTCTAACCCTCAACATATTTCCCCTGAAGTAAGTCCTATTGGTTTTGACTGCATTGGCTTTCAAGGAACCATTATTAGGGTTGGAGTCTTATTTCAATTTCCAGAAGATTATTCAATTATAACGTCTATGTATAACTTTCCCAGGCTATTTGTCTGGGAAAGAACATCTCTCCTGCCCTTTCCCCTCGTCCAGGGACACCTCTGATTCCACATTCTCCTTGCAAGTTAGCCTCTACTGTCATGTGGTTCCTTAATGGGACAATTGGTTCCTAATCTCCCTTGGTTCCGCTCCTTCCTCCTGGGCTGTGTTCAGAAAGTGGTGTTGGGGGATGAGTGTTCAGACCCCTGGGCTCTCACTTCTGGGGTACCTCAGGGTTCTGTCCTCTCCCCCATGCTTTTTAACATCTACATGCAGCTACTGGGAGAGACCATCAGGGGGTTTGGGCTGGGTGTTCATCAGTATGCAGATGATACCCAGCTCTACCTCTCTTTCAAATCAGAACCAGTGAAGGCGGTGAAGGTCCTGTGTGAGTGTCTGGAGGCGGTTGGAGGGTGGATGGCAGTTAACAGATTGAGGTTGAATCCTGACAAGACAGAAGTACTTTTTTGGGGGGACAGGAGGCAGACAGGTATGGAGGACTCCCTGGTCCTGAATGGGGTAACTGTGCCCCTGAAGTGCGCAGCCTGGGGGTCATTTTGGACTCCCAGCTGTCCTTGGAGGCACAGGTCAATTCTGCGTCCAGGGCAGCTGTTTACCACCTCCATCTGGTACGCAGGCTGAGACCCTACCTGCCTGTGGACTGTCTCACTAGAGTGGTGCATGCTCTAGTTATCTCTCACTTGGACTACTGCAATGCGCTCTACGTGCCTTTGAAGGTGACCTGGAAACTACAACTAATCCAGAATGTGGCAGCTAGACTGGTGACTGGGAGCAGCCGCCGAGACCACATAACACCGGTCTTGAAAGACCTACATTGGCTCCCAGTATGTTTCTGGGCACAATTCAAAGTGTTGGTGCTGACCTTTAAAGCACTAAATGCCCTCAGTCCAATATACCTGAAGGAGCGTCTCCACCACCATTGTTCTGCCTGGACACTGAGGTCCAGTGCCGAGGGCTTTCTGGTGGTTCCCTCACTGCAAGAAGTGAAGTTACAGGGAACCAGGCAGAGGGCCTTCTCAGTAGTGGCACCTGCCCTGTGGAACACCCTCCCACCAGATGTCAAAGAGAAAAACAACTACCAGACTTTTAGAAGACATCTGAAGGCAGCCCTGTTTAGGAAAGCTTTTAATATCTGAAGGACTATTGTATTTTAATATTTTGTTGGAAGTTGCCCAGAGTGGCTGGGGAAACCCAGCCAGATGGGCAGGGTATAAATAATATATTATTATTATTATTATTATTATTATTATTATTATTATTATTATTATTATTTTAATTAATTTTGCACACACACCACCCAAACGTTATTGGCCTCTCAACTGGGTTCTAAACGTTAAGGAGGGAATCTGCTGGTATGGAGGTGGATGCAATTGATCAATATGTATCTTTTGTTTAATCTTTCTATATACATTCCATTTTGTCTTTCAAGAACGGGTTCTAATCTGGAATCAGCAAACAGTTCCTGCATTTCTTCCCCATTCCCCTCCTAGCTCTTTTCCAACTTCCTGTACAGGCTTTTCTGTCTGGTGTGATTAACCATCTAGTACTGAGATTAGGGTACAATATCTCTGTGACATTAATCACTGCATGGCATATGCAAATAGGCACAGTCATGTGAATTATATTTACATTTCTCCCTCAGGAAGAAGAACTGAATCTATTCAGGCATATACTCAGTCCTTATTGGCCTGAAGCAGAATCAAACCAGAACTGCAGTCACAGCTGTACCTGAACTGGAACCAAACTAATAATCTGTAATGATTTGATTCCCTGCCCAGAAACCCTTGTACCAGAAGATGCATCCCTGTAGCATCTTGCCAACCTGGTGCCCTCCAGGTATTTTGGTTGTTTAAGAGTTGTAGTGCATGGCAGTTGGAAGGTGCCAGGTTAGCAAAGGCTGGTGTGACCCTTAACCAAGAGAGCTGCCACCTATGACAAAAAGTTCAAGGCCATTTCATAAAAGGCCTACACAACATTCACCAAACACTTGGATATTTCCTGTAGAAGACGTTTACTTTCTAACGGTGTGTTCCTAACCATTTCCATTCAGAAGTAAGTCCCACTGAGTTCACTTGGTGTTACTCACAGGTAACTGGGTTTGCAGCCTTAGTTGCCATCCTTCCTGCCAGTGCAGTCAAGGTGGTCCTCCATTGTTAATAATGGCTTCCAGTTGAAGAGTTGTGATAGATATAAAGAAAAAGGAGTGGGCATAGAAGGGAAGGGAAGAGAAGCGCAGACAAATTCAGATACCAACTGATATCTTACATAATCAAAAATGAAAGCCGAGCAGCTTATGTTACATTGGAGCTCGGCTGGCCAGTGGAGAAGAAAACAGAAAACAGAAATAAATGCTCATGAGATGTGCCTGAGCGTACGTTTCAGCCTTTCCTTCTGATTATGCCACATGAGAATTAATTTAAGACGGAATTATACTCTTTTGATCTTTGTGCTAATTTGTTTGGTGCATGATCAACTGCTTCTATAAGCAGGCGAGTGGGAAGACATGAGAAGGATCAGAGGATAGGAGGGTAACAGCAGCAGACTGTAAGGTCAGCTTTGGAACATTTGCTGCTTCTGTTTGAACGGGCTCCTGCTGTGGCGTATCCAGCCAACAGCTAGAGAGTCCCCTTCTAACATTACGTGGAGGGAAATAGGAACTATCATTTTTTATCAAGTGCATGAGACACCCATAGCATAATGCTAACCAGAAACCTAGCTAAACATTTGGAAAACGTTATTGTCCAAGTAACAAAGGTTACTGAATTTTTGGGAAAGCATATTTGGAGATATTGAACAAAATATTGAAGGAGATTCCAAAACTATTTTGGCGCAATTTCTCAAACAAGGATCCATATGTCAAAATAAGCACCTTTTCCTGCAGCATGAGCTGCCTTCAGATGATCAGTCTGAATGCACAAAGGGGCACACAGGAATTTGTAGGGCAAGCCCCCTTAATAATACTGCATATATTGGACATGGTCCCTGCCTGATGTGTGCTTGGAGCTGCTGCCTTACTCAGGTTGGGTCTCCAAGACAGGATGGGAACCCTGATTGACTAGTGCTTCCATCTGTGTTGGAAATCCTATGTGCAAATGAGCCACTCGCCTTCTGATTCATGCTGACCACTCATTGGCCAGAGAGTGCACCTGTCATTTAGGGACACTGAGGTACAGTGTTTTCGAGTTGGGTGGGGTTCCTTCTGCCCATTTATGCTTGCCCCTTTGCACATTCAAACTGAGCATCTGAAGAGGACTAGAGCTAAAGGTTTATTGTTTCAGACAACATATACCAGGCATAGGCAAACTTGGCCCTCCAAATGTTTTGAGACTACGACTCCCATCATTCCTAGCTAACAGGACCACTGGTCAAGGATGATGGTAATTGTAGTCTCAAAACATCTGGAGGGCCGAGTTTGCCTATGCCTGACATATACCGTACTGGCCTGAATATAAGCCTCACTTTCCCCCCAAATTCTAACTGCGAAAAGTTAAAGTGCGGCTTATTTGCGACCTTATGGTATGCAGCCAGGAGCGCAGGGCAAACAGCACCAGGAGCATGGTTAAGCGCTCCGGTTAAGCGCTCTGTGTGTAGTCCCTTGTCCTCTCCCCCAAGGCTGGGAAGGGAGAGAGCGAGGAAGGGGAAAGGCTGCCGGCAACACAGCGCAGCTCTCGCCCCCGCCCAGGATGCAGCCAGGAGCAACAAGAAATGGAGCGGCTTATATTCGGGTATTTCTCTCTCTCTCTCCCCAACTTCAATTTTAAAGATGCGGTTTATATTCAGGCCAATACGGTACTACCCAAACATTAACACATACCCCCTGACGTTTCTCAGATGAAAATACAGTGGTACCTCGGGTTAAGTACTTTATTCGTTCCAGAGATCCATTCTTAACCTGAAACTGTTCTTAACCTGAGGTGCCACTTTAGCTAATGGGGCCTCCCGCTGCCGCCGCACAATTTCTGTTCTCATCCTGAAGCAAAGTTCTTAACCTGAAGCACTATTTCTGGGTTAGCGGAGTCTGTAATTTGAAGCGTATGTAACCTGAAGCGTATGTGACCTGAGGTACCACTGTAGGGACCTTTCTCACCCTCACAACTGACCCTCCTCAACCCCCCCCCCATTTTTTGCTCCCCACCCCCATAGAACATTTCCTAGCAGAAGAAAGGCAAGTGTCGAAATGGGACACAGCACACCCCTCCTCCACAATCCTGAGAAAACCCCTTAATCCTGATTATTTTATTCTTTGGTAGATTTATAAAAAGAAAAACATATACCGATAAATTTTAGAAAGGGGCAAGATTAGATGTGTACGCAAAGCTTTAAAAAAACAACAACCAAGACTCCTTGTGCTCCTTAGGCTCCCCATTTCTTTCCGCCCTGGACTGCCTTGCCTTCTACCTGCCCTGGAGAGCCAGTGCTGGGTCTCAGTGGCAGCAACCTCTCCTCCTCCTGTCCCGTTCTCCAGCAGCCGCTACAGTGGAGAGGCCATGGAGATAAAATGGGATGCTCCCGCACAGCTACCGCCGCTCAGGACAAGTGCTGGCTCACCCTCTTCCCTGAGCTCAGTGGTGGCAGTGCTGGCAAGGGAAACAGCGACATGCCGGGATCAAATCAGAACCTGGGATGGCTTTCATAATTCCAGGACTGTCCCTGGAAAATTGGGACACTTGGCACGTATGTTAACGTTTCTTTAGAAGTTCAAAAGGATGAACTCTCATCGAAGTCCTTAGTGTTTCAATCAGTTTGTGTCTCATTCAGATGAAGTTGTAGCAGTTAAATAAAAAGGCTTGCTGATGTACGCATGAGATACACTTTCAATTTATGCTGATTACTGGAACGTATAGACCTAAACTGCATGTTGCACACAGATGTGCTTAATAAAACCCTGCCAGCTGCTTCTTTTAGTCAAGGCAACCGAGAAAGGAGTTTTGTAGTAGTGAAGTGCTGATGATTTCATGGAGGGTAAGGCTGTCGATAGGGACACGGGTGGTGCTTTGGGTTAAACCACAGACCCTAGGGCTTGCCGATCAGAAGGTCGGCGGTTCAAATCCCCATGACGGGATGAGCTCCCGTTGTTCGGTCCCTGTTCCTGCCAACCTAGCAGTTCGAAAGCACGTCAAAGTGCAAGTAGATAAATAGGTACCGCTCCGGCGGGAAGGTAAACACCGTTTCTGTGTGCTACTCTGGTTTGTCAGAAGCGGCTTAGTCATGGTGGCCACATGACCCGGAAGCTGTACGCTGGCTCCCTCAGCCAATAAAGCGAGATGAGTGCTGCAACCCCAGAGTCGGTCACGACTGGACCTAATGGTCAGGGTTCCCTTTACTTTTAAGGCTGTCGATGGTTTCCAGCCTAAGGTTACCAGACGTCCCCGTTTCCTGGGGACAGTCCCTGTATTTACAAATCAGTCCCTGTGATAAAATCCATCTATTTAGTAGGAAGTTGAAAAGTGTCCCTGGATTCATTGGAAAAAATCTGGTAACCTTATTCTAGCCAATAGGGCCCGGCTCTGCCTCCTCAATCAGAGGCAGCACTGCTTTTGGATACCAGTTACTCGAAACAGCAGGAGGTGAGAGGGCTCTTGCATGTGGCTCCTGCTAGCAGATTTCCCACAGGCATCCAATTGGCCAGTGTGAGAACAGCATGCCCATCCAACATGGCCCATTGGCCTGATCCAGCAGGCTCTTATGTTCTTACAAGGATGGGCCTTCCTCTTCCCCCTGCCTTTCTGTTGCAATGTCCTTTTACAGAGCTTCTCCCTGCACCCACTCCATGCCGGGTGTTTCAGATCTGTGCTCGTTGGATGGATTTTGTTTGTTTAGTTAGCATTACGTTTATATTAGAAGCAATTCATTGCAAGCAGTGAACACCTTTCCCTCCTCAAGGAACTCCAGGTGGTATACAGATTGCTCTTCCTCCCCATTTTATCGTCACAACAACCCTGTGTAGTAGGTTAGGCTGAAACAGAGAGTGTCTGGGCTGTGGTCACCTACCGTGCTTTATGGTTGAGTTGGGATTATGTTGAATCATACTCTGCAGAAGAGAGGGCTGGGGTCAAATTGCAGTAGGGATGTGACAATTGGGAAAAGGTCAGTGCCCTGATGAGGTTGGAAATCGCCCCAACCCTGGTCATCAGATAGTTTGACCAGTAGGAAGGAGGTGATAAGCCAGGCTTCCTCAACCTCGGGCCTCCAGATGTTTTTGGCCTACAACTCCCATGATCCCTAGCTAGCAGGACCAGTGGTCAGGGATGATGGGAATTCTAGGCTCAAAATATCTGGAGGGCCAAGGTTGAGGAAGCCTGTATAAGCCCCCTCCTCCACTGGTCTACATACTTTCATACACATATATATATACCTCTCTCTATATATAACTCTCCTCTCTCTCTCTCAATCCATTTTGGTTAAAAAGAACCCAGATTAAGGAAGGAAGGATGATGTGAACTGATTGTAAACACTGCAAAATAATGTGATAAATACTTGTGAGCACTAAAGGGTAGATGGAAGGTTACTGCCTGAGATTTAGCCTGCTGCTTTCTGAATCTGCTGTTGCCTTAAGGTGTGGTTCCCTTATCTCTGAACTCCACCATGCCTTTAACATCCAATGGATACAGATTTTCAACTCAGTATTTTTCTCTTGTATTATTAACTCTTCAGTAGGAAGTGGGTTTGTCATGTGTGACAGTTATGGGGTGATGAGAAGCAGATTTTGGAGGTACCTATTCCTTAGTAATGTAGTGGTCACCTTGGAACAGATGGTTTCTCTCCTGCGGTTCTCCTCAGACGTGTATTTGGCTGATCTTTATGAGTACCCAAAGGATCATCCCAACCTTTAAATGTTTTTATATCCTCTCCCACCCTAACCCCCCTCCATCATAATCCTAAATGTAGCGCAACCTCCTGGCTTATAAAACCAAAAGACCTCATCAAGACAGGGGTGAGCAGAAGGTAGATCAGAATCTACTGGAATGTCTCTGACTGATTTGCAGTAGATCACCTGAGATTTCTGACTGACCAGTTGTTTAGCAATTGCAAACACCTACTTCCCCCCTCTCCCACCACACCCCCCAACATTAGGATGCTGAAATAAAGAAAGCCTTGGGAATAACCAGGAAAGTGGCTAAGAATGTTCACAGATAATTATGCAAAGTGACCTTTTTTCTAGAGGGGTTAGGAAAAGAAAAATATCAACAATTTTCTCTGAAACGTTCTGAGAAATTTGGTCTCAGCTCTAAATGGAAATGTTTTCAGGCCTTTACAGTTCCCTAGTACCCCAATACCCCTAAGAGATTAGACCGTGTTATTATCAAAATATAGAACTGCACTCATCCTAATTATAGAGTACAGAAGGAACCATGGTGCATAATGCCAAGAGGGCATATTGTTTTTACAATCAAGGTTGTTACAAAAGCAGCTAAATTGGTCTCTCTCCCCCACCCTGCCTTCAAGCAGCGATACAAGGTGTTTTTAGCCAGGGAATCACACGAACCTGCAACTTTTTACTTTCTTAAGCTTGAACGAAACATGACCTATCCCCCCCCCCCCCGTATTTCTGTTAATCCCAAACCAGAACAGATCAATATATATGTAAAAAGAAACAAACAGCTTGATTAATCACTTATCAGCCAGTTTAGGTTGCACAGTTCTAGTTGACTGGGAGGTCTTGTGCAACAAACCTGTTTTCCCCATTGAATATCAGACCTTTCTGTGATATGGAAAGCGATGGAAAAAATGCCCTGGAAAGTGTGGGATGGAACATTGTCTAATGTCAGGGCACCAGCCAATAATAAATCACATGGAGTAAGTGAAGTTAACTCTTTATTTGAAGAAATAAGGAAGACCTGCTCAGGGGTGCCAGGCCTAATGAGTATGGCAACTCTTCTCATGGGTCTTGTCCCTATGAGGCAGTTGCAGAGGCTGAAAGTCTCCGCCTTCCCACAGCAGCCTAAATCTCCTACTCCCACAGGTCCTCCCCAAGCAATCTGATACTCCACCAACATGCCTGTCTCTGCACCTCCCTCTTCATACCTCTACAGGTCCTGGGAGCCTAGGGCAAGGAAGGCTTGTTGCAGCAGAAAAAGGAGACTCTCTGGCTTCTTCATCAGCCTGATTCCTGCTTCGGATTCTGATTTAGGACTTCCCTCTGTCACATATTCTCGCAGCTCAGTAAACCTTGTTACCTCTTCAGCTTCCAACACCTCCTCCTCCCAAGCTTCCCCCTCTTCTTCCTCTGACCACTTCCTCTGACCGTCCCACCACCAATTCCCAGGCTCTGAACCATCTTCCCTTGGGGGTTCCCTAGCTAGTGCCTCCCACTCTTCCTGTGTCCAGCCAGTCCATGACATCTAATCTCTCTGTAAACACACCAGGATGAATGTTTAGTAGACAGGTCTTGTACATGAGCTGGAGCTGGGGGTTGCACCAGGTGGTCGTGCATGCCCATTACAGATCCTCCAACTGTCCCTATTTTCCAGGGACATCCCTAGTTTAGAGAAGCCGTCCCAGTTTCTGATTTGATCTTGGAATGTCCCACTTTTCCTTAGGATACCCCTATTTTCATTGGAGAAATGTTGGAGGGTATGGAATTATCTGGTTCCCGAGCCATCTGAAGGCAATCCTCTATAGGGAATGTTTTTTTAAAATGTTTAATGTGAGAGCCAGTGTGGTGAAGAGCGGTGGACTCGTAATCTGGTGAACTGGGTTCGATTCCCCGCTCTTCCACATGCAGCTGCTGGGTGACCTTGGGCTACTCACACTTCTCTGAAGTCTCTCAGCCTCATTCACCTCACAGAGTGTTTGTTGTGGGGGAGGAAGGGAAAGGAGATTGTGAGCCGCTTTGAGACTCCTTAGGGTAGTGATGAAGTGGGATATCAAATCCAAACTCTTCTTCTTATTATTATGTTTTTATATGTGTTGAAAGCTGCCTGGAGTGACTTGGGAAACCCAGGAAGATGTGTGGGGTATAAATGGTAAAATTATCATGATGGAATGGGACGTCCCTATGTTCATCAGAGATATGTTGGAGGGTATGCCATCAGCTCCTCACCCTGGGATCTGTGTGTGAAAGTTGCCCTCTCTGCAGGCCCTGTGCTGGATACAGAGGTGCCTGGTGGAATGGCTGCTCAACATGACAGCAGAGCCCTGGGACTTCTTGGCACAGCCCTGCTCTCCTGTTGCTTTTACTCATAATGCCCAAGTACATAAGAACAAGAAAGACCCTGCTGGAGCAGGCCAAAGACCCATATCATTCAGCATCCTGTTTTCACGGTGTCCAACCAGAAACAGGCCTATGGGAAGCCCATCAAGCACAGCACTGTTGTCACAGTAGACAAGCAGATGATGTCTATGGAAAGCCTGTAAGCAGGACCTGGGTGCAACAACCTTCTCCCTACTTGTGATTCCCTGCAACTAGTATTCAGAAGAATACTGCCTCCAGCACTGGAGGCATAACATGTACTGTATTGAGGTAGAACATATACAGGGAGAATTCGTTACCCATTCGGTTTGCCTAGGCTTCTTTACTGCGCCCTCTTCAAGCATGGAAGAAACTTCCAAGCAGTTCAAAAGCTTCTCTTCTGACAAGTTTAAAATAAATCCCACCATTGTGCCTGTGCAGCTAAAACTCCATTTTCCAGCTGCATCCCCTTTTTTACACCCAGAATGTTGTCAAGTCTCTGGTACGACTGCGAACAAATCAGGCTACTAAAAACCTCTTATTGTGACATCATATACATAAAAAGGGTATTCCCACGAGTGCGATGCTGTTTGTGAATGAGGCCTGAGAATTCAACTCTTCCCATAGCTTTAACTCAATTTTTAATGGCGACTCGTAGCTATCTAGAGATAACGGCTTGGCTTTCATAGAGAAGTTTTCACAGATACATTAATCAGGCTTTGGATTTTCCAGCATCTACTAAAATCTTTATTGCTACTTAGTCACACATTCACCCAGCCAACACTCGCCGCCAGTTGAAGCCAAACTTCACTCATCATTGTCTGTGATTTAGCTAACATCTTCTACAGCTATGTACTAAATGTAAGTTCAGCAGCACTTAGATTTTGCGATGCATTACATCTAATTTCTCAAGTAATTAATTTGTTAGGTAGCTTAATGAAACCCAGACGCTATAACTGCGACATGATTTCAGACATCATTTAAAAAGGTGAAAGACTCATGGGTATCATACCGGCCCATGCCAGACATACCACTGGCTCCCTGGGAAACAATGCTTTGCAAACTGGGAGCCAGCCTTTTCTTAATCTCTGGGGTGTTCTCCCTCCTTTCTGAGCATTAAATGTGGTTTCACATTACACTTGCACCCAAACAAGCCATGGTTAGCACAAACCAAGTGCGATGTGACCATGGTTTGCAAACACTTTGAAGACTGTGATTACCATCTGTGGTTTTTGAGGGGATTATTGTTTGTCGGTTATGATTTGCATCAGTACACATAAGATGCAAAACATGGTTAATCTGAGAAAAGGAAAGAAGGGGAATTACTTCCTGTGTCTGAGTGGGCTAAGAAGGGAGTACCCAACCTCTTTGGGAGAAAAGATATCTCGTGTGGAAGTTGCTGCCAGGGCAAGTGAAGTATTTTTGAGGAAGTTAGGTGCTGGGTTGCTGCACAGCAATAGAAGCAGATTTCTCCTTAAAACTATGGGTCAGTGAAACGGCTAAAGCAAGTGTTTGAAGGGTTTTCCTTGTGTCACTTTATGTATGTGTTGATTGGCCTCTGGGGAAAGGAAATGTGTTGATTGGCCACTGGGGAAAGGAAATCCAATCTCTTAATCTGTAATTCTGACAACAAAAGTGGAACAGGAATACATACACTGGATAATATATTAATTGGCCCCCCTTTCTTAGACCTACATGCCTAGGGCTGGCAGCTACGAGTCTACTGTACTATAAAATGGCAGTGGGTTGGCTCTCCTGTTATACATTTTTATGAAGTGGGTCTCCACTGTTCTCCAGGTGTATGGCCAAGCTAGTTATGTATCACAGTCATGAGTTTGTTACACACAGGCTGTATACACACTGTACATTTAAAGCACATTTGAAGTGCATCCCCCCCCCCAAAAAAAAAAGAATTATGGATACTATAGTTTCTTAAGGGTTGCTAGGAACTGTAATTTTGTGAGGGGTAAACTACAGTATCCAGAATTCTTTGAGGAGAAGAATGTGCTTTAATGAAAAGTTGTATACACAGCCTCATAGTTGCTCCAATCACATATAATGTAGAGGAATGGAGGTCTACTTTTTACACAAAATATGAGCCCAGAGGAGAGGAGCTTGAAATCTTTCCCCTTTCCCTGTATTACCTTGTGCTTTAGTAGCTCTGAAGCACTTAGCCCTCAAAAGTGAACCAAGCATGGGGGGGAAATCACTTATTTTAAAAAATCATTTATTATTATATTTATGTCTCATTTCCACTGCCACTGGAGCTCTAGATGGTGTACATCATTGTTCCTATCCCTATCTAATCCTCACAATAACCCTGTGAGATAAGTTAGGCTGAGAGACCATGTCTGGCCCAAGGTAGGCTTCCTGAGCAGGAATTTGAACCCTGGTCTCCCAGGTCCTAGACCTTCGATCTAACCACTTCACTGCAATGCAGTGTTGTGTAGTGCTAGGTAGGGTGGGGTGGGTTGTGAACAATTTTCCTTCTCCTCTGTAACAAAACTCTATTTAGTATAGCCCGGAGTTATGTTTCTGGGTCCACCAGCTTTACAGTGGTACCTCGGGTTACATATGCTTCAGGTTACATATGCTTCAGGTTACAGACTCCACTAACCCAGAAATAGTACCTCAGGTTAAGAACTTTGCTTCAGGATGAGAACAGAAATCGTGTGGCGGTGTTGTGGCAGTAGCGGGAGGCCCCAGTAGCTAAAGTGGTGCTTCAGGTTAAGAACAGTTTCAGGTTAAGAACGGACCTCCGGAACGAATTAAGTACTTAACCCAAGGTACCACTGTATAGGTGTTTGTGAACAAGACAAACTGCATGTTCAACATACCTCTGTGAAGGGGACCCCTGACCATTAGGTCCAGTCGTGACCGACTCTGGAGTTCATCTCGCTTTATTGGCTGAGGGAGCCGGCGTACAGCTTCCGGGTCATGTGGCCAGCATGACTAAGCCACTCCTGGCGAACCAGAGCAGCGCACGGAAATGCCGTTTACCTTCCCGCCGGAGCGGTACCTATTTATCTACTTGCACTTTGACGTGCTTTCGAACTGCTAGGTTGGCAGGAGCAGGGACCGAGCAACGGGAGCTCACCCTGTCGCGGGGATTTGAACCGCCGACCTTCTGATCGGCAAGTCCTAGGCTCTGCGGTTTAACCCACAGCGCCACCTGCATCCCTGTAGTTTGTAGTTTGATCCAAAGAAAGCCTGTGGTGGGGAAAACAGAACTCTCGCCAGACCAACAGTTTGAAACTCACTTGGTAACTTAATAGGAGGAGGTGTTTTGATCATTAGCTGCTACTGCTGTGCAACGTAGCCAGATAGGGCTTCCATTAATTACACGTGAAGTCATCTCTGGCAAACTTCCAGCAGGGGATGGGGGCTTGCTCAAAACTTAGTAATGAAAGAGCCAGATTCTTATGGGATAGCAAAAATAGGCTGATGGTTTTGCAGCATCACTAGCATAAAAGAAACTGATCCTTTTGAGACATGCAAGAAACATGGATTTTGTTAACAGATAAAGGGATTTGTCAAACAGACAGAAGTGTACCTACCTATTGGCTCCTTTCGTTTCTGTTCAATTGTTAGGTGGATTTTCACTATCCATCAAGTGCTTTTCTTCTTACTAACCTTGATTATTTTTAGTCCAACTACATCCCATGCAGTTTATTTCTGATTTAAAGCCTGTCCATTCCAACTCTGGGTCAATGGTTTCTCGACTGTCTTTGGTTAACAATGGAATTCCAGCTAGCCAGCCAAAATGAAAGCAATGACTTCAGGGACTGGCTCCACTTTCAAAGTGAAGCGCTGAGATAGGAATGTATGTCAGAGATAAGGAACTAAATGGAAACAATTAACATTGGCGTGAAAACGGATGTATGGAAGCAATTACCAAATGAATTGCAAAGAGATCTGTAGGACTCCAGACAGACAGGACTGCGTGTGCTCCTTGTGTCTGTAAGATTTGCCTTGCAAGCAAGGAACCCAGCATCTGAGGTCCTGAGAATCTGTTTTTATATTGTCAGAGACATGTGCATTGCAAAAATGTGTATATCAGGGGAAATTCCATGCAAAAAAGGGTATACCAGGAAGAATTTTGCACTGTAATGCTGAAGAATTTTCATATGGCAAGCTGATGTGGAAATGTGAAGAGCTGAACTGAAGGTTGGAAAAATGAAAAACCATGAGAAGCTAACACTGTCCTATTTGCACACCCTTACCTGCAGGTTTTAAAAAAAAGGCTAGCTCCACAGGATACATTTGTTAGCTCCATTTAGCTTGGATAGTCTGTAGAACAAACATTGCTAGCAGTTGGAACAGAGGACATTAAGAGTGCATTTACTTACTTTTTCTTTATAAGAAAAGTGAAAAATCAATATGCCATTCCTGGCATTTTAAACTCTTTCTAAGTGACCTTTTAGTGACCTCACCTGCTTTTCCTTTCTTCCCAGAAGGCACCACTTCTCAAAAACATCTGCTTAGACCCCAAGGCTATTTTCTTCTACTCTTCAACTAGAAAGAAGGGCGGAAAAAGCAAACAGAGGAAGCAATTTTAATATAGATGCAATATGTTACTAAGGACTGCATCAGAATTTTCTCCTTCTGGAGGAGTGAGTCAGGAACAGCCTTGGAAAAGCCTGCCAATAGGCACACTTAAACAAGTAATGTTTTAGGCCTTAATGAATACATTAGAATAAACAAGGGAAGATGTTCAATAACACGAAGGGAACACTTGTGCTGCTCTGAATAAGGCTGCCACCAACATTGACAAGGATTTTATTTGTATTTGTCCATTTATTAAAAAGAAAATTAGTAGATGACCTATCTATAAAAATATCCAAGTGGTGAACAAAATGTAGAAATACAAAACAGTTACATTAAAACCATCATAGGTAAAGGTAAAGCGACCCCTGACCATTAGGTCCAGTCGTGACTGACCCTGGAGTTGCGGCGCTCATCTCGCTTTATTGGCCGAGGGAGCCGGCGTACAGCTTCTGGGTCATGTGGCCAGCATGACTAAGCCACTTCTGGTGAACCAGAGCAGCGCACGGAAATGCCGTTTACCTTCCCGTCGGAGCGGTACCTATTTATCTACTTGCACTTTGACGTGCTTTCAAACTGCTAGGTTGGCAGGAGCAGGGACCGAGCAACGGGAGCTCACCCTGTCGCGGGGATTTGAACTGCTGACCTTCTGATCGGCAAGTCCTAGGCTCTGTGGTTTAACTCACAGCACCACCCACTTCCATCATAAAACAGTACTAAACAGCAAGATTGCATCATATAACAGGGAGTGGTGGAGCTACCCTCCTAAAACTGGCGCTGCTACTTTGTACCTGGGACAGTGTCACAGAAGGGCAGAATGGCAGCAAGGTCAGGGCTGTGCGGGTGTGCTGGCAGAACCAATCCAACCCTCCCACCAGTGCTCTAATGGAGCCCCAACCTTACTGTCAATCTGCCCTGTCCAGTTATATAGCAGTGATGCTGGGGTTGGGAGGATAGCTGCGCAGTACTGCCACACTGCATCAGTCACTCCTGTGTTCAACAGTGTGAGCCACAGGCAAAACTAATAACAGTTCAGTTGACAAAAGTCTAATGAAATAGAAAAGTCTTCAGTAGGTTTCTAAAAGAGAAAATAGAAGGCAGTTGTCTTGTCTCTGCATCCAAGTTCCACTAAGCTGCTGCAATCACATTGAAGACCTTATCGTAGGGAGCGGCAAATAGGGCAGCTAAAGTTTCTTTCAGTTTTTCATTTGTCCAGTCCTTAAGTCTCCACATTTCTTCATAAGTTTGTCGTCGTCATCATCATTTTATAAAACATGCTCATAAAATCATCAGCATTTTAGTGCAATTTTTTCCAGATAGGCAATTTTTTTGTGTGTGACAATTGTGCCTGAAATACACATTTTTGCAAGCAATATCCTCATAATGCATTTAATACTGTATTTTCGTTAATACATTTATTTTATGCATGTTCTCGCCTAATATATACATTTTTGTCCGCATTTATTTAGTTGGAGACCTGCATTGCAAAATTTGGAGAACTGCAAAATTTGAAAAGTAGATGGGTTGTAATTCACATATTTTGTTGGAAAATGCGAATTACGTAGAGGGAAAAGGAAATGCAAGGGCCCCTATTTTTCACCTGAAATTGAAATTTCATGCTCCCCCCACTCCCCCTGAGAAAAGTGCAAGCTCTAAGTGGATTTGGAATATGTTTAGGCACATAGGTCCAGTTGTGGGCGAGGTAGACTTGGTCCAGTCAAATCCCTCTGCAGCCACTTAACTAAGTAGGTGACCTTGAGCCAGTTAATGCCAGCCTATCCTAGTTTAGTTTTTGTATTATGGTCAAAGGAAAAATATGTTTAAAGGAAAATGTCATCCATCTATTCTCACATTTAGATGTTGTCCTTCTTCCTCAGAGCTGTTGGTGGCAAGGGGAAAAAAAAAGGTATAAAGGAGAATTCCCTGGATGCCAAGATCCAGGTTTGGGGCAAATACTCTTTGGTGAGAGAACCCCAGCAGAGATTTAAAATCATAAAATATGCAGCAAAGTAGAGCGTGGAAATACATACTGTTAGATCTTTAAATTATGCTTCCCTTAGCATAGAAAAAGAACAGCTGTTTGGTAAGTTAAAAATGGTTTTCTTCATGTGCTTCTCCATACAGCATTCAGAAAAGACAAGCAGTAAGACTTAGATTCCAATGTAGCGAGAGTTTCTAAATTATTTGCATAGAAACACAAAAATGGCTTGCTTAAGCCATGTGGTCTAAGCTTGGAACATCCAGCTTTGACCTCCTTCCTGGAAGGGTTCTCATGGTGCAAAAAGGCTTCATAACCCTTCCTCCTAAGGTGAAGGGGAGTGACTTAGCTAAGCCTGGCTGAACAGCTAACTCCATGGTCTTAACCCCTTCATACATTAATTAGAGATAAGCATGTTGGCTATATGATTATCCCATACCCACCTCAGAGTTTTTACACTGATAAAATGGGGTAATAATTTTGGTGTTCTTTTAGCTAATTGGAAGAAGGAAAATATAGACATGTGCACACACACACACACACACACACACACACATATCTCTGTGTCAGACAGAGAGAGCATACCAGAACTATTGAAGCCTGAATCCTGCGATAGTCCTACTTTAGAATATGTGGTTTGAGGGCAGAAACCTAAATGTTTTAGCAGGATTCAAATAGGATGAGATATTTCTGTGGATAATTAAGACATTTATGATTATAGCAGTGTGGTTAAAACCACACATTTTTCATCGCCTAAACCTTCCTGTAAAGGATTCTAGAAATTTCCCTTTCTGTAGGTGAGTCCACAAATGTCTTCTAGGGGGAAACTGAATTTCCCTGAAGTTTTTGATATTGGCTGTTCTCCAAGACATTGACTAATGACTTGAGCTGGGCTGGCTGCTATTGATGTCTCAGTAGGCAGCTACAATATGAGATAGCCATCCTTTGATGTTGTTTTGCTGCCATACCTATAAGTCATTTCTAACGGAAATGTTTACAAGGTCCAAATTAAGTAATATTTGCTTTCCCCAGTAGGGAGGTAATTGACTTACTGATTTCTTAGTGAAATAAGCATGCATATTTTTTTGTGTGGTTTCCATATCATGTTGTAGGAAGTGTGGATCCAATAGTCCATGAAAAACAGTCACCTTCTTGGTGTCCTTTCTCTCTTTTACATCAGACTCAAACAGCTGCTACATTTCCAGATGTTCTTATCACTACAGAATAGGGATCTTTAATTATTCTGATGGTACAAAATACACTTACTCTGATTGTATGAGCATTTCATTATTGCCAAGCAAGTAAAAAAGGGACAAGAGATGCCTCAGAATAAGGAATCTTTCATTAGAGAGTAAAATAGAAGAATGAAATATATGCTGGAGTGCGAGCAAAACATTTAAGCGCATGGGGATAATGTTTGTCTTTTGGGATTGCTTTTCTAAAGTGAACCTGGCATCTTGAAGCAGATTCTAAACTGAGACTTTTGAGAAACTGGTCAAGATGGTTTCAAGTGAGTTCTTTTCTTTTTCAAACTTCAGTGTGATTGGAGCGATCCTATTTATTGTGTGCTGCTAGCTATCCTTCTCACTTTATAAGTCTTAGCAATTGTCACTATATCCATGATAAGCTAAGGGCCTGTCAGCATGATGGGCGATGAGTGTCATCAAACTTTCCTGTTGAAGGTCCAGACTCCCTCCTCCTTTTTGGAGCAGAGCTACACATTACCAGCAACTTTCTTTTATAGCAGAAAACCACCACAGCTGACTTCTGATTGAGTGGTATATATAAGGATATAAGACACTGAATCTTCTCCCTCATAGTTTGCGGAGATCAAGAGGGGGACATGTTGAGAAGCCCACTGATCCTTGGCTTAGCCTGAAGGCATCTGAAGCTGCTTTATTCTAAGAAGGAAAGTCCACAGGAAAATAACCATGGAACTACAGGTAATACGTAGTTCTGGGTTTGCTTTTCCCACCTCTGCTTCATCTGCTTATCCAGTCTTTCTAGATCTAGATGACTTGCTCTGATGTTCCAGCTGTCTGGACATGACCTGATCTGGATATGAGGGGGCCTCAGCAAAATGCCCACTGGTGTGTCCCGTCCTATGTCCAGGAACCCCATTTCCACATTTCTAGGTGGGTGGAGCTTTCCACTGTCAACCACTTGATGTCATTATGGCATCAGATGATGACACTGAAGGTGCTCACCGTCTGTGCCAATCAATTGATTGACGTAAACAGTGAACCCAGCAATGTCCGTTTGCAGGAGTGGCTTGTATCTAAACTGTCCCTACAAATGGGCATTTGTCCTCTGCAGCCCCTTCTCCCTGACACTAGTTTTCTTTGTGAAGAACATTTCTGTTGTGTGAGCTGCCACCTTCAAGCTGAAATGGTAGAGCCTAGGCACAGAATTTTCACCTCAGTAAAATGTTGTACTCAGGGAACAGGAGATGAAAAGTGAGCTTGTGAGAAAGGGATGGACTAGCTTAGGGGAGTAGAGCCAGGGGCCAAGCCTCCTCTGATCAGCACACAGCTTTTTGTAATCATCTTTATTACAGACCAGAGGTCAGATATGAATACTGTTACTTTCTTATAATACTAAACAGTTTGCCTGGGTTTCCCCTCACAATTTTCATCATAATAGGCAGAATTTCTAAGCAAAGAGAGACCACAATTTTCTGTAATTTTGTTCCCGGCCTATCATTATGAGGCTAGTTGGTATTCACAGATATTATTATGAATTTAGTAACAATTTAATGCAAATTTAATAGCATCTTCTCACAATGGGCCCTTTGCCATCATACACTTAAAGGCAATCAAAGTCAGAGCAGCAGCTAGACTGATAACTCGAAGTTCATTGATTGTGTATGTGTGTGTGTGTGCACAACCAGCAGCATACTTTCTGAGTATCCACTGAGATTTAAGCCAGAAACCCAGCATAGCTCAGAGGAGTTACGGTTATACCTCTTCTCTAAACAGCCATTTTGTTATGTGCACAGTAGCGTCAGTATGTATAGCAACAAATCGTAAGTTCACTGGTATTTCTCAGCACTTTTTTCTAAATAAGCTACAAGAGCTATTACTATTTTTTAAAGTATAAAATGAATGTGATTTTGTTTGCCAGAAAAAAATGCTATTTATTGAATGCTAGTCTAAAAATGTGACAGGCAAAACTGGAAAGAGAAATTCTACTACTACTACTACAGTGGTACCTTGGGTTAAGAATTTAATTTGTTCTGGAGGTCCGTTCTTAACCTGAAACTGTTCTTAACCTGAGGTACCACTTTAGCTAATGGGGCCTCCTGCCGCCACATGATTTCTGTTCTCATCCTGAAGCAAAGTTTTTAACCCGAGGTACTATTTCTGGGTTAGTGGAGTTTGTAACCTGAAGCGTTTGTTACCCAAGGTACCACTGTACTAATGTTTCTATCCCACCTTTCCTCCAAGGAGCCCAATGTGGCATACGTGGTTCTCCCCCTTTCCATTTTACACTCACCACAACTCTGTGTGGTAGGTTAGGTTGAGAGATGGTGACTGGACTAAGGTCACCCAGTGCAGTGTAAACCCTTAACAGTCAGAGGCAGCAATGCTTCTGAACATCAGGTTCTGAAACCCACATACTCTTATGCTCAGGTCTTGATTGGGAGTTTCCCACAGGCATCTGGGAGGGCACTGTGAGAATAGGATGCTGGACTACATGGGCCATGGGCCTGATCCAGCAGGCTCTTCTAATGTTCAGCCCCCTTTGCTCATCATTGCTGTGAACAGACTTGCCACACAATGGATCACTGCTGCAAGGGGTGCAGCGAGATGTCAAAAGACTAACTAGTTTCATCATGGTGTATATAAATAACTACCATTTTGGGGGGATGATAACTACTATAGCAAAGTGCATAATGGAATGCAGCGGGTAATGGGAGGGGAAATTAGAACCTGTTGTTTTCTGTTGTTGTGTCTGAACACACAATGCGGGGACATTTGTTGATGCTGTTTTGCATCTGGTCTACCAGGACAGTGGTTACAGCGGGAACCAAAGTCAGTGTCTGCAATGCTTAATATTGGAGTGGGGGCTCAACTGCTATGGAGGAAAACAGCTTCGTAAGGCATTGTGCGAAATCCGTGCAGTATTGCACTAGGAAGAGGCGTAATGCTGCAATAAACCAAAAGACCTTGAGAGGCAGGAGCCAAATTAACTTAAAAAACCAAACAAAACACCAGCACATCCCCCACCTCGCTCCAGCACTTCTCCTGTTATCTCTTCCATGGGATATTGATATTGGCAGCCACATTGGTATCAGTTGAGGAAGAATTGATGAAACATCTTCTGGAAGAAAAACTAATTTGCCTACATGCAAGACCAGCATGTTGCGCTGCCCTTGGAGGCAAAATAAAGTATCAACCTTTACACCATGGAGCTATTTTTGTCCTGATTTGAAGAGTGCTTATTGTGCATGATACATTTCACGGTTTGAAAAGGTGGTGTCAGCGGAACGATGCTCACCTTAGTACTTCCTATTTGAAATATGGGAAGTCTGTAAGAAGGATGCTCCTGCAGACGCCTTATTCAGGTTGTGTGGGGAGGAGGGCGTAGTCATCATTTGGTGAACATGGCTCAATAATAGCACATTGCTTTACCAGTCACCCTCCAGTCCTTGCTTACCCCAGATAAAGAAATGAATCTCTAGGACCCAATTAGATGTCTAGGAAGGGGCCTTACTGTTAGCACCACGATATTTCTGAGAGCATTGTCTCCTAAGAGTATAAATCTGGTTTTAGAATAATATCAGCGTTCAGCCTTGAAACTTGGGAAATGCTGAGACTGTTAAAGATCAATGTGTTTGCAAAGACATGGGGGAATAGAGTTTAAAATAGTTTGGAAGACAGCCAGCAGCCAAAATGTAATCCCTCCTTTCTGGCACCACAAGCCGGAAAAACTGAGCATGCTGTGCTCAAGGAAATGCTTGTCCCTAAGTTAAAGAGATACAGAGATGGGTA
Organism: Podarcis tiliguerta; assembly: GCF_965153285.1. Taxonomy (NCBI): domain Eukaryota; kingdom Metazoa; phylum Chordata; class Lepidosauria; order Squamata; family Lacertidae; genus Podarcis; species Podarcis tiliguerta. The sequence goes on from NC_139538.1 coordinate 39,864,969, forward strand.
CAAGAATGTTTTTTTTAAAAAAAGGTTTTGTGAACTAATTAGAGGTTATGGGAAGGCTGATCTAGCTGTGGAGCTGCAGATAAGGAAGGATTCACCTGGAAAATATTGCTTAAAGGCCAAAAGTCTAAAAATGGTGCACTCTGCTGCAGAAAGGGGGTGGGGGGTACCTGGCAGTTAGGTCACTGTTGCTTACTGAGAGGTCAAGGGGAGAGGCAGCGGGGAAGTTGGTGCAGTGCAAATGCTCCGGTGGAGCCAAACTGGCACTCCTGCTATTGCATTAGCATCATGGCAATCTCACTGCCACCTTGCCCTCCCTGGTAAGCAACAGTGACCCTCCTTCCAAAAAGCTAGTATAGCGGCTCCACCTTGAGTCGTTAACTGAGAAGGCAAAATACCAATTGCTTCCAGGTTTAATATAACATCAGAGTACCATAGCCCCATAACTTACACAGGGGTTACATTTTGGGGATTGCACCTAAAGCCAAATCATGTATAGTCAAAACCCATTGGGTTCAGTGGTGGGTAGGATTACCAAAGTCATTTTTCCAGGAACCCCCTTTCTGCCCCCTTTTTAATTTTTTAAAAATTTGCCCATATATGTAAAGCTGAATGTGCACAAACTGCGGGCTTAGTTTGCAACCTAGTATAGAAATATACTTTTAAAAAAGGAAAAGAAAGAAGAGCAAAAGGATATCTGTACAGGACAACACTAATCATGCCTACTCAGAATTAAGTCCATGCTCATGGTTATCTTGCTGAGGAAGTGCTGATTAGAAGGCACAGAAAGTGATATAGCAAATCATACCTGGGAATTACTATCAGGGCTATTTCTTCTCCTTAGAGATGCATCTGGTTTATTTATTTACTGGTTTGCTCATTTGGTCAACTTTATTTATTTGAACAATTTCTATGTAGAGCTTTCAAGGCGTCTTACAAAACCAATATGAAATAAAAACATTTCATATAATAACATGTTAAAAATAATACATGGAAAAGCGAAGGGGAATGAAATTAGCCTTGCGCCCCAAAGGTAGCAATGTTGGTGCCAGGTGGGTCTTGCTAGGGAGGGGAATACCACTTACAGGGTGTCACCACTGAGGGTGTTCAGCCCAGCAGTTTTTGTAAGTTTCAGGAAGGGTGTGTTCTTTAGAAGTCAGCAGAGTCTAAGGATTTGTGACAGGGTGGGTTGTGTTATGCTTAAATATGATTACAGCCTTGGCAATTCTCAGCTCCCCAGTGGGGGAGGCAGTATCCTCCAGGGATTGTACTGTACAATGATGGACTTTCATTCCCAATTGAATGAATGATGGTGCTCTCATGGTCTTGTGCCAACAGCTCAAATTATTTCAGTATCCCTCTGAGCAATTTAGGCTTTCAAAGAAGCAGCAGCCATGTCAACTGGAGATTCCCTAGGGAATCCCTGGGGTGAGTCCATCAAGAACCCTTCTAGTTCTATCCATTTCTGAGGGCAGACACTTAAATAGATTTACCACCTCTGCAGGGAAAGAAGTCAACATAAGCCCAAACCTTACTATGACATGATTGGATTGCAGCAAACTTTAATATGGGTTTTCCATAGTGGTAAACAACAGTGCTGGACATGACTAAACGACAACAAACAACAGTGCATATTCATATAGCCAAATCAGGAATGCCATGGATTCTTTTAGCTGTGACAGCCTATTCAGAAAGAAAGAAAAATCTTATTAGGGAGTTTTCCTCATACCAGGGGACTGATGTTAGGATAATTCACACAAAATGTCTCGGTCCAGGAATTGATGTACAGTCATACCTCATGTTACGTTTGCTTCATGTTACATTTTTTCAGGTTGTGTCCTGCGGCGACCTGGAAGTACCGGAAAGGGTTACTTCTGGGTTTCGCTGCTTGCACATGCGCAGAAGCGGCGAATCGCAACCCGTGCGTGCGCAGACGCGCCGCTGTGGGTTGTGCTCCTTTCATGTTGTGAACGGGCCTCCGGAACAGATCCTGTTCGCAACCGGAGGTACCACTGTAACTAGATATGTGGGTGTGTGGAGCTCACTGTCATTAATCCAGTCATGTAGATGTCTATATGCATGTGTCCTAGTAGTGTTGGCTACACCTCACAGAGCATACTAGTCCAGAATTGACTTGCCCAGTGGAACAGAATTGCAGAAATATCAGGACTGCGCAGATACGTCAATGGAGTTGATCTGTTGCTGCTGCCCATCAGTCAGCCCAGTACTGACCTTGCTGCCACCTCTCTCCTCACTGGTAAGAGGTGGCAACACTGCTCCTGCTCTGTCCCACTGGGCAGGCTGTTCCAGTGCCAATAACAACCTATTGTCGTACCTATGGGGACCGCCTCTCCTGGGATGCCCCGCGGAGGACCTTAAGGTCCATAAATGACAACACTTTGGAAGTCCTGAGCCCCAAGGAGGTTAGATTGGCCTCAACCAGGGCCAGGACCTTTTCAGCTCTGGCCCCAGTCTGGTGGAATGCCCTACTGCAGGAGATCAGGGCCCTGAGGGATTTGACATCTTTCCACAGGGCCTGCAAGACAGAGCTGTTCTGTCTGGCCTTTGGGTTAGACTCGGTCTAACCCCCCCCCCCTCATTTTTTTTTTTTTTATGGACCCCTTATATGGAATTTTGTGTATAATTTTTCCCTCGGCTCTTTTTGCTGGCCCATGTAGGACCAGCATGGATAGTTGGCCCCGGTGAATATTTGACGTTTTCTCCCCCACCTTGTGGCTTTGAACTATAGGCTACCACTAAAACAAGGCTGCATTTTAAGCGCCATTTTAAACTTAAAATAACTTATATTTTAATCAACTGTTTGTTTGTTTGTTTGTTTGTTTTTAAATGTTTTTTACTGTATTTATATTCTGTGTTAGCTGCCCTGAGCCTGGTCTTGGCCGGGGAGGGTGGGGTGTGAATACAAATTTACTATTATTATTAGTATACCAAAACAGAAACCTGCCATTAAAACAGGGTTATTCAATTATTCCATTTCTATTAAGGCCCAAAGTCAATGCAATTAAAGGGACAAATGCAACAACTTCCAAATCAAACTATTATTGCCCATTGTAGCTGACATGCTGGGAGTACTGTAATGCATGAAGGAAGTTGTGAGTACTTTTTATAGGATTGGGTACACATATTTGAAAGTTACCACTGCCCCCCCCCATGCCATCCTTCAAACATTCCGGATACAATTTTGTTTTCTGCAGAGATTAATTTCTATTTGAGACAATAGAATGTATGAAAAGGCCTTCAGGTATCTACCAAATTTAGCAGAAGGTGATGTGGAGTCTTACTGAAAATAATTAGACCCTCCAAGTGCCCTTATTTTCCAAGGATGGTCCTGGATTTACAGAAGCCATCCCGGTTTCTGATTTGATCCCAGAATGTACTACTTTTCATTGATAGGACGTCCCTATTTTCACCATAGAAATGTTGGAGGGTATGGTCTTATGCGATCCCCGAGCCAAGGAGATAAGTAACTATATAACCTTTAAAAGAAGGCAGCCCTGCATAGGGAAGTTTTTAAAAGTTTAATGCTTTATTAGGTTTTAATATATGTTAGAGGCAGCCCAGAGTGGCTGGGGCAACCCAGTCAAATGGGTGGGGTATATATATATCAACATCACCATCCATCATTATCAAATAAGACGTCCCTATTTTAATCGGAGAAATGTTGGAGGGTATGAATAAGTCCATTGACTGTCACTGTCTATATCTGGCCTGAATCGCCAAAGATTTGAAACATTATCCTGGAAAGTTCCAGCTAAATTTATACTAGCACTTTTCTTCAGCCTGTGGTTCTCCTTGGGATATTATGTAGAAATCACTGTCAGGGTGTGGACTCCCCAAAGATGTTTAGCAGTCCTGGCAGAATTGTTGTTGACTGATGTAAAATGAATCCTGCCAACAAAAGCTGAATAGTTTACATTTGTCAAAGTCAATTCCTCCTGCTTCTTTTCTTGGTTGGATGAGAACAGAGCAGTGTTTACACTAGCAGCAATGAACAGCTAGGCCATTTGTAAGTGCATATGATTTATGGGATATGCTAAAATATGCTCCCCTCGCTCTTTGTTGAAAGGGCCTCTTGTGGATTTGTATAGCTACACAATGCATGTGAATACTAAGAGTTAGCGCTCTTAGCCCTCGCAGCCTTGTCCTATTGTTAAGTTACTCAGGTTTGGTTTGGGTTTTTCCTAAAAAAAATACTTCAATTGGTGAATACTGGGCATTAAATGGGATCCCAAGAACTTTCTTCTTTGACACTAATAGAGAACCAGGGCTCAGAAAGTACTCCAGTGCTGTCTTTGGCAACCTAGTGCTCTCGTACCTAAGATGAGCCTACTAGATCAGGCAAATGGCTCACCTAGTCCAGCACCCTGTTCTCACAGTGGCCAGATACAAGCCTGTGGGAAACCTGGAAAGAGAACATGGGCGCAATGGCACTCTTCCCACCTTCAGTTTCCAGCATCTGGTATTCAGAGGCATCCTGGCTTTGACAATGGGGATGGATCATGGTCTTTGTGGCTGGTAGATATTGATAGGCTTCTCCGCCATGAAATCATCACGGCCTCCAGTGGGAGTGCGTTCCACAGAGCTGCATGAAGAAGCACTTTTATCTGTTTGAATCTTCCATCCTTCAGCTTCATTTCATGTTTATGAGCTTTAATGTTATGAGAGAGTGAGAGAAACCTTTCTCCACCCACTCTCTAAATGTCTTGCACAATTCTATAAACTTCTGTTGTGTCACCTATTACTCCCTTTTCCTCTAAACGAAAAGGTCCCAAAGGCCACAATCTTTTCTCTTCAGGAATTTGCTCCATTCCCTTGATATTTTTGGTGGCCCTTTTCTGAATGCTTTTCAAACTCTATATTACCCCTTTTGAGGTGAGATAACCAAAACTGTACACATTATTCCAACTGCGGTAGCACCATAGATTTGTATAATGACACTATGTTATCAGCAGTTTTCTTTTCAGTTCCTTTTTTTGTTCTGACATGCATCACCTTACATTTGTTTACACTGAATTGCATTTGCCACTTTTACCGCCCATTCACTCAGTTTGGATCGGTCCTTTTGGAGCTCTTGGCGATCTTCTTTATGTTTTAACAAGCCCAAACTTTTTAGTATCATCAGAAATCTAGGCCGGAGCTGTAAGTGCTTTGGACTATGATTCCCAAAAGCCTCAGCTTGCATAGCTGTAGAATAATCAAGGATGCAGGAACATGTCAGAGCTCCAAAATACCTTGTTGCTCAAGCGAAGCGAAGCTGGCAAGGGAAGACCTTTATATTCCTTCCTGCAATGGCAGAACCTGGAGTCTCAAATTTCAGCAGTGCCCTGTGCGATGGTGAAATCTGGCGCCCTTCCTTCTGTCGTGATACATTGTAAATAATGGTTGTGGCATCCCTGGTGGTGCCACCAATGCTCTGCACCCGGTGCAACAGAACTGCTTACACCCTCCTAAATCCGCCTCTGCTTCCTGTCTAGAATGAGGATCCCATAGTCAGCCCGGGGTGCAGACTCAGTTGAGAAGGTTCTTCACTGGCTCCTGTAGTTCAGCAATTCACCACACAGGGCAGCCACATGTACATTACATTGTGTTAAGGTTGCTGAAATTTTTCAAGGTCAAATCTTCTAGCTTAGGACATATCCTCTCTGCAGTAAGTAGACCTGCTCCGATTCAACAGGGCTTTCTATTCCAGATTCTCCAAAGCTATTGTACTTTTATCCACTGATCTAAAAGTTGCTGTACGTCTTTGTGCTACACCTTCAGAGTTTCTTCCACAAACAACTGCCCTTCTTGCTCCCCCTCCCAATAATGTTATTCTAACAAAACTTACAGGCAACCTTCAGATTAATCATTTAACATTTTAACTGTGATTATAACAGAGAGAGCTGTGAAATTGATCTTCTGACCGGCAGAGATTGTGCCTTGCATAATATGTGCTAAATTAGGGAAACCGACTGTAATGTTTAGGAGCAAATCTGGTGCAATGGAAGCCCTTCTTGCAGGTTCTATGAGTTCCCGAGAGCAAATCCCTTCTCCCTTCCCGGTCTCTACTTATGGAAGCCAGATTGAGGAAGATGCAAATCTCATTAAGGTGCACTTCACAGCATGTGGCGTAAGGTTTGGAGCGACGCTTCGCTAAATATATGCATACCTCCACAGTTTGATTATAACACTCAGTGAAAAAGTCCTATAAGCTCAATCATAATAAAATGGAAAGCATGGGAAGTTTAATAAGATGTGATATTTTTCTAATCAGGCCAATTTTTATCACTCTCCCTGGTGCCAGGATGGTGCCTGCTGTGTATTGGCAAAGCACCTATCATGTTGTGGGTGATGTTGGAAATAATAAATAGCAGTAATTGCCTAAAGCAATCCAACACTGCTGCCTCGAAGGCCCCAATGAATTAACTGCATGGCAATGCAGAAATGATTACCGGAACATCTATGCATCACTGCGTTGCAACGATCCATGTTTGTAGAATGTAATTGTGCTGCGGCACATCAGGAGAATTGTGGTCAGGATTAAATTACCCGGGAGAGAATGTAAATACTCAGTCTTCTATTATTCTGCATTTCATGCTATATAAACAGACAGTGATAGGGAAACCAAACACAAACAAAAGTAATTCATACAAGACAATTTGCCAGGAGGAGACCATTTCCATTTCACTTCATGAGATCTATGCTGGAGGTTTTGATTAGCAAAAATAAGCTGTTCCAAAGAAAACCCAGCCCCATTCCCTGACAACAACCCTTGGTGGGTTCTGAAAACAGAACAAAGATTTATTCTATTTATTTACTTGTTGACTCAGTTGGATTTATAAAGCTAATAAAAAGCACCCGGTTTGGTTCTGTAGCAAAATATTTATACTGACAGATAACGACTCAGCCACACAGCCAAGTCTCTCTCAAAATTTAGTACAGGGTAGTGGTAAGGGAATTCTCAGGCTTGAAAAGAGCTCCTTCACTCAGTTTTCAGCAAGAAGACGACGGGAAGCAAACTGGAGCAAGCTTTTCTAGTTCAAAACAAACCAGGAAGAGAACGGTGGGGGGAGAAGACCGAGGTAACTACCAACTGGTGAGCTTGACATTGGTACCAGGAAAGGTCCTAGAACAGATAATTAAACAGTCATTCTGTGAGCACTTAGATAAGAATGCTGTGATTACTAAGAACCATAATGGGTTTCTCAAAAATAAGTCATACCAAATAAATCTCATTTCTTTTCCTGATAAAAGCTTGATTGATCAGGGGAATTCTGTGGATGTAGTGTATCTTGATTTCAGGAGGGCTTTTGACAAAGTCCCCCATGATATTCTTGCAGAGAAGCTGGTAAAATGTGGACTAGATGATGTAATTGTTGGTGGATTTGTAGCTGACTGACTGTCAAAGCTCAAAGAGTGCTCACCAATGGTTCCTTGTCATCCTGGGAAAAAATGGCCAAATGAGGTGCCACAAGGTTCTGTCCTGGACCCGTTGTTGTTCCTGGCCCATGAACCCCATGGCACTCACATGTGTCTTCCCTTGGGCCCATGTAATTAGTGCCTCTCAGGTTATCCCACCAATCCAACAGTGCAGGGACTGCAGCAGATTGGAGACCACATAGTAAAAGTGGAACATCTGTCCTCAGGTCAGAGGTTTGACCCTTGGAGAGTTTGTACCTCTCCAACACAGGGGATAGAGCCAAGGAGAGGTGGACTGGAGGCAGAGGCTCAAAAGGCCTCCACTCACCTCCAGACTTCATTGTAGTTGCTCCCTGAGAGCTCTCCTTGGTGCTGCAAGAACTGCATTACCTTACCCCATGGGTAGGCAAACTAAGGCCCGGGGGCCAGATCCGGGCCAATCGCCTTCTAAATCTGGCCCTCGGACAGTCCGGGAATCAGCGTGTTTTTACCTGAGTAGAATGTGTCCTTTTATTTAAGTTGCATCTCTGGGTTATTTGGGGGCATAGGAATTCATTCATTTTTTATTTTTATTTTTCATAATATAGTCCAGCCTAAGGGACAGTGGACCGGCCCCCTGCTGAAAAAGTTTGCTGACCCCCTGCCTTACCCTGTCTGTGGACTTACTAAATGGGACCTGAACAGGACACCCACGTCCCCTCCACAACTGTACTGTGTTCTGGCCATTTTAATAAATAGATAAAATATAATTCTGCTGGCATGCGTATTCATTAGCAAAATGGCTCTGTCGGCGGATTCTGCGGACATATTTGTGTTGGAGACAGAGACAGCATATCTGATTTTCTGCTTGTGAGGCTCCTGTGAATCCTAAAGTCCCTCAGGTGGCGTAACTGCATAATAGGGTTGCATCCTAAGACCGAGGTGTGCCCTGTCAGTGCAAGCATTTACATTTGCGCAGTAGAACTCCCCTCTCCCTTCCCATGCACAGCCTGCACACTCCCAAATCTGATGTGGAGAATTGTGTGAACTCCTAGAACAAATTTAGTGTGTGTGAAGGGAGAAGTTCCATTGTGCACACACAGATCCTTGTGCTGATGGGACATGTTTGTTGGATACCGCCCCTAATTTTAATTTCCCTCCCCTCTTGTTTAATAGCTTCTTTGGCATTTGTTGTGGCCAAGCAGTAGGACAAATAGATTCTTTGTTACTATTTTGATGTTTATCCTCATTCTCACAATTTTATTTTTTGAAAGCTGTTTTACAAGTGTTAGCGCCATGAGGAAACTTGAAGGAGAATTCTGCATTTTTCATTTATACTATTTTGTGTTTCTTTAGTGCAACTGAAGGACTACACTGTGTAGATATAACGTATGGGACTTTACTGGTTAGTTTTTGCGTTGTGATGGCTGATCATTGCCTCAGAACTTTTTGTGTATATATGTTAAAGGGAATGCAAATTGAGAAGTTAATGTGCATAATAATTAGCCATTGGGCACAGTCACTAGGCCTTGTGGAAAATGTGCACATACAGTAATTTTCCCATGAAGATGGAATTGTGTACATTTTCCTGTCAATGTAAACAATCCCCAATAGGCCTTGGGGAATGTGCATATAGTGACTAAATTGTGTACATATCTCAACTGTATTTTGTACATTCCCTGGTCAATATGCATAGTCTCCAAGAAACATACCTTCCCCCATATTTCTTGTTCAGATGTGCAGTCTGTGCTTTCTTTTAAGCACTCTCACTTGTTCCCCAGTCAGCTGAACAGTGTGAGGGAATTTACAGGAAGATGAAACTTTTACCCCTGCCACAGTTCTAATGGACCCTCCCCAACATTTCATGAAATGATTATGTGCCCATTCTCCTTGAGGCCTGGTGAATGTGCACAGTGGCTGGTTATTATGCAAATTCAAAAAATGAGGGGTGCTAACAAGGTGTAACATGACCCGGGAATTCCAAAGATATTTGAGCTTAATAAATATAACTTAGTTTTGCTTGGTAAGTAAAATGTGTGTGAAATTGCATAGAAATAATTAAAAATGATTGCTAAGTACTTGCAGTTTTATATAATTTTTTTTAGCATTACCTTACATTTTCAGAAGGTAAAATTAAAATTATTTGGTTTTCCAGAAGCAGCTTATGTGCTTCTTCATCAAACGGAGACACGTTAAATCTTGTCTAGCCACAAAAATAATAGCAGATGTGAATTCCTCACACCCCCAAAAAATATTTTTAAGACCCTTCCCTGAAGAAATTTTCAAAAGTTAAGTTTCACCCTGCAAAATGACACACACTGTTATTTGCAACCTATGTTCCAAAGTTGTTGCCGTTATTTGCATTTGTTATCAAGTTATAAAAAAAGTGTTTGGAATGGCATTCCACCCAGCTTTCTGTTTCCAATGCTCTTGCATTATCTCCATAGCTCAGTGTCACCTTGTCTTGTAGCAAAATAACATTCTTAGATTGTAACATGTGATATTCTTCACAGTAGCTGGAAAGCAGACTTGAAGCTGTTTTCTGTTTAAAGATTATTATTTGTCTGTGGCACCGTGAGACTCTCTAAGAACTCCCTTAAAAACCACACTACTTAAATAATTCATTTCTGCTGAAACTATACACCGCTATCCTTAATTCCAAAACTCTTGCAGTGGTGTATTTAAAAGACTGGAATGCAATTCCAGGCCGCTTCTTGTACCCTGGTCCCTCAGTAAACCTCACGAACAAACAAGGAATGAGAGAATTTCATTGTGGGAAAGAATGTGAATGAGAGTTATTTCATTTTATACTTGCTTTGGGGAGACCAGACAAGGCGTCTTTACATTTGGAGACATGTCTGCCTTTGCTCAGCAATAAATAGGTTGGTATTTGACCCTGTTATCCCCCCTCTTCTTGAGGTCAGGGGTCAACAGCACCGTGCTGCTCAACCCTGTGAATAGAGGAGCTATAATTGCTGAAGGGTTGTTTTGGTGGCTAGTCACATGGAAGTAACAGCAGGGAATGTTTCGCCTTCCCTTCATACTTAGCATATTTAAATGCCTACGGCTGGTTGGTGATGAACTACCCGAACCGACCAACTTTCAGAGGAGCTGTAAAGAATTTATGAGAATACTTATGATCAGGGAGATGCCTGAGATGGAACCCAGATTCTAAGGGGTTTTGATTCATAGCCTGAAGATATTAATGCTGTATGGTAGTTTCAGTTGCTCCATCTGTATCTTACTGATATATTACCCTGTGTTAGAATTTGGGATGTAAGGAGGCAGCAATTTCTCTTCTGTCCTGTGTTTGCCACAATCAGTGCTGTTTCCAATCTGCTGCAGTTCAGCTTCTGCTAAAACCTTTGCTAGTGGTCTTGCTATCTGCTATGGCCAAAGGTAACGTAATTCATTACGTAATCATTTTCACTGCGTCTCAATAGAAGGGAAACAACAAAAAATGCAGAAAAATAATGTAATTGTATACATGTTTGTGGACTCAGAAGTGGTAATAGTGTGATTTCTGATCCTGACCTCTGATGAACATGCAAATTGCAAGAATTTCTGATCTCGTTTCCATTTCTGACAGAATTTTCCAGCACCCTCAGTTAGAATACCTCTTTTTGTAGTTGAGGTGCCAACATAATTTCAGATACTCAAAATAGGGTTATTTTGGCAGGGGGTGCAGCATGGATAATGCTTCATATAGCATTTTGTATCAATGGAGGCCTCCCACACATTTTACAACCCTGATTTTCTGCAGATACAATGGGCTCCCCACTGCAGACAGCTGCATTCCACGAGTTGGAAGGCCATGAAAACAGCAACAGAGCTACCACACTCACACCACTGTCCCTCACCACATGTTTAATTTAGCCCTATTTGGGACACCTGAGGGAGGGTGCTAAATTCCTTTGGGTTCTTCAAAAATCAAGGTTTAATTGTAACCAATAACGAGTGATGTAACCAATAATGAGTGATCACATAGAGCAGACTTTCTCAACCTGTGGGTCCCCAGATGTTGTTGAACTACACTCCCATCACCCCTAGCTAGTAAGGCCAGAGCTAAGGGATGATGGGAGTTGTAGTCCAACAGCATCTGGGGACCCACAGGTTGAGAACCGCTGACAACTGCTTGCGAGTGATCACAAGCAAAATGTGTGCATGAAAAGCCACTCCTGGTGAGAGCCAGTGTGGTGTGTGAGAGCCAGTGTGGTGTGTGAGAGCCAGTGTGGTGTAGTGGTTAAGAGCGGTAGTCACGTAATCTGGGTAACCGGGTTCGCGTCTCCGCTCCTCCACATGCAGCTGCTGGGTGACCTTGGGCCAGTCACAGTCTCTCAGCCCCACTCACCTCACAGAGTGTTTGTTGTGGGGGAGGAAGGGAAAGGAGAATGTTAGCCGCTTTGAGACTCCTGAAGGGGAGTGAAAGGCGGGATATCAAATCCAAACTCTTCTTCTTCTTCTTCTTCTCCTTCTCAAATGTAAGACTGTAAGGAAAACCAAAGGCACGTCTGGTCCAGCATCTTGTTCTCACAGTGGCCACCCAGATGACTGTGGGAAACCTTCAAGCAGGGTTCATGCACAAGAGCAGCACTCTCCCCTCCTGATGTTTCTAGTAACTGGTACTGAGAAGCATACACTCTTTGACTGCAGAGGCCTTAGCCATTGATAATGCCCTGAAACATTTATCCTCCACGAATCTGTCCAATTCTCTTGTCCAATTCACCCAGGTTGGTGACCACCAGTGTTTCCTGTGGGAATGAGTTCCACAGTTCAGCTGTGTGTTGTGTGAAGAAGCACTTTATTTTAACTGTCCTGAATTTTCCAACATTCGACTTCCTTGGATATTCATAAGTTCTTACGTCATGAGAGAGCGAGGAAACCTTTTCTCTACCTGCTTTCTCTGTGCCATGTCAAACCTTTAGGTGATCGATCGACAATTCTGAAGGAATGGCAGGTGGAATTTTTTTTTTTTTTAAAAGAACATCACTGCTTATAGAACTAAAGATGGAACTGATGGTTTCTTATGCACCTACTATTTAGAATTCTCAAGCCTCTGCCTTTTCTGAAGGCGATGTAAGAGACGACATTTTTTTAGCATGTTTATACGAGTTAAAGCTAAGTAGGAGGTTATACACCTGTATTTTGTTTTGTCTATTCCATATTTTATTTTCGACATACTGCTATGTGTTCTCCTCATGACCTCCACAGCTGGTTGATTGACTCTCGTCCTCCTTTGCATTTTCCCCAAGGATAAAAGAGTAACAGCCGGGGGTGGGAATGGGCATGCCGCAAACAGCATATGGCAGGAGACTTATATAATGATTAAGAAGGTTGTGTGGAGGAAAACCACAAAGATGCCAGTAGAAGGAGGCTTCAGGCAGATATAGAGACGTCTGGCTAGGAAGAGGGTCCAGGACTAATTCCCTGCACCGAAAGAAGCTTGTAGCTCAAGAGACCAATTAAACAATATTGCCACAAAAAACCCACCCCGAATTCCATTGGCTTAAGCAAAAGAGAAATAAAGCTCAAACATTATTGACATGAAGGCTCAGAGTCAGGAGACAAGAAAGAACTTTGCTCCTGGGCAAGTGGGACAAGACAGGTAATGCTCCATTCAGAATAAAAGCTGGTGAAGTTCTGAGAGGCTGCAAATACATTTGCTGTGATTTGGCTCAGTTTTGAGTCTGAAATTCATCCAAAACTTCAAAGAGATTAGAATTTCTCTTTCTTCTTCTTCTTGTTTTTTTAAAAATGATTCAGCAGCTGCACCTTCCAACCTTTTGAAGCCATGAGTAGAAAACAAAATTAACATCGGCAACACCAAAGAGAAATAATGATTCTTGTTCACCCAGGGTTCTAAAGTATCTGCGCAGAAGTTCAAATACAGGGCAATTAATCAGTTTAGGCTGCAGTCCTGTTCACACTCAGTGACTTACTGTCAAGAAAGCAGGCATAGAATTGTACAGTGGTACCTCAGGTTACAGACGCTTCAGGTTACAGACGCTTCAAGTTACAGACTCCACTAACCCAGAACCTCGGGTTAAGAACTTTTATTCAGGATGAGAACAGAAATCATGCAGCGGTGGTGCGGCAGCAGCGGGAGGCCCCATTAGCTAAAGTGGTGCTTCAGGTTAAGAACAGCTTCAGGTTAAGAACGGACCTTCGGAACGAATTAAGTTCTTAACCCGAGGTACCACTGTACTCCCTTGTGTGTGTGTATTGTAGCCCTAGTTTTTTTACATTAGTTTCAGCTCCACCTGAGTGCCCCATTGCCATTTAAGAATGACAGGCTTATGGTGCTTCCAGAATGGGGTCCTCTAGCACTATCAATGTATTTGAGGGAGACTATATTCTGATGGCTGCTGCAGAGCTGGTCCACAGTAGCATAAAGAAGGAAGAATCACTAGGCAGACACAGGAGGCTTACAAAAGGATGATGATGTTTAGTCATTGAATGCTACCAAAAGAAAAGACTGATAGGGAATGATTTGCTGTTTAGACAATGGAAACGTAATTCAGTCCCACAAGTGTTAATGTGAATGCATGTTTTCCTTTATCTAAAAGAAAGAGAAACTGTAATCTGTCCATAGGATACAGGTCTAGATACTGATTTCTACAAGAGACATGAACTTGGCATAGATCTCACTGTGACACATGTAGTTTAAAAATAATTACTCTCCATGTATTACAAATACTTTGCTGGAAGGGAAACGGCTCCTGCCTCAGAACAAAAATAGTCTTTCATTCTTACAGAATTCATCTCTCTAACAAAAAGTGTTTTCTTTAATTAGCAAGCCACAGACACGCAGTGATTATAGAAGCCCAACAAGACAGTAAAAATTACTCTTAGTAGTTTGGCCAAACTGAGACAATTTAAACTCCAGCAATTAATAGTACTGAAAAGTGTGTACAAAGGAAAAAAAGAAACAATTTCACAGCCTACTGTAACTAAGTCCCCCACCCCCAAAAAACATTCATAATGTGAACAGAATTTTCTGCTCATTTAACTGAAACTTGGAGCTAGTTCACCCATGCATGTGCATTAATCGTTAGTTTAGAATTTACAGCTAAATGTATGAACTGGTTTCATTTGGGGGGGGGGGATATATGTTGTTTGAATGGATATTAAGGGAACTGAATGTTCATCTGTGACTTTGGATCTGGTGGCTGACCAGTGGTGGTGGTGAGATGGATTAATAGGATCTCCTCAGTTCACTCACATGAGTAACAATGCTACCGTTGTGGGGCCTGAGTGCTACCATTGTGGGGCCCGTTGTGGGGCCTGAGTGGTGTTGCCAATCTGGGTAGTTGTGGTATTTTCCCCCCTCCTCAGATATACCTTCACGAAACCAGAATTTAATTACCCTCCTTAAATAAAGTTGTTAACCATTTAAACACATTTAGTGTCTTCATTACTGGTGTCAGGCAAGAAGGATTTCCTCTCATATCTGCTGCAGATGTGTGATAAACTGGTCAATCTGCATCTCATCACTCACCTGACCTCCAGTTGCTGTCATTTGTCAGGAGGTATCAAGGGAGAGGCAAAGTGGCTGTAAAGTTAGGGTGGTGCCAATACAGTGCATTGTCTCCAAGAGTGTGTCTGCACCACACTGCCCTCACCACCACCTCGCCTCTTGTCATTGACCTTGTCAGGAGTGCATGCAGGAGCCAGGCCCTGTGACCAGTAGGACTCTGCAGGACTGGGGCCTTCCTAAGTTTGTTCTGTGGCTGCACAGGTGAGGCCGATTGGTAACTCACAGCACCTGGTGGCAAGAGCCAGAAGGAATATAAGGTCAGCATTTCCCTTGCTCTTTGCCACAGCAACACATTCCCTGCCTTCCTGTATTTGGCTCCTTGCTTCTTGAGCCTCAAATCCCTGACTTTGTGACTCCTTGCTTCTTGATTCTCGGACCCCTGACTCCTTGCTTCCTGACCCTCGGACCCTTGGCTTCTTGACTCCCGGCTCTCTGACCCTCGGACTCTTGGCTTCCTGACTCCTGGTTTCTGGACTCCCGTTCCTGCTCCCACCCCGCCATCTTGCCCCCCATCCTGATGTCCCCAGCCAGGACTTAAGTGACTCGTGAACCGGACCGTGATAGACCTCCTGGGAAGCAGCAGCAACTTGACAGACCACAGGTCAGGTGAGGAGTGGTGGCTCACTGCGCACTCTTTGCTACTGCGTATATTTTCACATATATGAAAGCAGTGGATGGGGATATACCCTGTTTCTATGTATTTTGAAGAAAACATAGTGATTTTTATGTTCACATAACTTTCCATAGCCAGTGAGTTAAACATGTATTGGGGTATTTATATGAGAGAAGCTGTCCTTAGAGTAGGGGTGGTTTTTTTGATGGTTGTTTTTGTATAACTGCAACAACAAAAATATAGCCATATTGCAGCTGCCGATAAGGTTTTCCATTCAAGCAAGGTAAATGTTCTCCATATAACTCAGCAACCACAGCAGGCAGATAAAATGAAAAGTGCATTACAAAGACTGAAGAAAAGTTCTATTTTCTATATACTTCGTTAAAGCGTGATTTTGTTCACTTTCAAAACTTATTCTCCAAACCTCTCCAAACATCAGAGAATATATAATAGACGGATGAGGTGATGTTTGAATGGAGCGATTTCCTGGTTCCCAGTTCATTACTGTCAGCCGCAGTGCTGTAGCAGCTCTTGAACAATGTTTCTTAGGCGCCATCATTATACCATTTTAAAGAGTCATGGCTTCACCCACAGAATCCTGGGAAGTGTAGTTTGCTAAGAGTGCTGAGAGTTGTTAGGAGACCCCTATTCCCCTCACAGAGCTACAGTTATCAGGGTGCTGTATCAGTCAACTCCTCTTCCCAGGGATCTCTGGGAACTGTAGCTGCTGTGAGGAGAATTGGGGTAGCAACTCTCAGCACACTTAACAAACGACACTCCTCAGGATTTTTTAGGGGAGGAAGCCAAGACTGTTTAAAGAGGTGTGATACTGCTTTAAATGTATAGTGCAGATGGGGCCTTAGCAAGAGTTATGGCATGAATAAGCATCCTCCAGGGCAGTCTTTTCCAAGCTGGTGCCCTTCTGATGTTTTGGACTATAACTCCCAGAAGCCTCAGCCAGCATGGCCAATGACCATGATGGCCCTGCCCTGCTGCCATTGTATGCTTCTGAACACCAGTTGTTGAGAGCTGCAGGAGGTGCTTGAGGGTTTCCTACAGGGATCTGGTTGGCCACTGTGTGAACAGGATGCTGAAGTAGATGGGTCATTAGCTCTTCTTATGATCTTATGGCTTCCAGCAACTAGGATTCATCAGCATATTGCCTCTGGCAGTGGAGGAAGAACATATCTATCAGGGTTAGCAGCCATTGATAACTTTATCCCCCATGAATTTGTGTAATCCTTCTTTAAAGCCATCCAAGTTATGGGAGCACATTCCAACGTTTATCTCTGCAATGTGTGAAGAAGTAATGATGAAGACGTGACAATGCTTATGTAGTCACAAGAACCTTGCACATACACTGTGTCAAAGAATGCAAGTTTGCTACCCTCCTCTTCCCCCCTCCCTTATACTGCAAACAACAGTGGTTCCCAGTTAGCTAACTACTACAGGGCCCCTGGTTTTCAGAAGCCAAGCCATGAATCTCTTATTTTTGAAAATGTAGTTATCTGTATTGAAGTTTTTGTTACGTGAATGGTGCCATGGACCCCCTGAGTGAGTTATGTGGACCCTCTGGGGTCTGTGGACCACCAGTTGGGAACCACTGGTATACAACATTAATGGAATATAACTGATCTGTAGAAAGGACTTTATAGTATAAAATAGAGACGATGTTTGTACTTTTGTAACTCAAGAAAATCTTTAATAATAATAATACTGCCGATTCACCAGAGGGGAGGGATTAGTAGACAGGTGTTCCAAGATTTAAGGAAGTACCCTCCCCCTCTCAAACAACCTACTGAAGACTGGGTGGTTAATATCCATGGAACACTGATCAACGTTTTGTGATGGGGAATAGGAAACTGAGTGGGAGAGAGCAATGGAATGAAGGTTACTGGAGAAGAGCATGGCTGACTCACTGGATTAATAGGCAGGTGCTCTCCACGATTCGCAGCATTTTGTTCCAAGTCCCACTTGAAGTAATACGTATAAACATTACCTTAAAAAAAGAAAGACTAGTTACTGTTTTTTATTTTTATTTTTACTTTGTGCATCTGCAAGTCAGGGAGAGGAGATGGAGTACTGTAGAATATCGTGAAGGAGGCCCCTCAAAATAAAAAAATAAAAAATGGAGTTGGATAAGAGTCCTGCAGCCAAGAAAATATTAAGGTATTCCAGTCTGCTGCTTTCTAGGCATTGATGGGGAAAAGAGACAATTTTGATTATGGTAATTTGTCAAATCATGTATACTGGAAAGATTTTATTCACCAACATTGCATAAATGTGTGCATTTAAAGCAACATAGTACAAATGGGCTAAATGATCAAAACAAGGATACCTTACAATGACTGCTGATATTAATGAGGGGGACAAAACCATTCAGACACAGCCCACATTCTGGCTAGTTGAGATCTTTTTTCTTCTTCTTGCATCGGCAGATGTTCCTTGTTATATAAAACTGTGCTTAATTATCTACATCATTAGTGTGATGGGAGATAAATGCTGCCTACCAGGAATTGACATAACAACATTTGACTCCCTTCTCCAAGGAAGCTGAGGCACACCTGACTCCAAAGGAGGAGCTGTGGTTGCTCTCCCCTTAATGTCCCTTTTAAAATGTCTATTTTTGTTTTGTTTGCTAGGACCATATGAAAAAAAGCAAATGAGGACCATGTTGCTCCACATGTCAAAAGCAGATGGAACAATACTTCTTGGGTGCTTCCATGCAGCAGTTTATTGTGGACCTGGCACTGCTTGTGCATACAAGTTTTGCACTGCATCCTGATGACATTATCCTTATTTTTTAAAATGCTTTCCCATTTTTTAGAATTTATATGGATTGATGCCTAAATAACCCCCCCCTTTTTTTTGCAGAAAATAAATCTGGGTTAAATGAGAATAATATGGTATGGCACTTTGATGGGGATGATGTATGGATATTGCGCAACAAATCCACACCCCTTGTTGCACTTGAAGATGCCCATGATCTTCTTTTGTATTTATTCCTCCCTCCCCTCCCCTTCCCCATCATCAATTTCCCATCTTTCCTTCTATTCCCATTTGTACTCATTTGAGCAGGAGTAGTTAATTTTTTTCAGGTTGAGGGCCACAGTAACCCATTGCCAATGCTCTCAGGACACATTTGGAGATATCTCTCTCTCTCTCTCTCTCTCTCTCTCTCTCTCTCTCTGTCATGAAAACCTTTTGGCTGAATCACTGAATCACAGCCACATGTAAGTGGTCAGGGAATCAAGTGTTATTAGATATAAATTTAATAATAATATTTTTTTAAAATTTATATCCCGCCCTCCCCAGCCGAAGCTGGGCTCAGAGTGGCTAACAGTAAAAATAACAGTTTACTTAAAATCACAATCAGTTAATTGAAATACATTCTGAAATCAATTCAAAATCAAATTAATGGCAAATTAATGGGTTAGAGTGCTATGAGGATTACAGAAGGAGTGGGTCAGACAAGGTCTTGTGGGACCTTGGGGAGGCCACAAAACTGTCTGACATTGCATTAGCTCAGTGGCATACCTGTGGGAACAGTCAGTAATTAAAAATACAATGTGTTAATGATTTTATTTTAAAACTTTTTAAAAGTGGACAACTTTGTGGTGAGAGGCTTGGACAACATTTTTTTGTCCTCACAGTATCACAGTGAGGAATCTATGAGAACAGTCTTTTTAAAAAGTTTATTAAATAAGAATTTAATGTGTTTTTAATTTAATTTTGGGGCATCTTGGGGCAGAAATAAACTTTTTATGGAATGAAAACACAGCAAAGGACCTATAGGAATAGTATATTCTTTTACATAAAAAAATAAAAATGGGGAGTCTTGGGGTGCAGGAAATCCACATGGGGTCGGTATGCAGCCAGTGGGCCACAGGTTAGACCCCCCTGCATTGCAGGCAGGTTTTTTTGAGGCGTCCAAACTTTTGCAGCGCTGTTTCTGGATGAACTGTTTGTTCTGAGGCCAAGTGTCACACATGCTGCTCGATAACCTCTCTTGTGATGCGTGAACATCGATTTTCACTTAAGTTACAGAGATATAATTATACGGCATCTATAAACATGCTAATTGGTCAGAAAAATATACAGCTTTCCCCGGAGCTGAAAATATTGACACAGTAATTTCACCCCTTGTATCCAGAAATTGCCTGCGACGGAATGGCTGCGTCGCTGGCCCTCCAACGAAAAGGACAGGGCTGCGGCAATCTGCATTTCTGACCTTTCCCTCCCCAATAAAATGCCAATAATTGCATCAGTTACCACTCAAAATAGAGCTAAATTGTCGGACCTGCCAACTGATACAAACACAAATTGGCAGGAGCCAGTTAAAGAGACGGTGTAATTAGAAGTGAGCTTGCTATAGCAACTAGTAATTGTATGTTTGGAACTGTATGCATGACTGTGAGCTCATTAGTATTTATTGAAATAATAATGCTGAGTGTACCGCTCGTTGGGTCCCGTGGAATTCCCCTGCACTTCCCATAGACTCCTATTCTGTTGTAATTATATGCAATTAGACATTAAAGGGACCACCGTGAGTAGGGTGGAAGCAGGAATTTGTCTGCCAGGATGTGTCTGGCCTCTAGGAAGTCTTGCTGTGCCCTGAGCTTTCCTTCTACTACTTTTGCATGAAGTTTTCATTCCTTTTTGTAGGTGGGAAGTCAGGAGAAAAGGATCAAGATTCTGCATTCCAGGAACATGTTTGAAATCCTATTCAGGCTAGTGGGTGTTGCAGGAATGGGAAAGATCCTGTGGTATGGAATGGGGGTTAAATTGGTGGTGTTGAATGGGGGTTAAATTGGACCAAGTTCTGGCTGGTCAGGCACTTTGTGGTAGGATGCTGGCCAAGGGTTACTTGCAGAAATGTGGTGGAGCAGCTGTTTTGCATGCAGAAGACCCCCTGGCATTTCCAGGTAAGGCCATGAAGGTATGAAAACCTGGAGAGACACTGCCAGGCTGTGTAGACAGTACTAAGACCAGTGGTCTGACATGGGTCACATCCATATTCCACATTTAAAGCACATGGCTTCCCACCGAAGAATCCTGGGAACTATCATTCCCTCCTCTCAGAGCTGCTATTTCCAGCACCCTTAACAAACTACAGTTCATTGGGTTCTTTGTGTGCGTTAAACATATGATGTGACCTTGGTGGATGTATCCTTGGTTTGGTTTTTACCCCCGATGACAAGACTGATGGTTCTGAAATAGGGAGGGTTTCTGTGACCTCGTTCCAACTTCCCCTTGTAGGAATGTAGGTTCCATTGGACGGCCTGCCCCTGAAGATTTATGGACTCCAATGGATTCCTGATTGCTCTGGGGGATTTTCTGGTGGATAGAACTGACAATCCTGCCAAAACCCTCATCTCACTATTGAACAGTGAGAGGGCCATAGCTACGATAGCTCTGGAGTGCCCTCTCTGGCCATTGTGGAGTGCTATGGGGTAACAGGTTGGGTGATGCCTAGAACGTAGGTGGCAGAAATCCCTCTGCAAAGACAACCAAACACATGCTTTCACCTGCATGGCCACATTGCGCAGGTGAAAGTCCTTTCACGGGGCTTCCACTTGTAGGGTTTGTGGATAACTGCTGCCAGTCAACATATAAAGTACCAAGCTAGATGGAGCAACGGTCTGGCTCAGTATAAGACAGATTCCTATGTTCCTGTTCTTGACAACTGTCCCCATTTTGCAAAATGGGACTCCTTCCCCCAAGCAAAATTGTTGCATGGAGGGGATGGGGTGAAAAGAGAAGAGGAAAGATGGAGAGATAGAAGTTGAGTGTACATCTCCCTCCTCCTTTTCCCCAAGTAGAATCACTTTCAGCGAGGTCATGCAGGGAATGAGTGGTCATGTGACCTTGCTGGCCCGGTACCACAAATGCAGTATACCCACATTTGTGAACGTGCAAAAAAACCCCTAGACTGTCTGATGTTCAGTTCATGGTCCATTAATTCTGAAGTACCAAGGATATGCCTTGAGGAGAAATGGTTTAATGGTATTCAGTCCTACATTAGCTCATCTTCTCCCCCCTCCAATAATTTACTTTAAGAAAACAATAGCCCATCTTTAATCTGCAGTATATTCCTTCCGAGTATTTCTTCATTGATGTGGAAGATATTATCTGTTGAGATCTATGTGTAAAGCTAAGTACAAATGATTTGCTTACCAACATCAAAGTGTGAAAAAGAACCGTAGGATATTAGATTGCTTGGCAGCAAGCAGTATCTTCTGAATATTTATCTCTTTCCCTACAAAGTCAGTAACTGAATTCTTTAGGAGGTGTGATTTTTATTGAAACGTTATGTATAAGACAATGTACCGTAGGAATTTTCCTTCGAAGCAAGTACAAACATTTTTACAAAATGAGGTTTAAGTTCAGCAGATTTCATTCTTCCCATAGCTTGCATACAAGTTAATTTTGAGCTATGTGAGATGACAGTTAAAATATTTTCTTCTTGTGGTAGAAAATACATTGGCCCAATTTTGCTGCTACTTTAGATATACAGGATATAGATATAGCTCTCTAGGGCCCAGGATGGATGGTTGGATGGTGATTATAATGGTGATATCAGTCTAATGCCCTTTGTCTGAAGATCTCAGGGCGGTTCTGAAGGATATTGTCATGCTGTGGTCAACTCAGGCCCTTCAACTAAATCACTTTGCTAGTAGAAGCTAGAGCAACGATTCCTGCTAGTGAAATGGGACTTTCCCCCTCCCCCCCAAAAAAAAGTTCTCTGGAGGGACTGTAGAAACTCCAGAACAGCACATTGGGGAAAAGAGGGAATATTGTTCTGTTGGGCAAGCAGAAATGCTTGTGAAGAAGGAGCAATCTCCCTAGTGCTTTGTTGAATGCAAACCATTATTTGGAACATGGTATCAATAGTTGCTGTCATGAAAATGATGGCATGGCCATTGCTATATATGGACCATGAATTCTTGACCAGCCAGTAGAGTTCTCCTTGAGGCAGGCAGGACAGCTCACTCCTCTTGTTTCCTCACTTTGGTTCACAGCAGAGGTCATTGGCAGGCTGGCACTGATGATCAGAAAGTGAAAATTGGGTAAATTCACCTTTAAACAAGAACTTAATCTAATTTATCCACCACTTTCTCCCATAAGATTGGGAGAAAAAGAGAATCTGAAATTGCGCTGTGGGTTAAACCACAGAGCCTAGGACTTGGCGATCAGAAGGTTGGCGGTTCGAATCCCCACGACAGGGTGAGCTCCCGTTGCTCATTCCCTTCTCCTGCCAACCTAGCAGTTCGAAAGTATGTCAAAGAGCAAGTAGATAAATAGGTACTGCTCCAGCGGGAAGGTAAATAGCATTTCTGTGTGCTGCTCTGGTTCGCCAGAAGTGGCTTAGTCATGCTGGCCACATGACCTGGAAGCTGTACGCCGGCTCCCTCAGCCAATAAAGCGAGATGAGCGCCACAACCCCAGTGTCGGTCATGACTGGACCTAATGGTCAGGGGTCCCTTTACTTTACTTTACTTTTTTACTTACACAGGAAAGCTTCCTGACAAGTTGTGGTCTAAGAAGGTATGCCATATGACTGCACACTATCATGCATGAATTCCGCTTTTCAACACACTTGTGTAACTTTCTGAGAAAGTAACTCCTCTCTGCTCATTGATCTCTTGTCTTATCTGCTCATTGAAGAGAAGGGAAGTATACAGTCCTAATGGTAGCCACACAGAGGTGTCCCAAGATGTTTTGCTGCCTGAAGCAAAGGACAAGATTGTGTCCTTCCATTCTACATTGAACCTTCTAGAGCAGCAGTTTAGCTTCCACACTAGCAATGGGGCAGCATCCTCTACCTCACTGAAGAGTAGTAGGCTCCTTGAAGGAGTGGAGGGCAGAGCTCTGTTCTCCAACACCAAGCTTGTCTCACCTCCTCACCCCCAAGCATCCACTTCCACACTCTAGAAGTCCCACACTGTAGCTTTTGCAAGAAAAGGTTCCACCTCTGGCTTGGGAAGAGTAAGATTGTGCAGTACTGCAGTCTAAGGGTCTTAGGGCCACGACATGTTGAGAAACCTTGAGAGAAAGGCTTTGTGCTCTATGTATGTAATGTGACTCCATGCACACATGATGTGGGGAAATGGGGAAAGCTGTGCCATTCTCTAACAATGGCCTAGGAGTGACTACTGATATCTATCCAGGGATCTCCATAATGCTGTTGTATTGCTAGCTGAACCCACTAAACTTTGGGAAGAGAATGCATGGTTCAGCTGTTTTTAAAAACCAAGAGAACAATGAATGTGCTGTCTTCTCGTTGTAAATAAATAGCTGGGATATTTCTGCTTTCCAACAGCTGTAATTCTCCAGAAGTTTTAGACAGAAACTTGGAATTTGACAGTTCCAAGGTTGAGCAATAATAGACCAAGGTTGAACTGTAAATTGGCCAGGGACAATAGGCTTTGGTTGGTGAAAGTTGAATGAGTTTATAAAAAAGGGCATAGAGGAATAAAGCCCTGTGCAATGTAACTGACCCATAAATGTCATGGTAGTTTTGCAGATGCAAACGTGTCATAATTATAGCAATAATGGGGCCTTTCTTCTGATAAGTGCATTGAACAATCCACCACAATACTGAAATACTTCACTTTCCTTTTTCAAAGTAGTTTTAATAACTCGAGCATCCTCTAATGGAATTTTCTGTATACCAGACATAAAGCTATGATACAGCCAACACATACTTAGCCAGAGTCTTGCAGTTTGTTATTTACTGAATGTAGACGTCTGTGCAGTTATATCACTTACAATATAATTGTTGGGGGGGGGGCAAGATTTGAAGAATACCTGTAGAATACATAACATAATTTCATGCATTCATGCAACAAACAACCCTTCTACAGATTTCTGTATTTCTAAATGTTTATTTGGGTATTTGTGAATCAGAGCAAACAACAATCAGCCATAGGTTGCCGTTTGTTCTCCTGGGTGGGGTAGTATAAAGCACAACCAGTACAGCATACTCCTTTTGTTTCTGTACCTTGGTTCACAGTAATGGTCATCTGCAGACTGGCACAGGTGATCAAAAGTGAAAATTCACCTTTGAACAAGAAGTGAATCTAATTTCTCCACCATCCTATTAAAATGGGGGGTGGGGGGGTGGGATACAACAGATTTGCTGATCCCTACTTACACAGGAAAGCTTCCTGACAAGTTGTGACTGCACACTATCCTGCACAAATTCCCTCTTTCAACACACTTCTGAAGATATGCTTTAAGAGGAGTCATAGAGGAAGCCATGATGACAATATTGAAAGATGTATAATAACTTGGAGGTTGTGCTAGAGAGAATCCCTGGAGAGGGATATGGATGCTACATAACTATCAGGCAGCTGAGAAGTGAACAACTTGCTTGAATTAAGTGAGGTGCCTTCTCTCTCTTTCTCTCTCTCTCTCTCTCTCTCTCTCTCTCTCTCTCTCTCTGTGTGTGTGTGTGTGTGTGTGTGTTGTGTTGTATGTGTGGTTGCTACTGTCTTGGTGCAAGTACTTGGGCAGGCATGCTTAAACCGTGACCTGCAGTATCCTCAGTCCCAAGATGCTGTGAGGGAAATCAGCGCTGGGTACCAACTTGGCTGTCACCAGCAACTATATGAGCATGAATTGTGAGAGTCCCTGAGTAATGGCTTCTAATTGTGTGCCTCTTAATTAGCTAACAAAGCTGCTGCAATGGTGAAATCCTATAATGATTTTCTACAAGTTCTTTGCTCAGTTTATAGAGGGTTTCATTTGTTATAAAAAGTCTTTTGAATGCTGTTGTTATACTGCATGGTTGAACTGATAAATAGATTTTATGGAATCTGATAAGTTATGATTCTGATGCCTGGGCACACTCCCAAGATTACACATACCATTCTATACACAAGGGCATGTGGGCAGCTGTGTAAGGAAGTCCAGAACCTATATTACATTGCGTGAGCTGGGACTTCAGTAACACAAGGAAGTTGAATAGTTCCTCAGATAAAAATGCAACTTCGGTATGAGGGAAGTTTCCTACGAGCACCACTTTAATTCTGCTATTTAGTGATGATTCCCCCCCTACATTCTGCCTGACATATATTATGCTCTCCTCACCCCACAATATTTCTACATTGCTTCTGTTAATTAGAGCATACAACTATTTGAGTGATACTGGAGCAAAAGGTTGCTTCTGCAATTCAGGGCATTATCATTGCTGTACTGTGAATAATTTCCTTTATACTGGCAGTCAACAGAGATTACTGCAACTGGCAAAAAAGGATGTTCTGCTGAACATCAACTCATGAGTAAAATAGCATTTTAGTGTTCCAGAGGTGTTTTTTGTTTTTGCTTATATCAAGAAGTGAAAAATTGATGATTTCAAGAAGCTGAGGTTTCTAGGGTATAATTCCTTTCCCCTTTTGGCAACAATATTTGCACAGTCTCGTGGGTCTCATTCCAATGTCATTTCACAAGAAATTGTAGTGTTAAAATAGTGCCATACAGTATCCATACTGATACACCTGTGTAACCAGGGCTGGGGAATAAATTCAATTTGATTCATGTTTCAAGCTGAATCTACGGGATTTGAACATTCTGAAACCATATGAGAAGCTAAACACAGACATCCTTTCAAAATTGCATTTACCCAAATGTTATGGTGTAGTTCTCTAGCCTAACAATGCTTACAATGATGCATATATTATGGGAAAGTGTGCATGAAAATGAATATATTAGTTAAAATAACATACAAAAATGCATTTCATTAGAATAAATTGCTTGCAAAAATGTGCATATTCATTAAAACTGCATACAATGAAACTGCATACATTTTAGGAGATATTCACCCTAAAACGCTGAATAATTTTCATGAGGATTCTTTGGGGGGAAATGCAGATTGCTGCAGAAATGTGAAGAACTGAATTTCAGATTAGAAAAATGAGAAACAGAACTAAAACTGGCAAATCCTTCCATCTCTCATGGCTATCAATATATTATTTCAGTGAATAGAGTGTGGGAGTTGGTTCACCTGACTTCCCCCCATTGCCAACCTGCATATGCTCATTTGAGGGTTATAACTGAGACTATGGGTTGTATCCAACTAAGTTCTATACAGAGAAGGCCTGTTAAATTATTGAACCTAAGTTACTCATGTTTATTAACTTCCATAGATCTACTCCAAGTTCCAGGCTACTACTGGATTTGCACCTGTGATGACCCCACTCTGTGTTGGGAGCCTCCACAGCTGCTATTTCTGCTGTCCCCCCACCCTTGAAAATAGAAGGTAGCCTGGCCCCATGAGCACCATAGCCAGGGCAAAGGGCTACATCCCCTACCATGCACAGCAGGGCCCTGATCCAGATCAACCCTCCCATTCCTGCAATTTACTTTAGAGAAGCCATTCTAGCAATTCCTAATTGGATGAATGGCACCTTGTCTAATTTGGTCTTGTGTTACACACAGGGGTAAAAGCCTCAGCGCCTAGGGCTTGCCGATCGAAAGGTCGGCGGTTCGAATCCCCGTGGCGGGGTGCGCTCCCGTTGTTCGGTCCCAGCGCCTGCCAACCTAGCAGTTCGAAAGCACTCCCGGGTGCAAGTAGATAAATAGGGACCGCTTACTGGCGGGAAGGTAAACAGCGTTCCGTGTGCTGCGCTGGCTCGCCAGAGCAGCGATGTCACGCTGGCCACGTGACCCGGAAGTGTCTGCGGACAGTGCTGGCCCCCGGCCTCTTGAGTGAGATGGGCACACAACCCTAGAGTCTGTCAAGACTGCCCCGTACAGGGGCAGGGGTACCTTTACCTTTAATATATAGGGAGCTCTGTTATCCCCCCAGGTCCCCTGGCACCCGTGTTGTCGTATGGATTTGAAATCGTTGGTTTGGGTACCAGGGAGCAGTTTCTTAAGGCTTTCTGTCTACCAAATCCCACTCTCCTTTGCAAGGCTACTTTTCAATGGAAAACTCTTTGCTGGAAAAAGAATTACCGTACTGTACATGGGATCAGGGGACTCCTTGGCTGTGAGATCAGGTTCCTTCTCGACACACCAAATATGAAATTTATGCTAGGCCAAAGCCTGGGAAAAGAAAGCTTGTGGAAAGATACTGCGAATAAAGATTTTTCCCAGGAAGAAAGACGATGTGGAAGCTCTTGAGAAGTGTTCCAGTTCAGTGTGCTGGAAAATACAGGTCCCATTTTGTTCACAATCAAAAGCAGTCCTGTTAAATGACTGGAACTGCTCTGGGGTTTAGTAGTTTTGTGCTATCTCATTCTTCTATATATGCTTCTGCTTCATCTGGGTGCCCAGTTCAACTTCTGTCTGATTTGGTGCTTGTGTCTGCTTGATGAGGCAGCCACTGTCTCATTTGTTACTTATCTGTAAGTTGCCTACCCAGCTGGGGTTAAATCTTCACTGAGAGCATGATTTTTTTAAAACAGAAAAAAAGCTCTGCTGCGAATCTATAAAATGAGGAGTAAGATGGATCTCAGATAACAAAGCTTCAAATGTGATTACATTATTTCATGAGGTTTTATTTGTTTGATTCTCCAGGAAGTAAAATTTTAAGTTCAACTCCAAGGGGCTTTGTAAAAGCTAGTTTGAGCTGAGTCTTTGGATGCGTTAACATTTATTCATGTTAAACAACATAGTCTGCAGCATGTGACAGCGATGGACCAATAACATTTTGCAAGATTAGTACATTAATGAATATTTATGGATATTGAACATGGGTACTGAATACTGAGCTATGTGTTCTAAACCAAAAATAATCCAAGACACTTTGCCAACTTCATGTGCAAATGGAATGCTAATATCAAATTCAAGTTGACAAATTAGTATTGAGCTGAATTCACAGCTGATCTATATAGTTTAAAATATTCATTCCATCCTCCTTTTAAACAAATTAAGGCACTGCTGGGTGGATTAACAGCTTTTCATCCTGGTTTTTAGCCATGGTCCCTGCCCAGGACTTGAGAACATGAATGAAGTCTAGAATCTAGCTGAACTTTTCTGAATCCCAGAAAAAGGTTTAGTTTTATTTTGGCTTAAGGCTCAGACTAAATCACATTTTACTGGACTGGTTCACTCAACCTAACTATAAATCAGTTCTGGAGCAGTCTACCACTGAGCATAAAGCACTCCTGGAGGTATAAATCAAGATGTGAACATTGTACCTGTGAGTATAAAACACTTTGAAACATATAAGTCAAGCTTGAAGACTCTGTCTCTGTGAAACGCTTGAAGAAATAAATGTTAGTGCCTAACCACTGGCTGCTTGAATATAAACACTGAGGTCATATATCTCACTTCTGTATGAATGTTTGAACACATGTATATATCAGTTTCCAGGTGAGGTTGGAATGCTGACCTTGATGTTGTATGTTGAGCCAGGTGATGCCTGAATGCCATTCACCTATTCTCATGTTTGGAGGTTGCCCTCCTTCCTCAGAACTGGGGGAAACAAATTAGGTATAGATCGAGAATTCCCTGGATGCTACAATGTAGGTTTGGGGCAAGTATTCTTTGTTGAGAGAACCCCAGCAGAGATTTAAAATCACAAATATGCATCAAAGTCAAGTGTGGAATGTAGACTATTACACCTTTAAAATATGCCTGTGTGAGTTCCTTTTAAAGTTCCCCATTTTCCCTAGCATAGAAAAGACCACACATTTGGTAAGTTAAAAATAGTTTACTTACAAATTCTCCAAAGGTCAGGTTTATGTGCTTTTTACTACATCAGTCAGAAATCACGGGCAGTAAAACTTAGTTGCTGTGGTGAAAGTTCCTAAATTATTGGCATAGGAACTCAATGAAGGCTTGTTAGAGCCATGTAGTCTCAGCTTGGAGAAACCAGCTCAGACCTGTTTACATGCTGAGCTTCTGAGGTAGACTGAGGTACAACAATAGGCTTGATTAGTTTCCTCCTAAGGTGAGTGGAACTGCCTGGCAGGGCAGTTTACTCCTTGACATTTACCCCTTCATACATTAATTAGACATAAACATAAACAAACATAATAATAAATTTATTTATACCCCGCCCATCTGGCTGGGTTTCCCCAGCCACTCTGGGAGGCTTCCAACAAAAGATTAAAATACAATAGTCCTTCAGATATTAAAAGCTTCCCTAAACAGGGCTGCCTTCAGATGTCTTCTAAAAGAAAATGTTGGTTATATGAGGCTGGTTATCCCACAACAGCAGCTTACTGGTGGGCTTTTTCTTCACAACAACCCTGTGAAGTAGGTGAGGCTGAGATATAGTGCCTGGCCCAAGGCCACCCAGTGAGCTTCATGGGCCAGTCAGCTGAGCAGGGATTTGAATTCAGATCTCTTCAGTCTTTTGGTATGATCAAGCAGGACATTTCTTACACTATTTTTTTTTGGGGGGGGCAAAGTCACTTAAATAACAGTGTCCAAAAAGAAAATGAATTCTGATAACAATTTACTGAGCAAACTGAACAAACAGGGCACAC
The DNA here is from genome assembly GCF_965153285.1 of Podarcis tiliguerta. Taxonomy (NCBI): domain Eukaryota; kingdom Metazoa; phylum Chordata; class Lepidosauria; order Squamata; family Lacertidae; genus Podarcis; species Podarcis tiliguerta. The sequence continues at coordinate 39,894,958 of NC_139538.1, forward strand.
TTTGAGCAGAAAGGAACAGGGAGATTTTGTCTTTCTTACTTCAGGCCTTAAACACAGTAGGAAGACATTCAACTAAGCATTCAGAGAAAAACTCCCTCAGAACTACATAGCCAATCAGAGCATGTGCTACCTATGCAAACGTCATGCAATTCTACTTGGTTGCTAAGTAACACATCCACCCACTCACCTCTTGGATACCTGCCTTTAACATTAACAGAATTAACCTATTGAGTTGCACACTGAATGATCCCTGCTGTTGCACTTTCAACACTTGTGAACTGATTGTCTGCTGTGGGAAGCAAAATACTCATACTAGATGTGACTCTTCTCTGATCCAGCAAGGGGTCTTATGTTCTTAAATTCCCGTTTTTAAAATTTAGTTCATCAGAAGTTTCAAGCAATTATCTCTTACCTGCAGCTTTAGAAATACAGCTTCTTTTCTTTTTCTCACCCAAGAACTTCCTTTGTTTGATTTCTCATTTTCTGTTCATACTACTCCTTTCGTTGTCTCTTAATCTCAACAGTGACCTCACATCCTACAAGTAAATGTCAAATCGTAATAACTTCTCCACTTTGTACCAGAAACGTGATCAAGCTCCTATTTTTGGAAAAATCTCATTAGCGAGAGTACATCTCTTTTTAATTGCTCCACTGAACTCTTTGTGCCCTGTAGGGATATCTTCACACCCATTGCTCACTGCATTGTCATGTTGCATAGTTTTCACTTCTGACTCATCTAAACTCTGTTTGCAACAAGCTTCTCCCAGAGAAGCTAGGCCACATTCTTCAAAAGGACAAAATCACAGTGTCTCCATGTCATGGTAGAAAGTAGCCACATTTTCTGTAGGCAAAATGGCTTAGTATGATGCAGAAACTTGCTACTGCTTATACAGTGGTACCTCAGAACTCAAATGGCTCCATTCGCGAACATTTTGGCTCCCGAATGCTGAAAACCTGGAAGTAAGTACTCCCAATTTTCAAACGTTTCTCGGAACACAAATGTCTGACATGGCTTCCACTATGCAAAAACCTAGCTGTCGGCCAATCAGAAGCCACGCCTCGGAACTCGAAATGTTTTGGAAGTCGAACAGTCTTCCATAATGGATTATGTTTGAGTTCCAAGGTATCACTGTATATTTCTTTTCTAGTTTAGAGACATTTTTTGCAGGTAGATGGCATTTGTGATATTAGAATATATGCAGGTGAATGAGCCCTAGATAGTCCACTAACTAAAGACCAACTATCACCTTTCCTGAAAAACTGGACCTTGCCACAATCATTCATGCCCAAGTCATCTCCATAGTTGACCTCTGTAATTTGCTCTCCATTGAGTCTGCCCTTGCAAAGTGCTTAGAAACTACAATTATTACAACATGCTGAAACCAAGTTGCTGGCATGGTTTTGCACAACATGCACAGTCTGCCATTTTGTTTCTGGGCTCACTTCAAGGTTTTGGTGTTAGGTTTCGGACCTGGGTTCCTTAGGGACCACTTTTCCCCATATGTTCCTCCCTGCATGCTTCAGCCATAATCTCTGGCCCTGCTCCAGATTCCTTGATCTTGCAAGGCACAGCTGATGTGGACACCACATCAAAAATAACAGTACTATTTTTCTAGAAAAAGAGGTGCAGGAACTCGCTATGAATGCCTCTCTTGTTCTCTTATAACGGCAATGGCGCCCACCTGAGGGGTGCTGAAACTGAGTTCCGGTGGGGGGGAAAGGCTTGGCTGTAGGTTTTCAGGGGACTGATAGAGAGAGAATCCTCCTCCACAAAAGGAAGTCTTCCCAAAATATTGCTCCATAACAATTGAAATGGTAAACATGTCAAGAAACTCAAATGCTTCTATACTAGTCCTTATGGAGCAGATTTTCCCGCCTTTAAAAATTCATATTCTTTTCAACTCCCCCTTGCCATCTTGTTCCAAAAAGTATTCAGCACTATACAAAGTTGATCCAAGCTCAGTGGAAATTTATGATTAATGTCATCTTACATTTATAGGCTGAGGTGTATTCAGGCTGCATAGGTTAATTCAGATTAGCTCAATGCTCCTGCCACTGCTGTTCACAACCAGGTAAATCTAATTCAAGTGGTACCTTATAGAACCATTCAGGCATAAAACCCAGCCCTTACATCAAAAAATTGTAAAAGCCTGTGGCAAAAAGTAGCCTCAAGAAACCTTTACACACATGCACTCCAGTATAGTACACGAATAGAAGTAATAAGACCTTTGATATATTTTTATATCTTGCCTTACCACCTTCCATCATGGAAGAAAATACAAAAGATCCAGGAGTGATTTTAAACAGTATTAATCTGCAAGAGGATACAGGACCAAAGGAGGGGGTTTGATGACTGAGTTGGTCTCAGTTGTGCCACCAAGTGTGTTCCCCAACACCTTGGCTCCAAAAGGCTTTATTATCTTCTCTCTCTCTCTGCTACTCCTTCAGTCCTACATTATCATAGCTGTCAAGTTACAGATTCGAAATAAGGGACCAGCAGCCAAAATAAGGGGTCTGCAGCCTCACCTGTTCCAGGCACTCCAGTCTTCCTGTCATCCTGCAGTCTGGTCAAACTCATACTGGTAGCTTCGAGAACACTGTCCAACCAACTTTGTAACCATAATAATAATAATAATAATAAATTTTATTTATACCCCGCCCTCCCCAGCCAAAGCCGGGCTCAGGGCAGCTAACACCAGGGCCTGGTGGAACAGCTCTGTCTTACAGGCCCTGCGGAAAGATGTCAAGTCCCGCAGGGCCCTAGTCTCTTGTGACAGAGCGTTCCACCAGATTGGTGCCACAGCCGAGAAAGCTCTGGCTCTAGTTGAGGCCAGCCTAACCTCTCTGAGGCCTGGGACCTTCAGGATGTTTTTATTTGCAGACCGTAGGTTTCTCTGTGGGGCATACCAGGAGAGGCGGTCCCGCAGGTACGAGGGTCCTAGGCCGTATAGGGCTTTAAAGGTTAAAACCAGCACCTTAAACCTGATCCTGTACTCCACCGGGAGCCAGTGCAGCTGATATAGTACTGGATGAATGTGATCTCGCAGTGACGACCCCATAAGGAGTCTCGCTGCGGCATTCTGCACCCGTTGGAGTTTCTGGGTCAGTCTCAAGGGCAGCCCCACGTAGAGCGAGTTACAATAATCCAGTCTGGAGGTGACCGTCGCGTGGATCACAGTGGCTAGGTCAGGGCGAGAGAGATAAGGAGCCAACTGCTTGGCTTGGCGGAGATGAAAAAAAGCCGCCTTTGTTATAGCTGTAATCTGCGCCTCCATAGAGAGGGAGGTATCGAAGATTACACCCAAACTCTTAACGGACGATGCTGGCACTAGTTGCACCCCCGCAAGAGATGGGAGTTGCCCCCTCAATCCCATATCGCCCCGTCCCAGCCAGAGGACCTCTGTCTTCGAAGGATTTAACTTCAACCGGCTCCCACGAAACCATCCAGCCACAGCTTCCAGGCATCTGGTCAGTGTGTCTGGGGCCGAGTCAGGATGGCCATCCATCAACAGATAGAGTTGGGTGTCATCAGCATACTGATGGCAGCCCAGCCCAAAACTCCGGACAAGCTGGGCGAGGGGGCGCATAAAGATGTTAAAAAGCATCGGAGAGAGAATCGCACCCTGAGGCACTCCACACACCAGGGAGTGGCGCGATGACAATTCCCCCCCAAGCGCGACCCTCTGTCCCCGACCAGAGAGAAACGAGCGCAGCCATTGAAGGACTGTGCCCTGGATCCCCACGTCGGCAAGGCGGTGGTCCAGGAGTTCGTGATCGACCATGTCGAAGGCTGCTGACAGGTCTAGAAGAATCAGCAGCCCCGACCCGCCTCGATCCAGCTGCCTGCGGAGATCATCTGTTAGGGCGACCAGAGCCGTCTCGGTCCCATGACCAGCGCGGAAGCTGGACTGGAATGGATCAAGAGCCGATGTCTCATCCAGAAACCTACCAAGCTGTTCAGCAACCGCTCTCTCAATCACCTTACCCAGGAATGGAAGATTCGAAACTGGGCGGTAATTGGATAGATCTAAAGGATCTAATGATGTTTTCTTTAAGAGCGGGCGCACCACTGCCTCCTTCAGTTCCCCTGGGAATGTCCCGGTGCCAAGGGACAAATTGATGATATCACCCAGGGGGGCCCGCACCTCGTCTGGACACGCTCTAATCAGCCAAGACGGGCACGGGTCAAGAGGACAGGTGGTGGGCTTTCCAGCTCGGAGGAGTCTGTCCACATCGGCTGGGGATATCTGGTCAAAGTGGTCCAATACTGGACCCGAGGACAGTCGAGGGGCCTCCAGTTCCCTTATTGTGTCTAAATTGGCAGGGAGGTCATGGCGGAGCAACAGGACCTTCTCCGCAAAAAAGCTCGCAAATGCCTCACAGCTGTGTGTCGAATTGTTATTTAAATTTGGCTGTCCTTCAAGGGACGTTAAGGACCTAATTATACTAAATAATTGCGCCGGGCGAGAGCTAGCGGATGCAATGGAGGCCGAGAAGTAGGACTTCTTAGCGGCCTTCACTGCCATCTCATAGGTTTTCATAAAAACCCTATAAGATGTTCTTGAGGCTCCGTCACGGGCACCCCGCCATACTCGCTCTAGCCGTCTGAGGTCCCGCTTCATTTTCCGAAGCTCCTCGGTAAACCAGGGAGCCCGGTTTCTGCGGGGTCGCAGAGGGCGCTTAGGTGCGATCTCATCGATGGCTGCTAGGAGCTGGGTATTCCAGCCCTCAACAAGCTCAGTCAATGAGTCGCCAGGGGGAGCAAGGTCCCGCAAGGCCTGACGGAATCTATCAGGGTCCATCAGCCTCTGCGGGCGAGCCCAAATCGGCTCGCCACCTAAGCAGGGTGGGGGTGGAACGTCAATCCTGGCTTTCAGAGCGCAGTGATCAGACCATGGCACCTTCATTGAGGGAAACATGATCACATCTATACCGACACCAAAGATCAAATCCAGCGTGTGGCCTGCTTGATGTGTGGGGCCCGAAACAAACTGGGAGAGCCCTAGTGTCGCCATGGAAGACACCAGGTCCAGAGCCTGTGAGGAGGGAGTGGCATCAGCATGGATGTTGAAGTCCCCCAATACCAATAGGTTAGGGAACTCCAAGGCCCAGCCAGCCACAGCCTCCAGCAGGCCTGACAGGGTGGCTGCTGGTGCGCTAGGTGGCCGGTACACCAGCCAGACAGCCAAGCTCACCTCGGAGCCCCACACTAGGCCAACACATTCAATGCCGGGGATCGATGGCGATGGTAGAGCCCTGAAAGAGCAATCTTCCCGGATTAATAGTGCCACCCCTCCCCCCCGGCCCACAGTCCGCGACTGGTGGAGGACGGAGAAACCTGGGGGCGCCATCTCTCGTAGGGTAACAGTATCCCCTTCGCGCACCCAGGTCTCCGTCACACAAGCCAGGTCGACCCCCTGCGAGATAAAGAAATCTCGCAGGGTGGCGGTTTTGTTGCCTATAGACCTGGCATTGCACAACACCAGTGACGGAGGTGAGTTATCCTTGCTCACCCTACCCTCGTTCCTCGGGATGGGGCGCAGATTGGAAGGGGTACGAGCATATCCATATCTCGATCCCCTTCGCCTATAACATCTGCCCCCACCGCCATACCTCCCTCGCCCCACCACGGTAGCAATCCCAAGCCTCATACCAACCTCCATTTACAAGTAGAAAGCAAGCAAAAAAACAAAAACAAAAAACAAAACAAAGCAAAACAAAGCAAAACAAAACAAAAACAACAAAACAACAAAACAATTGTACCAAACAACACCAGTCCCCACCCCACTCAATAACCAACTCCAAACCAAAATAAAACGGAACAAAATAAACATACATCAATAAAAACCACCGTACATGGTGGAACAACAAAGTAAATAGTAAAAACCCCTTTAAAATACTTTAAAATAAATAAAAACATTTTTAACATTTGCTGCAGCAGCACCAGTGTCTTTAGAACTATAGCAGAGGGGAGTCTGGGCCCCGCCCCCTGGGCCAGGTGGAATCAGCCTGAGGGGGGAGCGGCCTTCCCAACTCACAGTGCAGCAGCAGCAGCAATGTCCCTGTGCCTCCTGAGGCCTCTTAAGCTCTGGCGATGGTGAGTCGGTCTGGGCCCCGCCCCCTGGGCCAGATGGAATCAGCCTGAGGGGGGAGCGGCCTTCCCAACTCACAGTGCAGCAGCAGCAGCAATGTCCCTGTGCCTCCTGAGGCCTCTTAAGCTCTGGCGATGGTGAGTCGGTCTGGGCCCCGCCCCCTGGGCCAGATGGAATCAGCCTGAGGGGGGAGCGGCCTTCCCAACTCACAGTGCAGCAGCAGCAATGTCCCTGTGCCTCCTGAGGCCTCTTAAGCTCTGGCGATGGTGAGTCGGTCTGGGCCCCGCCCCCTGGGCCAGATGGAATCAGCCTGAGGGGGGAGCGGCCTTCCCAACTCACAGTGCAGCAGCAGCAGCAATGTCCCTGTGCCTCCTGAGGCCTCTTAAGCTCTGGCGATGGTGAGTCGGTCTAGGCCCCGCCCCCTGGGCCAGATGGAATCAGCCTGAGGGGGGAGCGGCCTTCCCAACTCACAGTGCAGAGGTTCAACTAAATAGAATCTGAGTCACATGCACCACAAGGCCTATGCAGCCTCAACTTAAGATGGCTCCCCGGCCTGGCTTTGCACTGCAAAGTTTGCAGCAGCACGTGCAACAAAATGGCGTCCAGCATTCAAAAACCCCTTCATCTTGCATTAACTAGCCACACACACAAGGCCTCCCCCGAGATTTCCTTTCCTTTTCCCCCACCATGTTCCCCCGCTCCAGACATACCTTTTCACCGTTAAGGGTGAGTGGGCCTTCGATGACGTATCCATCCGATTCTGATCCGAGCACTCAACACAGGTATGTTCAACTTCTGAGCCCCTCTGAGCCAAAGGCAGAAAGCCCAGCCAGCAGCCAAACGAAGCCTCAAGGAAAACCACCGTCACCTCTCTGCTGGGAAGCGCTGAGCAAAGGCGAGTCCCCAGGGAACGCAGCCGATTTGATCAGCACAAGGCATGCAAGCTCCACCCCCCAGTCGTTCTTAGACTTCTTATTGGGTGAGCAACACAGCCAAGCAACACAGTTGGAACCTCCCTCCTCCCTGGCCGGCAGGGAGGGAGGGAGAGGAGCTGCTTCCTTTGAAATTTAAGGGACATCATTTAAGGGACATTTAAGGGACATCCATCAATAAGGGACAGCAGCGGGACAGGGCGCTGAAATAAGGGACACTTGACAGCTATGTAGATTATCCATCCATTATTTTGTCTCATGCACACTACTCCTTCATTTGCACAAGTGCCCATTTGTGAACTCTATCACTCGTATATACAAGGCTGCGCCACATCCATTTATCCTGCATCTATCCATGCATTCCCTTTCTCTCTTACATACACACACAGAGAGGGACACACATGCACACACAATCCACAGAAATATGTGCCCTGTTTGTCTAACATAGGGGCAGCCAACAGGATGCATTCCATATGTTGTTTAATTCAATTTTTGTATTTTTTATATACCCTGCCCATCTGGCTGGGTTGCCCCAGCCACTGTGGGCAGCTTCCAACACACATAAACATAATAAAACATTAAACATTAAGAACAAAAAACCCCACCTCTCATCATCCCTGAACATTGACCATGCCAACTGTGATTGACAGGAGCTGTAGTCCAACTGCATCTGGAGAGGGCACCATGTTGGGTAGCCCTCATCTAACATCTGTCAGCTACCCTCTCTGTCATTCATTCTTTCACATTAACTGGCAGTGAACTAAACTAACACACTCTCTTTCTCTCTCACCCACACACCCCAGGGCACAGTGAGTACAGGAAACAGTACACAGCATGGGGGCTAGAGCGGCATAGCATCCTTAGGAACTACCTTCTGAGGCAAACCACAGAGAGTGGCACTCAGATCATGTTTTAAAAGGCTGCTGCGTTGCTCTAGCTGCTGCGCTTTCTGGCTGGGCCTGCCAATCTCTTTCTCTTTTCTTCCTCCTTACCTTACAATTTCCCAAAGAAGAGGGAGTGGGGAACACAGGGGATGGTCTACTGCTTAAGTTCTCTGTGGTTTTCTCTATACGTTGCATTACAGATCATGACAGAGCCTGTGCAATCAGCAGGGTGGGCTTTTGATCCACCTACATGTTTACATTCTAATTTTTGAAAGAGATGGATGGCTCTGCTTCACACCGGCCTGTCACAGGATGCTGCTGAACCTTTTGTCAGCAGCAGCTAAGCAAATCTATAGGATCAGGCTCTTAGACCCCAGGGAAGCACTGAAGGGAACCATCTTAAGTGGTGTGATTTATCTGGTTTACACTATTCATAGCCCTCATTTTAAAGGACAGCTTCCTGATTGTTATTGACTGCTTCAGGATACAGGCAGCCTACTAGGGATGCATGAAGAAAAATGGCACTTTCAGTGCTGACTCTTCTTCAGTTTGATGGGTGAATCCAAGCCGCTGGTGTTAATCATATTATTGACTACTTTTAACTTTAATAATTATCTGCTTTGGTGTGTTTGAGTCAGCAGCACTCAGGCGATAAATAATTAAAAGAGAGAGAGAATAAGAAAAAGATACAATTGATTTTCATATGTATGCCTAAATTCCCTCCTGTGCTTAAATTTCTTTCTCTGATAATAAAACAGCCATGGTGCTTTCTTCTAATTTTCTTTGAATGAAGATGGCTTCATCAAGATGTTTCAGGCTAAATCAAGCTCCCTCTGCTCAGTTTACCTTGGGGATTTGTTTAATCACTGGAGCATTTCAGGTGCCTACAGAGCAAAAGAAAAGGCATAATGTAATCTCTTTCCAGGCACCATTTAATGGTTGTGTGTGTGCTTGTGTGCGTGCTAAATTTAAAAGGCCCGCTATGGAAGGATACAGAACAATGCATAAAGTCGAACCACCAATATTTCAATATCACGTACTGGTTACGGCTGTATCATTAGTAGGGATGGAGGAGAAATTTGATTCAGTTTGCATTTAAAGACACTCCTACCCGATTCACTTTCCAAAACAATACGTGGACAGAAACACACCGATCCTTCAAAATTCACACATATCTGAATTTTGCAATGCAGCCCTTCAGTAAAAAAATGCACGTATTAGGGCAAATCATTTATATACCACTTAAATGTTTGTTTATAGTCAAGCGGTATATAATTTTTGTAAAATAAAATGTGCTAATATCAGTGAAAATAACAAAAATGCATTGTAAGAAAATGACTTTGCAAAAACATATATATTAAGCAAAATTATCAACACAATTGTGTATATTAGAAGAAATTTGCATAAGTGATGATTTTTCATGATGACTTTTTATCAAAATGTTGTTGTTGCTGTTGTTGTTGTTAATTTATTTATATACCACCCTTCATTCAAAGATGCCAGGGTGGCAACAGAAAACCAAAACGAGAATATAAAATGCATAATAAAAAATAAACCAATAACCCCCTCTCCCCAAATACATCCAAAAAGCCATAGAATGTTAATTAGCTGAATGCCGGTTGAAGAGAAATGTTTTTGCCTGGAACCTCCCTGGGGAAAGCATTCCACAAACGGGGAGTCACCACAGAAAAGGCTCATTCTTGTTTTGCCACCCTCCAGACCTTTCATGGAGGAGGCAAAGAAAGAAGGGCTTCAGGTGATTATTTCAGGGTCAGGGTTGGTTCATATGGGGACAAGTGGTCCTTGAGGTATTGTGGTCCTGAGGCATTTGTGAAAACATTCACAAACCGATGTGGAAATCTGAAGAACTGAACATCAGATTGGAAAGATGAGAAACTGGGAGGAAGTGAAATTGACAGATTCTCCCATCCCTTACACCAGATATTTACTTTATAAAGGCCCATGCACTGACCAACACCAGCAACATAATAAATGGTAGCCCCGTATCTCTAGTTAGGCTTAAAGGACTCCTTTGCTTGGTCACATCAGGAGTTTGTCAAAGTAGGATTCTTAAAAAGTGCATGAGACATGAGTCACGTTTAGCAGGGAATACTGAAACTGATGATTTGTTTTTTTATCCATTGTTCATCCTTCAATAGCTGGCTCTTTAAATTAAAAACAAACTTGGTTCTCTTAGTTGGCACCTGGTGCTGGGGGTGGTGTGCGATGTCATTCTATTTTTTCCCCCAGGCAAATATCCGTCTTTTCTGTCTCTCACTTTGGAGCAGTATTAAATATCTGATGCAAACTCTGGGTTCTACAAATGTAATGATTTTGAAAGGAACTCTCCAAATTTAAGAGAATTTGAAATAGTGTCATAGGAGTCCACACACACACACACACACACACACTTAAAAAATGATGAATATGTAGCTGAGGAATCTGTGGCTCTCCCAATATTGTTTGACTCCCATCAGCATGACCAGTGTTAGGGATGATGGGAGTTGCATTCCAGCAACCTCTAGAGGACACTGTGTTGGCAAAGGTAAAGGGACCCCTGACTATTAGGTCCAGTCGTGGCTGACTCTGGGATTGCGGCACTCATCTCATTTTATTGGCCAAGGGAGCCGGTGTACAGCTTCCGGGTCATGTGGTCAGCATGACTGAGCCGCTTCTGGCAAACCAGAGCAGCGCACAGAAACGCAGTTTACCTTCCCGCCAGAGCGGTACCTATTTATCTACTTGCATTTTGACATGCTTTCAAACTCCTAGGTTGGCAGGAGTTGGGACTGAGCAACAGGAGCTCACCCCGTCATGGGAATTCAAACTGCCGACCTTCTGATTGGCAAGTCCTAGGCTCTGTGGTTTAACCCACAGCGCCACCCGCGTCCCTCACTGTGTTGGCTACTCCTGTGTTAATTAATACTGTGCAAAAAACAATTAATTGAGCAGAAGTAAGCAAATAATATTAGCACTGGTGTATATATTAAAAGGTGGCAATCCAAAGTTCATCACTATGATTCAAAATAGTGCAAATATTGGGCTGGACCCAGACTAAGTTAGTTGAGCTTCATTCTTACTGAAATCAATGCTACTTGTCCCATTGGTTTTTTAGGGGTGGGGGCTAAATTCAACTAACCTCATCTGGATGCAACCCATTAGAGATACAGGCAAATTTTGTTCAGGCTAAACTTAAAATAGTTTATATCTGTGAGTCAAAATGGTGTCATTTTTTAAAAAAAATGTTATTCACACCTGTATCTGAAACAGGTGACATTTTCTTAAGACCCATCCAAAGAAAAGTGATTTCGGTGCTTGAAAGAATGTAACATGGCTATGGAGGAAGCAAAAAGAGTGTCATTTTCCACACCTTACAATAGGATATATACTGAGGTTGTTCAGAGGAATGAACCTGAGCTGTCTCAGTCCAAAGGCTGAGGTATTGCCTACTCAATGTGACCAGTGTGTCAGGCAAAGCCTCTCATTAAAATTTGAGTGCTTCAATACAGTGTCAGATGAAATAATGGAGCATCGGCCATAGGGTTGCCAGATTCACAGTTCAAGAACATTCATATGCCATTAAATATTTGGGTGCAACTTAGGAGATGACAACCATGGCTTCTCTAGACTATTGCCCTTTCTAGTTCTGTCCTCCCATGCTTCCTCACATTGCAGACAAGATGGTAAGGAATGGGGAGGAAGAAGGCAGAAGGAACCACAACTACCTCCACCTGCTTGCATTGGAAGATGATGTGTCAATTCTCTAGCTTTGCATCTAGCAACCCTGTTCAGGGTTGTCTTGGTTTCTGGGCCAATTCACATAAACTATTAATATTGAAAGAGGGCTTAGCAGCAGGCTTCAGCAGGATATATGCCATCACTCACCAACAGTGCCCTTCTGCCATCTCAATATGACAAACAGGTTAGTCTCTACGCAAATAAATAATATATAAATGGAAACAAATTTCAAAATGGCAACATAAAAAAACCAGAGGTGCAGCATCTCATTCTTCCAGAATGTTCTACTGCTGCTCTGAAAGTGGTCATATTTTTCCCCACTTCAATAAAAGAACTTCAAATGAAGACTTTGGTAGGTAATTGTTGAAGTGTAATTTATTTACTTAGGAAGAAGACCAAGGTTTTCTCTCCCAGTGCAGTTGCTAAATGACAATAGGAAAACTAAAAAGACTGTTTACCAGCAGTCATTGCCACTCTGAATGGTCACAGAGATCTTATTGTACATATACGATCTTGGCTTGCATTTCTCTTTTCTGTTGCCATTTTAACTTGCCTTTTTAACCTGTAGTTTGATTCTGGATAGATCTCTTTTTATGTTGTATTTCTATTCTTTATGTCTTACTACTTTGTGCAAGCTGCCTTGTGTCACATTTGTAAAAAGTCAGGGTATAAATACAATAGTAACAATGAAAATCATATTGCTTTGCATGGACATGTCACAGGTTGTACTTTTTGTGGTTCATGGCCTTTTGGTGCCACGGCTTCTAGGTGAACTCTGGTTCACAAAAGTTGTGCCATCATAAATCTGCTAAGAACATACAAAGAGCCTCTGGGATCAGCCCAATGGCCTGTCTCGTGGTGCATCCTGTTCTCCCAGTGGCTGACCAGATGCCTGTGGGAAGCCTGCAAGGAGAACCTGAATAGTACAGCAGCAACAACCCCACCTCTGATTCTCAGCAACTGGGATTCAGAGGCATACTGCCTCTGACAGTGGAGCTAGAACATGGCCATTGCGGCTGGTAGCCATTGCTAGCCTTATCCTCCATAATCTTGACCTGTGCATCAACAAAGATACAAAACAAGACACCATAGGAGGCATGCTAGTATCTGTTTGTATATTGTTTTATTATGCAGACTGTCACGGTTCGGTTCAGGAGCGATCGAAGTCCCAGCTGGGGACGTCAGGACCGGGGGCAAGATGGCGGGGTGGGAGCAGGAATGGGAGTCCAGAAACCCAAGAGTCCAAGGGTCAGAGAGCCAGGAGTCAAGAAGCAAGGAGTCACGCAGTCAGGGGTCTGAGGATCAAGGATCAAGAAGCAAGGAGTCAAGGAGTCAAATGCAGGAAGGCAGGGAACGTGTTGCTGCGGCAAAGAGGAAGGGAAATGCTGACCTTATATCCCTTCTGGCTCTTGCCACCAGGTGCTGTGAGTTACCAATTGGCCTCACCTGTGTGGCCGCGCCTTGCCACTTCAGAACAAACTTAGAAAGACCCCAGTCCTGCAGAGTCCCACACCTGACACAGGCTGTTTGTTGTAAGATTATTCTGAGCAATGTTTGTGTTTTATTGCTGAAAACAGCTTTGCTATTTTTTTAACATTTCAAACACTCTATATCTATATCTATATCTCTCTCTATATATATGTAAATGAAAAGATAAATTTGTCTTATCTTCTTTTAAACCCACCCATATTGGTGGCCATTCTTACCTCTTCTGGGAGCGAATCTCGTAGTTCTAACTCTGCACTATACGAAGAAGTACTTTCTTTTGACTGTCCTGTCTCTCCCAACGTTCATCTTCATTGGATGTCCAAGAGGTCTAGTGCAGGCATAGGCAAACTCGGCCCTCCATATGTTTTGGGACTACAACTCCCATCATCCCTGACCACTGGTCCTGTTAGCTAGGGATGATGGGAGTTGTAGTCCCAAAAACATCTGCAGGGCCGAGTTTGCCTATGCCTAGTCTAGTGTTTGAAGACAGGAGTGCCTGGCGTGCTCTGGTCCATGGGGTCACGAAGAGTCGGACACGACTAAACAACTAAACAACAACAACAAGTCTAGTGTTATGAGAAAGGGAGAAAAACTTTTCATGTGTCACATATAATTGTGTGTGTGTGTGCCTGTCGGTAAGAGAGCAATCCTACAGCTGCTCTGCTGGGAGAGAGGAACACCATTCAGTGGGGAAACGCTTACACTACTGGAACCCTCACCCCCATACAGCAGTGGGGACCAAACCAGAGCATTCTGGAGCTACAGCCAGAGCATGCTGGAGTTGGCCAAGGATCCACATGATTCTGACTACAATAGGAGAGGAATATGAATATAAAGGGCTTAAAATGTAAAGAAAAGCTCTGCCATGGTTGTAGTGAGGTGGCAAGGGTTAGCTTCAACTTGCTCTCCCTTAACACAGTGATGCTCTGCCAATGACCAATGGCAACCACATCAAATCTAGCTAATGAAATCTATTACACATGGGAAAACGGTTTTTGAGAGTGGTGGTCCTGCTAGGCAAATCCCATTTGAGCTTATGAGGACTGACTTTCATCCACTAATTGGGTGGTTCCCAATTAGTTAAGTTCTGCAGACCCCCTGTTTTTTAAAAGCCATGCCATGGACCCTCTACATTTGAAAATTTTGATATCTCTATGGTTTTTGTTATGTAAATGGTGCCATGGACCTCCTGGGCAGGTTATGCAGACCCCCAGGGGTTCATGAACCACCAGTTGGGAACCGATGCACTAGGTAATGAAGACTATGTCTCTAGTCTTACACAGGAGGCTAGCATCTGGTTGGTCACTGTGAGAACAGGATACTAGGCTAGATGGTCTGTTGGCAAGAGAGCAAGATTGGGATCAATGCACATCCTAGGCACAAATCTTTAAATCTAGAAGTGTGTGTGTGGTACAATACTTTATGTGCATGGTCATGCACAGTGTGAGCGACTTGTGGAAATGTGTCATGCAATCAATATGCAGTAGGTTCTTCCCACACACCAAAACAATATTTCTTAAAGGATTAAAGCATTAAGCATATTTACCATAATGAAGCATCAGTTGGTGGAATAATGAAGCTTGAAAGGTTTTTATTTGGGTAGTTATGAGCTTTCTGCTTCTCAAAAGATAACAGCCTCTCCCTTTAGAGCAGAATTAACTGCATGTTAATGTTGATATCCCTGGAATGAGCAGGTCATTATGACCCACAGGCAACAAACTAAAAAGGGTCATTTAGAATCAATGTCACAAATAAAATGTCTTTATCAAAGCCCTGACAAAGTGGATAAAAGTATATTAAGATGAAGTTCTACTGTTATCCGAATTTTCCTGATTCCATTTTTTTTTACGTGTGCAGCTTTCATGTTAACTTTAAAAGATGTGTAGCTTAAAAAGATATGTTCTACAATGTCAAAGTCAGAGCACAGAGCTGCACTCCTGATGAGTACAGCTCAGTAGACAAAACAAGAAAAAGAAAAAAAAGAATTTGCCAAGGTAAACATGGCATCCTTGCTCTGCACCTCTCTGTACCATCCACTGTGAGCAGCTAGGTAGAATTGCAAAGAGGGGTCATCTCCATCCATCCATGGTTAAAGGTCCAAAGAGGGAGGACAACTGCTAGTCTCCATTCCCCCAAGTTTCACTGGCTGATGTTGCAGGACAATGAATGACACAGTTAATGGAGATTTTCTGTGTAGCATATCATTGGTACACATTGCTAAGATCTCTTTAAGGCAGGCTTCTTCAACCTCGGTCCTCCGGGTGTTTTTGGCCTACAACTCCCATGATCCCTAGCTAGCAGGACCAGTGGTCAGGGATGAAGGGAATTGTAGTCTCAAAACATCTGGAGGGCCGAGACTGAGGAAGCCTGCTTTAAAGAGATCTTAGCAACTAGGACACTTTTATTAGTGCAGGACATAGTAGACTGATTGGCTTCCCCTGGTGAATGTAAACATTGCAGATTCCAATTTTGGGATGGTGGGGCTTGGGCAATATGTCCTCAGTGGGTTCACCTTCCTGGATGCACACAGCTGTTTCTGCTGCCTACTTGCTTGCTTCTGCCTCTCCCTTTGTGGTGGGGGTTTGATGAGAACTCCCCCAGTGTTACTCTCTGAACTCAATGACACAGATATGAACGGAATCACTGTAGTACAGTTCCTCAAATATCCATCTCACTCAGTTGATCCAGGACAGGACCATGGGCTTACGGTATCAACAGCTGCTGAGTGACCAAGTAATAATAGCAGGGTTACACACCCTGTGTCCGTCTCCCAATTCAAGACATCCACCAGGGTGACCATGGCAGATTCAGTGCCAAAATCAGACCTAAACCCAGACTGACCTGGATCTAGATAATCAGTGTCTTCCAGGAATGCTTGCAGTTTGCTTCACAACCACTCTCTCCACTACCTCCCCCCCCCCCCAAATGTATTGTGGCATAAGGTTTTGTGGACTAGTGCTGTCATCTTCAGATACAGGAAGTGTTGTCTCAGCTGGCAGATACATAAATGGAAGAAGAAAACATGAGTGGAGCCTAATGACCATGAAATGCAAAAGGTCAACAACATTTCTGTGCTAAGCTCAAAATCTACATAAGATAAGAGCACAACAGTTGCAACTGCTGGTGGGACAATTTCTGTTGCTCTGCTTATTTAACACCTGTAGAGGGAGAGATGTCCTGCTCTCATTTAAGATCTAAACAAGTAGATTAAACCCATAATAATTTTCGGCAGCACTCATGCTGGAATCTCTCACTGAAGTTCCATTGCTGAAGAATAATGGTTTCAGATCAGGCAGCAACGTGTCCTGAGAGTTCTACCAGCAGCGTCTGAATGTCATCATTTTTAAATGTCAGATTTGTGTCCGTTTGTATTATCATTTTTGCACAGAGGTGGTATAATGTGACGGACGTGAACCTTGCAGCAGATGGGGCATTGCACGGCACCTGTTTTCATCCTCATCTGCTGTGAAAAGAGGTGAAGAACTAGCATGAACTCAGGTCTGCTTGGGAGATATAAAAATGGGGTGGGAGATAGAATGAGCAATTATATAATCCTGGATTGATATTCTAGGACTTTGAATTGTGAAGCTGAATTTGCAGGTCATAGAATTTGCGTGAGGGTAATCATGGCTTGAGGGACGCAGGTGGCGCTGTGGGTAAAACCTCAGTGCCTAGGACTTGCCGATCGCATGGTCGGCGGTTCGAATCCCCGCGGCGGGGTGAGCTCCCGTCTTTCGGTCCCAGCTCCTGCCCACCTAGCAGTTCGAAAGCACCCCTAAGTGCAAGTAGATAAATAGGTACCGCTTACTAGCGGGAAGGTAAACGGCGTTTCCGTGTGCTGCGCTGGTGCTGGCTCGCCAGAGCAGCTTCATCACGCTGGCCACGTGACCCGGAAGTGTCTCCGGACAGCGCTGGCCCCCGGCCTCTTAAGTGAGATGGGCGCACAACCCTAGAGTCGGACATGACTGGCCCGTACGGGCAGGGGTACCTTTAATCATGGCTTAGGGACAAAGGTGGCTCTGTGGGTTAAACCACAGAGTCTAGGGCCTGCCAATCAGAAGGTTGGCGGTTCGAATCCCCACGACGGGGTGAGCTTCCATTGCTTGATCGCAGCTTCTGCCAACCTAGCAGTTCAAAAGCACATTAAAGTGTGAGTAGAAAAATAGGTACCGCTCCGGCGGGAAGGTAAACGGCTTTTCCGTGTGCTGCTCTGGTTCACCAGAAGTGGCTTAGTCATGCTGGCCACATGACCTGGAAGCTGTACGCTGGGTCCCTCGGCCAATAAAGTGACTGGACCTAATGGTCAGGGGCCCCTTTACCTTTACCTTTAATCATAGCTTCTATACAAACGTAAACAGTTTTGAACTAAAATATAAACCTGGATCTATATTTTCAGTATAAAAATAATTGCACCCCTCCATCTCTTTTTCCTAAACCACAGGTGGGGAATCTCTGGCCCCTTTGGCCAAGCCACACCCACCTGCCCTAGGCTTGACATCATATATATCATATCAGTTGTGGGGTAGAAAAAGATGCAGCTGGGGCCAAAAGACTTGCAAAGACCTAAGCTCTCTTTGCTTTAGGAGTTAAGAGTACTGAACAGATCCGGGTGGGAGTGGGGATCCTGTTTCTCTGTGTTAACTTCAGCCTAACAGCCGGCTGCTGTAGAAATTCAGGACCGTACCTACATGTTGACATGATGAAGTTATTTTTAAACATATCCTTAAGCCCTCTGCTCACATAGTTAATACTTTGTCTGATAGCACAAAAACATTGCCATCTGTTTCTACCTGTGAGAGCGTGCAGAACTCTACGGATAAAATGTCATGCTGTGATTGTGCTCAGCTTGTCCAATCATCCTGATATGCAGCAGCTTAGCAGTAACCGTGTGCTAATCATCCTAATCCCACTCTGAAAGTTATGGCAATGAATACATGGAGAAGCTGTGATGTATAATGTTCGCCACTGGTGCAGCAACATGAAAGCATTGAGAAGGCACCAGCGGAGCTTATATTTTTCAACCCCAGACAGATTTTTTCCTCCTTTTTAAAGACAATGTGAACCGCAGCAGAAACTTACAAAGCACATCCATGCCTTCTACTCCAAACCAGCAGGTTAATATGTCATTTCAAATGTTTTCATTAGCAGCAGGAATTATTGCTGGGATTAGGAGAGCTGATGTCTCTTGCTCAGCTGTATCACAAATGCAAAGTCTCTGGGAAGGATACCTTAAAATAAAGGCTCAGTGCAAATTATTTCCGTGCTAAATTTATATAAAATACCATGGTTACTGGCAAACGTTTGCTTCTCCACATTACTGTAATAAAATCAAACTTATTTATTTTATTTTGTTAGTTTATGAATTGCCTTTCACATGAGCTTCAAGACAATTTGCAGACATTGCTAGTAATGGCTGACTTAACCCCGTCACATTTGGAATCTAACAGCCAAGCTCCAAATCCAGCATTATAAAATCAGATGAAAGCTCTCCTATGCTATGATTTGATCTTGTAAACTGCTTAAAGTTCTTTTTTGTATGGGTAAGCAGTATATAAATTCTTTGGCATAAAAATAAGCAATCTTTCAAGGCATCTTTGCATTTACATGCATGCACCCAAGGGCATCTTGGAAACATGACATGTGTAGGAAGACCCTGTTTTTCCACGTGGTGCATCACATCATCCATCGCAAGGCATCTTTCTCTGACTTGCCATTTATAATGAGTAGATCAGAACAGAGCCACAGACAGAGCTAGTGGTTGTGGAGCAGATCCAACAAGTAGAAGAAACAACAACACATGTGCCTGTTTGCCAGAATCCTCAGTTGTGTTGCCCCGATGAACAGAGTGCAAAGAACTCTCGATTTTTGAGAATATTTGCACAGGGTGGAGGGGATTTTGAGGGCACATGCAGCACTTTGAGCCTTGAATGAAGCACAAAATGTCAGGCAGAGCAGACTTAGGAGGATGCAGAGGGAAGTGCAGATGAACCAGCACATAGGTGATCCATTTGCAGAAGACAGCAAAGTTTATTCGCTTTAAACTTTGACAAGCCAAGAAAGAACGCAGAGTTATTTTATTATAAGGCATGAAAGTAACTTAATTTTTATCTGTGTTGTTAGAAGGCAGGAGCAGCCCATACAGTTTAAAGGGTTGCTATTTTTGTTGTTATAAAGGAAGCCAAATTCCTTTCTTGCCCTTTTGTACTATACTTTTTTCTTTTTTTTTAAGGCAGGGAATATAAATTACCACATCTAAGTAATTCCCAAAGATAATAAATGCTATGTGTCTAAACAGCAAGCTTTACTTTATTATACAGGCATGATGTGAATGATGTGAATAGTGTACGGCATTGCATTTTATCCTTTAAAAGTTCATAAAGTTCATTGTGGGCAAGCATTTCCTTTGGAAAAACCATGTCTCCCCTTTCTCCTCCATACGCGCTACCTGTCCATGCATCTTTGTTAGAAACCGGCTTTCAAGTTTCTAAGGGTGCATTTAGTGCAACTTTTGGTATCTGTGAGGGGTTCATGTGGTTAAACAAAAACACAGGAACATACTGCTGCCTTTTGCAATCCTTCCAGCTGTGCTAAACTGCTTCTCAGAGTAAATGTTGATGGGAGGGCAAACAAGGTAATCCACAGCTTCACAGAATGAGAAGGGCCTCGCATGACATTACTGTTTCCAGTGTAGCACAGGATTACTTAGGGCTTTGTTAAATGACACCTCATTCCTCATACATTTTTGTTCCGAAAAGGATAGCTGTGTTTCCTTATTGTAAGGCGCAATATTCAGGATCTTGGTTTCTCCTCCTGCTTGGCAGATAATTTCTTTTTAGAGCCACAACTGGCCTCCACACCAATATGTCCACCATATAATCACCTCTCCTAGGTGATAGTGAGAGACAGAGCCAGGCTTGATTTCTGCTGGGATCCAAGGCTGCAGCCATGGGAGAAGCAAGATCTTCTTGGGGTGTTGACGCTGTGAGCCCCTTCTTCACAGGCTCAGGTGGTATATATGTGCAAATAAAACATATATCATAAAGATGCCACAGTCTCCGCTGTCCATCATACTGAGGAAACCGAACCCTGGCTAAGCACCTAGAACCCCTGGAATCTTGCGCTGCTCAAAGATTGGGGTGGCCTGCAACAATATATATTTTTTGAACCAACAGTTGGCAAAGAAAGTAGTAACTGTGTTGGGGGTAGTAGTCAGCATCACCATTGCTTGATTGCGTTAGAGCTACTATACATATATAATATGCATATAGCCATTCTAGTAGAATACAGTGGTACCTCAGGTTAAGAATTTAATTTGTTCTGGAGGTCCGTTCTTAACCTGAAACTGTTCTTAACCTGAGGTACCACTTTAGCTAATGGGGCCTCCTGCTGCTGCTGCTACGCGATTTCTGTTCTCATCCTGAAGCAAAGATCTTAACTCAAGGTACTATTTCTGGGTTAGCGGAGTCTGTAACCTGAAGTGGCTGTAACCTGAAGTGTCTATAACTCGAGGTACCACTGTGTTGGGCGGGGGGGGGGGGTGTCACTAGATACTGAAAATTGTGATTGCTGAGACATGATGTTGTAAGAGACCTGTGATCTAGCTCTGTGCCTCACAGCTACCTGCCTTCTCCCTTCTTTCTGCAGGATGCAATTTATGCCACCTTTATGCCATTGGGAAGGATGAATGAAACTGCTGTTTTAGATTTCTTTCAGTTCTTCATGTAAGTTCAGTTTTCTACATTTCCACATCAGTTTGCAATTTGAAAAATTTATTTTCATAAAAAAAAATAATCACCAGCATGTTAGTATGAACATATCCTAATATACACATAACTGAATGCCCTTTTGCCTAATACCTTCATTTTTGCAAAGCAATTTAGCCTAATTTAGTGAATTTTTAAATGTTATTTTCACATATATATGCATTTTATTGCACGTTTTACCCTGGTATGTGTATTTTGGTACATTTTATTGTTTGGTGGGAGAACTGCTATGCAAAATCCAAGAAAGTGTGCATTTTAAAGGAGGGGTGTATTTTGGTTCTCATATTGTTTCAGAAAGGGGCAATTAGGCAGGTTCACCTTTATATGTGAATTGAATAGAATTTCTCCTCCGTCTCTAGTTATCAGAGCCCCACATTTATCTAGAATTTGTTTTAGCAAGGAAGTTAAGAAGGTAAATGTTCACTCTCACTCACTTGCTCATACACTCCTGCTTTTCAATCGCTCTTCCATCCAAGTATGGAAGGTTCCATCCAAGTATGAGGTTGAGACTTACTTAGCTTCAGTGATGTCAACCTGAATAAAGTATTGGGGGGGGGTAAGCCCTGCCCTGCATAATCAATCACATGACATGGTGCACACATACCATTTGAATGGCAATACCCATCAACGGGGGGGGGGGGGGCTGCCCTCTCAGATATTTTATTGGGGGAATCAATGCCCCCCCAGCCCCTAGCAGTTGGCGCCTATGCTTAGCTTTAACAACATGACAGCATCATCTGCCTTCAGACTCATGCTAGGCCAAAAGTAGACTTGTGCTTCAGACTCATGCTAGGCCTTTTAAAATGCCCCAAGAAATTCAGAGAATTTCAGGAAAGGGCAGTCACTGGGGACTGCCATCTCTTTCTTTTATTTTTTTTTTACAATGATTTGGGAATGACATTGTGTTATGTCTGTCGGGGCATTATATAGGACTGGAGAAAGCCAATGGCTGCTCCCTGTGATTCTGCTACTGCCTGAAGGGGCAACAAAGCCTTGTCAGCTGGAAAGGGGAAAGAAGAACGTAAAAGACTCCCCCGCCTGCAAAATAAATTAAAAAACAAGGATTTTACCCACACTGCCAGAGTGAGGCAAGTGTTTGCTGCGCCTCTTCAGCACCAGCCCTCCCAAAAATGTTGCAAAGGTGCCATTCTCTGGGTTCATACAGAAGAAGAAGAAGAAGAGTTTGGACTTGATATCCCGCCTTTCACTCCCCTTCAGGAGTCTCAAAGCGGCTAACAATCTCCTTTCCCTTCCTCCCCCACAACAAACACTCTGTGAGGTGAGTGGGGCTGAGAGACTTCAGAGAAGTGTGACTAGCCCAAGGTCACCCAGCAGCTGCATGTGGAGAAGCGGAGACGCGAACCCGGTTCCCCAGATTACATGACTACCGCTCTTAACCACTACACCACACCACAATACAGTCTTGTGGACAGCAGATGTTGCTCCCTACAAAAGTGTTATAGACTCACAAGAAGTAATACACTGATGAGCACTGCCTGCTTCCCATGGTAGCATAAACTCATTCCAGCCTGATATAAGGAATGTACACGGATGCTCAAATAACCTTAATTCTCTTCTCGGGAAATGAGGTCATCTTATAAGTAGCAGCTACTCCTAGTTTAGTGAAGGATCGCAGTACGTGCAACTCAGTGTATCAGTTGGAATTTTAAAATGCATTTATTTTTGGGAAACAAATGTTTTGGGTTCAGTGGGCTGTGATTGGAGTTACTGGGAACACGCTGCTTGAAAGAGCCTCCACTCATTTCCATGTAAATATCTTTGTTTGAACTTGCATATAGTGGCAGCACTGGTAAAGTAGTTTATCAAGCAAGACTATTGTTTCTGCTGTATATGTATCTATTTCACTGAAATGCATTGTTTTGGGAAATTGAGAAGGTACAAATCAAGGGATGTCTCCGCTCCAGTAAACAGAACTCATTATTTTTCCTGTGGCAGATTGCTTATGTGGATTCCAGTTTGACTCTCAAGAGACAGTTCATACGAGATTATTTTTTCTTACATGGAGATAATTCTCAGCCCTTTCTTTCCAAGAAATACAGGATGAGTGACTGTGAATGTGTGTACATGTGGGGCAGAGGGCAGGTTCTACCCCATCCTACACACCTTCAGCTAACTTTGTGAACATACTCTGTGGGCTGATAAAACTGTATGTGCAGTTTGTTTTTTTATTGCAGTCAGTTTCCTCAGATGGTGTCCATGATTATGACAGCATTCAGTGAAGGCTCTACAACAACATCTGAGATGAGCTCTGCTACACACACACACACACACACACACACACCGTGGTAATATTCTGGGTGGGTGGGTGGCGAGAAACAGTGTGTTGGTGTTGGTTTGTGTTGGTTGCCATTTGCTGACATTAGGTATCTGCTCTGAACCTTATTTGGAGACTAGATTATTTTGATCAATGTAGGATATGCAGTAACTCTGGTTCTCAACAGGGGTGCCAATGGGGGTGTTGGCCCCCTCAAATATTTTATTGGGGGCGGGCGAAGGGACCTTGGCCCCTAGGAGTTGGCCCCTATGGTTCTCAAAGTTTATTTCCAGAGTGGATAGTGGGTGGAATGTCTCTATACATGACATCAATGCAAACATCTTATTCACTGCATGTTGCTTACCATGCCACCTACACATTTGTGTGCATTCACGTGCATTAATTTTCCTATTCAATATTGACATTAGCACATGCAATGAGCGTTTTTGTGCAAATTTTGTATATTGTCTGGTCTATATATATAGACTGATACATGTTGCCAGGTTGTTAAGTAGAATGTGAATTCAGGCAAATGATTTGTGCATATTGTGTGCATAAACCTAATGTGCAACATATTGGCTGTGCAATGTGCAATAAGGCACTGTAAGGCAGCTGCCCCCAACCTGATGCCCTGCAGATGTTTTTGGATTGCAACTCCCATCAATTCCAGGCAGCTGGGACTGCTTTTGGAAGGCATCAGGTTCGGAGAAAGCTGCTATAGCATTACTCCTCATTTTTCAATTTCTCCAAAGTCTTTAGCTCCCCTGAAAACTTAACTTCATCTTGATACAATACGTCTTGCCTATTACTATTTACCCACTCTTTACCCAATAGTTGGTTCATGGAATATTTGCTCTATAATGATGTAGCTTCTCTATGGTTTCCTCCATTTTGTTTTCTAAATGAGAAAATCTTGTCTTTGAAAGCAGTGGTTAAGACAACCAACACCTGGCATACTTGACAGCTTACTGCTACTATTAGTTTTTGGATCAGCATGCCTTAAAACAAGTTCCATTTATATGAATTTCCAGGATTTTACGTAGTCACTTATAGTGGGCTCAACTTTCTGTAGCCACATGTAAACCTAGGATTATTATCCAGTTACTTGGCGGCAATTTACTTTTCTCTGGCAGGATGTCAGGCTGGAGAATTGCCAAGGCATGCTGCTGTTTTCTTCATTGTTTTATGAATTACACTGATCTGCAGCTTTCCACTTCTTGACCTGCATGAGGTGTTGATTGAATTTAGTGTGCCAGATGGTTATTGCAGCTCATGTACCATCATACTGATGGTTTCTTCAATAAAGGCTCTTCTGGGTTACAGTGTGCACTGACAGTGAACTTATATTAGGCAAACATTTGGTCGCGCTGACTTCCTTTCCGCTGTAAAATGCAACATTAGGGCCAAGAACTGCCAAGTCAAGATTAGTTTTCTCAGCTATGATTTACATTAGATTGCTGTTTACAGTTTTGATTCAGAGCCCCTTGCAGACTGGAAATGTCAAGAGTCCTGAAGGGCTCAACATTTCATGTGCCACAAAAGCCTTGCTGCCTCGCATCTGGTGGAGATGTAAACCAAGTCATCTCTTCCTTGATCAATCTTATGAATTTTCATATCTATGAGTGGCTGTAGATACTGAGAATTGCTGAAGGAGGGACAGAAAGTACAAGTGCCTTGTACTTCCTGTGTTCAAGCTCCACAGCACTGAAAGTGGAGAGCCTTCAACTATACTGGAGTGCAATGTGAAAACCCCTAATTGCAAGGGACAGTTTGAACAGTTTGCCGAGTGAGAGGTCTACAAGAGACATTAAGAAGATTAGGAGGCAGGAAAGACCTGAGCAAGTTAGGAAATATGGGCATGTGTGCATCTTCCCACATTTAGGAAAGTCTGAGGTTATGCCATGACAACTAGCTTTCACTTGAATCCTAAGAGCTATGAATGTATACATATTGTATTCAGAACTTCACAATCTTTTATATTTACATGAGTGTATTGAAGAATCATGAAACTTACTCAGTGCACAATTTTTCCTGGGAAAGGACAAATCTTTCCATCTCAGTTTCTCACGTTTTTCCAGCCTTAAATTCAGTTCACCATATTTTTGCATCTGTGAGTTTGTACAAAAATATACATGCAAGTATGAAATTTTCTGTAATGTGCATTCTAATGTTATTTTCACTAAGATATGATTTTTGTGTGTGCACCTTTCCCTAACATAATGCTTTTTTGGTAGATATTTTTGAATTGCAGATCTGTACTGCAAAATTAGCGGAAGTGCAACCTTTGAAGGATAGCTGTGTCTTGCTTTGCATGTTGGTTCAGAAAATGCAAATTACATAGGATCCCATTAAAACCAAATGCATTTCTCCCTATCTCTAGTGACACCTATATAATAGGCTTATACTGCCCTAAAATTATGAGCCTGAAACAGTTTCTGTATGTGCTTGTTAGAAGACACAAGCTGCCAAACATTCCAGACATATTTAGGAGGAAGCGTGCTATCTGCAGGTTTTATGAACTTCATGAACAGCCAAGAAGTTTTATAAGGTGTCCTTCCAATCATATTTCTAGTAAAGCAATTTCAGTCAGGTTATTGTGCTTTCACATGACTGAAATTGGCCTCTGACTGACCTGCTGTGGAACCACACTGGGGCCAATTATGGACTATTGACGTTTTGAGATGTGAACTTTGCCACCTGGTCACCACACGATTGTCATGACATTGCCATTTTGTTTTATGGGCAATGAAAAAATCCTCTCACACGCACCTTATTACATATATCCCTCACACTGACTTCAGTGTGAAATATGAATTATTTTATATGCTAGATGAAAGTTGTATGGTTGTGTTGGACTGAAATGATAGGACTATGGGGCAAGGAAGAGGCTACATTCATCCAGGCGCTTCTACTGAAAATGACAGAAACTGGATTCACAATTTCTAGTGATGTCTTGACAGTACCTTGTCTATTAATTTCCATCTGTCTGCTGGAAGACCTGTACCTCTTATACCCTAGAATTGCATTTCCTGCTTGGTGCAGCTGCAACACATCAATTATATTGTAATCAACCAAGTTTCCTTTGCCCTTTCTTCTTTTTTCCCAGCTGATTATTTCCTAGGAAAAAAATATATTCCCAGGCATACTTGGAACTGTTAAATACCATCCATCTCTTATTCTTGTCCAGGAAGTTGTACAATCTGGTATACTGCCATTGCTTTCCCAACATATTTCACAAGACAGATATACTGTTATCTTGGCTATACTTTGCAGCTTAATTGCATATTATGCAATGACTAAGCTTTGGACATACGGTGCAAATGTAACTCTAGTTTGGGCAAAGAATTTTAATTGGATTTTCATTTCCACTCACAGATAGGTTTATTGAAAGTGTAGTGAAATATAATAAGATAACAGAAAACAGAGGGTGCATAGACTTGTTAAAAGTTAAACCTAAATATTCAGGAACAATTAAGATTAATTACTACAGTGGGAATGTGTTGATATGTGATATATATATTCCTAATGCTCTCTGGTGTAAATAAAGCTTCTATATTATGTTGCTTGTATTGGAGATATATCATGGACCTTTGTCCCGTATTCTCCAGATATAGATAGATACATTTCAGCAAAATAAATTTACTGATTTTCTTCTCTCATTGCTTCTCACACTGTTGGTGTTGGATAGATTTTGTAGGTAGGATAGAATATAGTTTACAATTTATTCCTCCTATTACTCATGTGTGTGAGCAGAACATTTAAAGTAACCAATTTAGTGTTAGACTTAAAACAATTAGTCAGCAGCATTTAAAACACTATCCCTTTCAGCATTAATGTGGAAACTTTGAGACTATGCTTATTTTTATTTATCCAGGCTGTGGTTAACAGACTGGGTTTTTTCCCACTGAAAGCAATGAAAGCACCAACTTTTACCTGTGTACATGCTCATTCTGAGATCTCTCAATGCAGGGGCGTAGCGTGGGGGGTGCAGGGGGGGCCGTCCGCACCGGGCGCAACATTGGGGGGGGGGGCGCTCGCACTCGCAGTGCTAAAATCCACGGGTTAGGGGGCGCAAATTACTTGCCTTGCCCCGGGTGCTGACAACCCACGCTACGCCACTGTCTCAATGTGCTTCTTTCTTCACTTAAAACTGTAATTCAAACAATTTAAAAACTCATATAGCTGTAATCCTATACCCGCTTACTTGGGATGAAGTCTAACTGAACTCAGTGGGATTTTCTTCTGAGTAAACTGCGCTGTCAAAAATCTGGTTCATTCCACAAGATTCTGAGTATCATTTTGTGCGGCGTTTAAATAAATAGCACAGCAATCTGTGGGATCAGCCTGTACTGTCAGAGAGATAGAAGAGAGGCAATGCTTGCTTGTGCACCAAAGCACAGCTGGCAGGTGTAACCGTTATCCTACTCATCCAGACAGCATCCCCTTAAAAGCAGCAGCTCCTTAGGCCAGTGCAAACAATGCAGATTAGAACAGTCTTTTGCTGGAAGTAGAACCAACTTGCTTACAGTTCTGGAATTTTATTCTTGAACTATTTCATCCCTCATAAATCCTCCTGCTTCCTGTTCTTGCCAGCTCAAGATAGAAAATGATAAAAGCCGTATAAAGCTGCTGAGTGTGATCCATTTGTTGTTTAGTATCTAAGAAGCTGTACTGCGTGAAACTCGCTGGTGGAATTGCTTTTGCCCCAAGCAAGTGAGTTTCCATAGAAAACCCAACATTCCTAGATTAACATCTGCCTAGTTATATTTGCACAACCACTCCTTCAATGTTACCATTCAGTTGCCTCAGTTAATGACCCCGGGTGTTTCTGCCCAATTACCTTCACCCCACAGTTGCAATGGATAATAGATTTTGTAATGTAAGGCTACCGAACAAGTCAGTCTTGTGCATATCCATTTGGATCATAGAAATGAGGGAAGTTTCTTATGGAGGGGTCAAAATTATGCAAATAAGATTTTCGGAGTTGAAACGGTACATTCTTTTAAAAAGTTCTACAATGTTTGCAAAAAAAGGGTTCAAGGTTCACAAGAATTCAAATACCATGTGAATACAGAATGCTCATACATTTAATTGAGACTCCTAAACGCATTCGCTGAAAGCGTGGCTCCCAGAATTTCTGGACCAACATTTGGAAGTTATTATAAAGCACTGCAAAGTGGTCATAGTGCAGACACTTATCTGGAACACGTCACCCATGACGCCTCCTCCAAGTGATTCTTGGAGCAACCTGTGAATGACAGTTGTTGTCTGGCCCTGTACATGGTGGTGGCGATGATAATTTGTACCTTGCCCATCTGACTGGGTTGCCCAGCCACTCTGGGCAGATTCCAGCATATACAAAAACATAGTAAAACATTTAACCTTAAAAAGCTACCCTATACAGGGCTGCCTTCAGATGTCTCCTGAAGGTAATATGGAGGGGGGAGCGCATAATCCACTGCCCTGCTCATGAGCCACAAACCTCAACATGCCTAATGATAGGGGTCAGTCCTGTGCTCACACCATTTCCATGTCTTCATTGAATGCATGAACTGCGAGCGGCATTATGTCTGAAGGTTACCCAAAGCTTCAGTGAGTTCAGCAGAACAGCTGAACAATGCCAACACATGAACAGGGAGCCTCCTTTTGCAGTGTTTCCTACTGGGCAAAGATTGGCTACACCCCAAATAGCTTGATTGCACAGAGGATCTTTTACACCTTTGGCTGCACAGAATTCAGGATCAGGGATTGTGAGCACAGTCTCTCCCCAATGCTCAGCTGGATGTGTTAATAAAGCTAATGTTGAACCGGAATTTCAATTTCTTTTAAATTTTGGTGGCAGATCTATAAAGAAGAAAGAACTGAGGTTCTTATGGAAGCAGATCATCAGCATTTCATCAAGCTCTTGATAGGCTGTTTCCTTCTGCTCCGGAAACTTGACACAAGAGCTCTATGGAATCATGTATTTTACTTTTACCTTGTCAGGTGTTGTGAAAAGCATGTCACAGATAATCAGCTACAACCTAATTAGACAATAAGGAAACAATGAAATGAATTCTCCTCTTTTTTTGACGTGGCACCTGGCTTCAGTGAGCTGAGCACACTTAATTTACATTCTGGGTAAGACAGAAGCAAGGCCTAAATATTTAAAATCTGAATCTGTCAGCTAACCTATATTGCCTCAGTCTCAAAATGCAAAGGGAATCTTTATCTCTGTTACAATTATGGTCCAATCTTGCATCTGGGTGAGTCTCCAGTTGTTAGTGGAAATCTTCAGATGGAAACTAACATTTAGAACTTTCACAAATAATAATTTGTTCAATATCCAACAAATATAGCACAGCCCTGGGGCAAAGGATTACAATACTTATAAAGCAATCCAAAGCATCATATTTTGACAAATGTTACAGTTAATGCAAAATCTTAACAAACCGTTGGTTTATTTTAGAGATTTATATACTGCTTAATAATATGCATTTCTAGGTGGCGAACATAAAAGCAAACCACGCAAAATGAAATAGTTCTCATAAAAACAAACGCTACCTTAATATGCCTGCTGGAGCAAGGAAGTCTCAGTCATGCACCTAAGTTCAGTAAGAAAGACCTTGTTAGAGGATGCTGTTACAGAAAAACATATTCTGTAAGGCAGCAAATTTGCAAACTTGGAACAATGCAACTGTGGAAGAACTGGAAATGGGAGTGATAATAATTGGAAAGGAAGAAGAGGAGGGAAATAAATTGCTGTGGCAAGTGTCCCTGAACTTTTAGTTGTGCAGAAACAATGATGTCTGAAACATAAATGGTGATGACAGGAAAGTCAATTGATGGGAGACTGGACAAGAGGCTGTACAATGGACAATGTAACAAATGCTGACAGTGGTAGTGCAGGCTGTCACACAACCAGGCAAAGGAAAAGATTGGGAATCAATGTGAGAACAATTAGTTGAAAGAAGTGTAACAAGAGGCGGATGGGCAAAGGCTTAGGCAGCGTTATGTCTCATGCAGCTTGTAACCTCATTGTATGTCTTCTCTCAGCTTTCGCGTTTGACATGTTATACGTTAAAAGGCGACAGTCTTGAAAGATTACAAAGGTGTCATTTTCCAAGGGCTGAGTGGCCAGTGTGTGAGAGGGAGGAGGAGAGCTTTCTCTACTCACTTACCGGTAATTGAGGACCTCCCTGAACCTTGCTTTGCCCTGCTTTTGGACAGTAAAATCATAGAATCATAGAGTTGGAAGACACCACAAGGGCCATCGAGTCCAACCCCCTGCCAAGCAGGAAACACCATCAGAGCACTCCTGACATATGGTTGTCAAGCCTCTGCTTAAAGACCTCCAAAGAAGGAGACTCCACAACACTCCTTGGCAGCAAATTCCACTGTCGAACAGCTCTTACTGTCAGGAAGTTCTTCCTAATGTTTAGGTGGAATCTTCTTTCTTGTAGTTTGGATCCATTGCTCCGTGTCCGCTTCTCTGGAGCAGCAGAAAACAACCTTTCTCCCTCCTCTATGTGACATCCTTTTATATATTTGAACATGGCTATCATATCACCCCTTAACCTCCTCTTCTCCAGGCTAAACATGCCCAGCTCCCTTAGCCGTTCCTCATAAGGCATCGTTTCCAGGCCTTTGACCATTTTGGTTGCCCTCCTCTGGACACATTCCAGTTTGACAGTGTCCTTCTTGAACTGTGGTGCCCAGAACTGGACACAGTACTCCAGGTGAGGTCTATTAACTTGAAATCTATTGATTTCTCCAGGAGCAAGTATTGCAGTGCACACTGTATACATATGGTGTACACAGTGTACACCATGAACCTTCCCTGAAGATCCTAGTAGAATGGTCAGGAACTTCGGCTTAACAATTGGGTTTAGGACTTTATCAATGAACATGGAGGGGGTGTGGAACCGACATGCACAAGAAGCCCTTCTCCCTTTGTGTGTTCTTCCCAGGATATCAGGTCAAAGGGCATCAGTGACCAGTACATCTGGTACCGATCAATGAGCCTGGGAGATAGGGGGAGCGGAGGAGCAAGAACCAGCTAGCAACAGACAACACTTGCATTGTCTAATCTGTGAGAGTGAAGATAGAAACAATGGGGAAGGTGGCTAGATGACCTCTGGAAGGCAGTTCAGCTGCCTAGGATAAGTGAGCATTGGGTGGGGCTAACACTGTATAGGACACATTCATAATGGGGTTACAAATTTAGAGCGGTGCACCCATACAAAATAACAAGTGTGGAAATGCAAGCGTAGTATCCTGGAAAGAACACTTGTGACAGTGAAATAAGAAGAATGCAAGACATTGAAGTCATACTTCTTGAGCATTGGAATGCTATGTCTTTCCTGAATCTGGACCTTGCTAGCGTTGTAGATTTCACCAGATACTGTCCATACACCCTTAAGCTTTCCTCTGCAGCTAGAAGGCTAGTGATTTGCTTGTAAAACAATAAGAACTGAGTTTGTCAGGATGCCAGATTTTGTGCCAGACACCATATGGATTTCATGCTGAGTTGTAGATGTAGAGAACACACTTTCTTGACTCTAGTTGAAATGAGTGTTCTGCTGAGTAACACTCATTTCATTACTCTAAACATGCATTTAGAGGAATGATTCCCAAACTTTTTCTTTCTCGCGGACCACTCAAAAATTGGGAAGGGTCTTCTTGGTGGATCACTTAACGGGTTTTCTGCTGGTTGTATGCAGTATTTGCAATACGCTGTGCTAGATGCAGTGTGATCTTGTATTTTATTGCTTCTTTTAGTTCTTATATTGAATTTTATTGCATTTCAATTTCAATTTCATTAAATTCAAAACACCCACAAGCAAATCGGGATGAATGCTCATTGGCATATACATAATCTCCTTGTGAACAAATCAGAATTAGTGCCCATTAAAACCCAATATAGGTTTTAAGGTAAGTTTTGTGAAACCAGGCCTTATGAAGAGCTGTTGAAGGATCTGGGTATGTTTAGCCTGGAAAAGAGGAAACGGAGAGGAGATATGACCATCTTCAAATATCTAAAGGGCTGCCACATGGAAGATTGAGCAAGCTTGTTTTCTCCTGCTCTGGAGGGTAAGACCTGAACCAATGGCTTCAAGATACAAGAATGGAAATTCTAACTAAACACCAGGAAGGACTTTCTGACTGTTAAGAACTGTGGAACGGACTCCCTCTGGAGGTAGTGGACTTTCCTTCCTTGGAGGTTTTAAAGCAAAGATTTGATGGCCATCTGTCCTGGATGTTTTAGTTGAGATTCCTGCATTGCAGGGGGTTGGAGTAGATGACTCTTGGGGTATCTTCTAACTGTACAGTTTTACGATTCTGTTATTCTAGTTTGCAGAGAAATAGGCAGCTCTTTCTGGCAAAAATATACGGTGAGTAGGGGACACCAGCTGTACAGTAGATATCTATGGCTGGTGTCTTTTATTTCTGAGCACATAATACAGGTTTTAACAGTGGCATGTATATGATTTTCTTTTGCCCTTAGAACAAGTAATTGGATGCTTCGCCAAATTAATTTTTTTATTCCCCACAGAAGCTCCTAGCAAAATCTGTAGTTAGGTGGCTCTGTTTCAAATTATAATTAAGTTCTCAGCTATTAAAATGCTGGTGACTTACTTGGGGATGATGGAGTCTACAGAGAATAAAAGGACAGGAGGATCATTATAGCATAAGAGAAGGCAAGGAGATTGGGAAGCTATACAAAAAGGGATTAAAAGCGCAGAATGCTACTTGGGTATGTGACTATGCTGAGATGTTCTCCTTGTCTAAGCAGATGCAGTGGCAGGCAGAATAATGTGATCAACTTCAAAAAAAGACTTAGGTAAACAACACAATGTGTTTTTGAAAAGAACAATAAATAATTATAGATCTCATTAAAAGCTTTTAAGTCCCTGTGGGATATAGTGTATTTCTTTTCACATTCCCTTTGCTAACTCAAGGGTTAGAAACACAAATAAAAAAGCATGAATAATCAGTTAACGAGTAACACTGCTTTACTGAATGAACTATAGCCCTCTTCAGATGTTTGCCAGAACATGCACAGATTAAAAGTCTGTGGAGGGGTAGGGGAGTATAGCAAGTTAGAAGCCTCTTTGAGATTGGGAACCCTGATAATGTGTGCATCCAGCCTCTTCCACACAGATTGGGCTGAATTCCTGAATATGTCTAACATCTGTCATTTTAGTTTTCATCTGAGAAAACTGGAACTTAAGAGTGTCACTGCTATATCATAGGAGGGAGTCATGATGAAATAGATAGGTTTCATCCCTTTGCGCCTGCCAAGAGACATGGAACACAGTAGTTTGAGTGTAGGAACATAGGAAGCTGCCATACCCCACATGGTGCTCTAGATGTTGCTGAACTGCACCCCCATCAGCTTCAGTAAGCATGACCAATGGCTAGGGATGCTGGGAGTTGTACTTCAGTAACATCTCAGGGGTAAAGGCTCCCCATACCTGGTCTACACTAGCAATGACTCTCCAGTATTTCAGACATTCCCAGCCCTCCGTGGACATTCCAGGAATTGAACCCAAGACATTCTGCATGCAAAGCAGGTGCTCCACAACTGAGGTATAGTTATTCCCTAGTGGTTTTCTTGGACATGATCCTACCCATGTTAAGCTCTTGAATCTCAATAATTTCACTGAGAAGAGACTAGAGTCAAGTAATTGCTGGACTCCCCCACCGAAATCAATAGGAATTTAAAGATCTTAACTTAGGGTACTTAAAGCAGATTTGTCAAATGTCAGGTTTTACTCTATGTCCAAGAAGCAAGGCAGGCTTAGGCAGGGAGAGATGGCATGGAAAGACCAATTAAGGTTCAAGCAGGAAGATGTTTTCAAGAGGACTTGACAAAATTGGTAGTAGAGACGCCAGCAGTGAGAGTAATAAATTAGGGTGACAGGTGGACACATCAGGCACTAGCATTGGATAACCAGCAAGGTAATGAACTAAATTGCACTGAAGTGTAGTAGAAAATAATAATTAGTAGAATATTTGCAGCTTGCGGAACTAAAGCAGCCATGAATTCTAAAGTCTCCGATGTTCCAAAATTTATGACAGAGTGAGATCATTAACATTGTTTCAGATTAGCTCCATAGGCTACAAATTTTGTTGCTCACATGAGTAGAAATCTCATGTGTAATGGCAAGTGTAAAAGCCGCCCCAAATCAAAATGTGAATCGATCATCATAGACCATTCCTGTCATCAACCCAGTTGGATGTTTAGGTTGCAGTGACAGGAGTGGTTCCTCTGGTCAGATAAGCGATGGCTGGCGCCCTGCTTGCTTACCTGGGAGTAAGCCCCTTGGACCTCCGTGGGTCTTCTGTGAAGACAAATATGGGACTGAGCTGTTATATGTTTATACCAAGCCTAATAAACAACTAACTCTTGCTTTTGAGTTTTCAGGATTCCACCCCTTCCTAAGCCCACCTGGGGGATACATATTTAAATATTTATATACTGAATTATCTGCAGTTCACATAGCACCTGAAGTTGCTTACAAAACTGAAATAAAAGAAGGCTCTGCAATAAAACAGCCAGATGGTAAAATTCACAGTGGAAAAAAACCTAGACTGAAACATATAGATGAGACAGACAGAGAGTCAGTCTGCAGAGCAAGCTTGCTGAAAAAAAGCTACCTTTTTACCAGGTGATGGAAAGTCAACAGTGAGGGTTGGGTGATGAACCTCACCAGGAACAGTGCTCACATGGTGTGAGAGGCAGTTCAGAAAAAGCCAATCCTGTATGCAGAGGTGGACTTTGGTAGCATGGTGCCCTGACTGAGGAGAAAATTTGATGCCCTAAATATTTATTTGGCACCCTCTCTCCCCTCTTGCCTTCTGTTCTGCACATGCTCTCAAGTGAACTACATCATAGTTGCGGCAACTCAATCGCCATCTGACCAGGGCCTTACTTTGAGTAGGTACCTGTATAAATATAGTATAGAACCACCCACACCACCCTAAATCCAGCATGGCTGTGTGTTCACTGCCCTCCCCTCTGAGAAGAAAGGGACATGGGCCAGATCCATCTTGCACTTAAAGAGTGGTGGCACTCTTTAAGCATGTTGTCGTGGACAGCACCAGGGCCTAGACCAAGGGGGATAAGCTTCAGGCCTGGGGTCCAAATCCAAGCCTCTATATCTCCACACCAAGGGTCAGCAAACTTTTTCAGCAGGGGGCTGGTCCAGTGTCCCTCAGACCTTGTGGGGAGCCGGATTATATTTTTTTTTGGGGGGGGGGATGAACAAATTCCTATGCCCCACAAATAACCCAGAGATGCATTTTAAATAAAAGCATCATCATCATTTTTTAATTTGTATACCGTCTTTCTGTCTTACAATACTCAAGGCGGCTTACAAGCTGAAGAAACAAAAAATGTACAACTTATAACAATCTAATGCAATACAAAAACGTGATAATAAAACAAAACTTTAAAATAAGCAACCTACATCAAAAAGTAACATTCAACAATTATTAGAATAGTACAAAATAATACTATCAACATATAAAAGTTAAGCAGAAATCCACTCAACAGTTACAATAAATAATTTCTAAACCATAATCAATAAAACAACAACAAGCCACAGTACATAAAATAATACAATAAAATTGAGAAGCAGAAACTAAAGGGTGGAGCAAGGCAGGTGGAAGGAGGCCTTGCCTGATGGAGTGTCTCCCCTCACAGTTCTTCCTCCAGGCACACATTTTGCTCATGTAAAAATACCAGTCAGGCCCCACAAATAACCCAGAGATGCATTTTAAATAAAAGGACATATTCTACTCATGTAAAAACATGCTGATTCCCAAACCGTCCGTGGGCCAGATTGAGAAGGCGATTGGGCCAGATCCAGCCCCTGGGCCTTAGTTTGCCTACCCATGACCCACGCCCTCTTGCCTCACCCACAACCCCTATCTCTAGGCCATGTCCCTCCTTCAAACACAATTCTGTCTGACTGGAATGTTTCCTTGAACTTTAATAATTCCTCTTCCTTGCCTGGGTAGAGGATAGAGAGCAGTGTGAGAATGTATGAAGAAACTAGCCCACTGCGCACCAAGTTAAAATTTACATCTGCTGCCCCACCCACTATTGGCATTTAGCCCCCATATGGTTTCCCAAAGGGGAAAGCGGACCTTGGACTCAAAAGGTTTCCCCAGATTATATGTAAATACCATTTTGTACAAAATTCTATATGCATAGGGAGAGCTAAGGGCAGAGCCAGTTTAATTCTGCATATGTGGTTGACATTTGCCTTTCCAGGACAAGAGGAAAGTGCAGGCTAATAAAAAATAAAAAATTCTAAAATGTGTAATCTAACAGAGAGGAGGAGCCATTATAAATGCTGGAGAACAGCTTCCCTGTTAATGCAAATTGTTCCTTCAGAACTACCAACATTTCAGTGGCATTAATATTATGCACATGCACCTTTAGCAAATTCAGTTCCACATTTTAAAAATTCTCCTCCCCACTCCATGCTTGCAATACTAATGAATATTTACATGGCTGCTAATAGGAAATGCCTAAGGAAAGATAAGGAGGGCAATCCTATACTGAAGATACGCTGACTGAGAGGCTACAGGATTCCACAGAAGTCCACGACAGGTACACCAGTGGAACACTCCAGATATGACTCGGAAGATTCTATTCAGATTGTCTGTGCTATGGCATATTTCTAGTGTGACACTGTATGCATACTTCTAAATTCTAGTGGAGCACAGGCTTCTCTGTTATCTTAGAATGTGGTTCAGCATTGGATATCATATCCTTTAATCCAGGACAATGTACTTCTGTTTGTGCATCCCAGACTATTTGGGAGTGAGTACCTACAATTTATTTTCAGATGTACATTTGGAAAAGTCTTACTGCCTTACATTTTGAAAAAAATATGTATGAGGTCATTGGCTAGAGTGGCCTGGCAGCAGAAGGCATCTTTCTTTCTTTCTTTCTTTCTTTCTTTCTTTCTTTCTTTCTTTCTTTCTTTTTCTTTTTTGGCGATCACTCGTAGCCAAGTAAGATGGTTTTCCATGAAAACGGTGTTAACAGTAAGTCTGTAAGTAACCATGGAGGCCAATTCTGGATCCACACGTCCTTCCACAGTGAGGATAGCTTTCTGGGTGCCTTCTTCTTAGCTCATTTCTCCTTTTCATCCTGAGTTGTTCAAAGTCCACAACACCTTTGGTAAAGGCTGTTCTCCAACTGGAGCGCTCGTAGGCCAGTGTTTCCCAGTAATAAGTGTTCGTATTACGTTTTTTAACTATACATCCGTATAGTTAAAGATATGGTTTTCCCAGTAGTGATGTATGGAAGTGAGAGCTGGACCATAAGAAAAGGCTGATCGCTGAAGAATTGATGCTCTTGAAGTATGGTGCTGGAGGAGACTGCAAGAAGATCAAACCTATCCATTCTTAAGGAAAGCAGCCCTGAGTGCTCACTGAAGGACAGATCCTGAAGCTGAGGCTCCAACACTTTGGCCACCTCATGAGAAGAGAAGACTGCCTGGAAAAGACTCTGATGTTGGGAAAGATTGAGGGCACAAGGAGAAGGGGACAACAGAGGACGAGATGGTTGGACAGTATTCTCAAAGCTGCCAGCATGAGTTTTGACCAAACTGGAGGACAGGAGTGCCTGGCGTGCTCTGGTCCATGGGGTCATGAAGAGTAAGACATGACTAAACAACAACAAATTACATTTTTTAAAAAATTGCCTTGAGAACGTCTTTAAACCTCTTTTGTTGTCCACCGGTATTTCACTTCCCATTCTCCATTTGGAAATAAAGTAGTTGCTTTGGAAGATGATAATCAGGCATCTGAACAACATGACCAGTCCAACAATTTTGATGTTGAAGAATCATTGCTTCGACACTGGTGGTCTTTGCTTCTTCCAGTACAGAAGGCATCCAGTGGCATGGAAAGGAGCGCTGGCCCCATGCAACTAGATTTACCTCTGTCACCATTTTGATTCTCGCAGGATGCAATGCTGTGCATATCCCTGATGCTGTATGTCTGTATAAGGGTTTTAGTGAGATCAGTAGATAAGAGAGGACAATGTTTTGAATGATTACAAAGAACTGACAAACCTTAGCTAGAGCAGTTGCGTGAATTAAGACAGAGAGTGATGCATAAAAGGTAACACCCAGCCTCTTGCTGAAAATATAGAATGTTACCAATTGAGACAGAAAGGTGAAGCTGCACATTCACGCCATGCATTTAAAGCACTCCAAAATCATTGGAGCTGCCATTTGTTAAGGGTGCTGTCATTTGTAGCTCTGTGCAGTCAGCAGCCTTCAGAATATTACAGTTCCCAGGATTCTTTGCAGGAAGCCATGCTTGGCAAAGTGGCATAAGAGTTCTTTAAATGTGCAGGGATGTGACTGAGGTGAAAGGGAAGATTTAGTAAAGAAATCTTTACTAAAGTAACTGTTTATTAGTGTGAAATATCAGTAAGCAGAGAAGAAAAATGGATGGAGCTTGATATTGTTTGCGCTAAGTGCTACAAGAAGGGGTCAGGAAGCTAAAAAGAAAGGAAAAATGGAAGATAAAGATATGAGAGGGGACACCCCACTTTCTGCCCTGGCCAGCAAAAGCCCAGCAGAGCTCAGGAAGAGCTGGTTATCTCCCTTAGGGTCTGTAAGAATTTGTGTTTGTATCTCAGCCATAATTGAGACAGACCCATCTCATCTAAGTTTAGATGAAGCGTGGGTTGCACAGATGCAGGTATAAGTAGTCAAGTAGAAGACAGAATACATGCTCAAAACATCTCTTTTTAGAGAAAGCAAAGACCATACAGTTGTCAGTTGGAAGGAGAATAGTGTGCAAACAAATCTTCAGCAACTCTCCACAGATTCCAGGGGCATCTGATTCCAGGGGCATAAACCTGATTCCAGGGGCATAAATGGATACCATATGAGGTGAGGAAGAAACAGGGAGAAAGGAATTAGGGTACCAATCTGATGGGGATGAGGATGTCTAGCAAAGCATCTTAAACTGAATGGGCTTTATAGCATCATATAGCGTTGCGTATGAACTTAACTTTGGCAGCTTTGGAACATCAAGGTTAGGCTAATATATTGGTGTCGTTATTAGCAACATTGCCTGAATAAATTCATTCCCCCCACAATTTCTATTTGCACTTTTGGTTTATACTTTCATACCTGTTCTTCTGCCTCAATCATGATTTGGGTTTGCTGTTACAGATTTTAATTTTATTTTTAAGGGGGGGGGATACCCCTTCACTTGCTGGCTTCCTCAAAAAGAGTTCCACTTGCTGCTCTTTTACTGAGTTTATC
This sequence comes from Podarcis tiliguerta, assembly GCF_965153285.1. Classification (NCBI taxonomy): domain Eukaryota; kingdom Metazoa; phylum Chordata; class Lepidosauria; order Squamata; family Lacertidae; genus Podarcis; species Podarcis tiliguerta. Next base: position 39,934,419 of record NC_139538.1, read on the forward strand.
AGCAAGGACACTGTCATACCATAATGGGCTCCTGTTGCTACACAAATGAAAATGTCATGGCAGCGTGTGAGATTTATATTGAATTGATCTTTCCTAGGCTTCTGTTGTGGTGGCATTATGTGAGTCATTTGATCTAATAGTTGGCTGTACCCTGGATGGATGGGTAGTTGCCTGTATCAGTACTTGGCCTTAAAGCAGATAGCTAATCAGAGCTTGGTCGCATACTTGGGCTGGCAACTGGTTGAAGCAGTATTGACCCCACAGTGCAGGTTGAATGGTGCAGGTTTCATTCCAAACTTATTTCTAGCACTTTTACTATACCTGTGAAGTTATAATCACCTCCCTCCCCGGCTTCTCCAGGAAGCACCTGTACATAGCTATTTTTGTCTTAAGACTTTTAAAGGTGATCTGTGCAGTTCCTTTTTGTGTGAGTGTGCATGGAATATCTCTAGTGAGATTTGAGAATAATTGGCCGTGGTGGTAGTGAGAAGCTTGGAGAGCAAGTGCAGGCTTCAAAAGAACCAACTCATTAACAACCCACAAGTTTCAGAAGGAAGCCAGTTTCAAATAGAGAAGCAATAGTGGACACACGAAACCCAGGTTTTGTATGCTACTCATGGCCAACTCCAGGCAGGAGGAGGCCCTGAGCAAAAGGTCCTCTCCTTTGTCAATGGGTTTATATGGCAGTGGTAGGGGCAGCAGCACCCTAAGCAGCCCCAGGTGGCTGCATCTTGCCACCAATAAAATTTCCCACAATACTCCAAAGGTTCGGTCCCCAGAATCTCCAAGGAGGACTGAGAAATAGCCTGTCTGAAACCCTGGAGAGCAACTGAGGATCCTCCAGTCCATGAACCTAATTAGATGCTGTTACTAATTAGAGGCTATACTCAGTTGGATGGATCAAGGGTCTGACTTGGTATGAGACATTGGAATATGAGCCATGCTGCCTCAGGGCAGATCCTCTTTTCATAGTAGCTGGCCAGGTGCCCATGTGAAGCACACTAGTAACTTCATTCATTCAATATACAGCATTGTGGAAAATGAAAATGGAGGTTAAAAGTTGCTGCCTGGCACTGCTTGTGGTGGTAGGCTAGGGGGCAGAAGTTCATGGGGGCAAGACAGGCACAAGCAATGAGCCACACTGGGGTGCTCAGGCTACCCTAGGATGCTGGCTGTGGCCACCAACCCTGATGTTTCTAACATCTGGGGGAGAATCTTGTGGTTCCCCCATGGGGAGTATAAAAATGACAGCAAAATGTTCTGTTTGCATGAGAGGAAGGAGGCCCACATATTTCTCAAATGCTTTAGTGGCATATATGCTGGGCTTGAATAATCATTCAAGGTAACCCTGGTAAAATGAATCTGTGTGTTCTGGCTGGACTCTGCAGCTTGTTCTCCGAAATGTGTTTTGTTCCTAGAAGATAGATGCTGTCATCTCTTCTTGTATTTTTGAAGATTACCCTCTAGTGCACTGATATTTTCATACAAATCACTCAGAGATGGTTCAGATGAGCACCAATAAATGCTCTTTGACCCCTTTGATGGAAATGGCTTTGATGCGAACTCCCATGCTGCATATAAGAACGGGTGCAGCATAGGATCTCACTCTGTATTTCCAGGCTTGCCTGTCAAGAATTTGAAAAGTTTTGTCATATAAACCAAGTTCATAGCTGTACCAGTTTGTCTGCATTTGATAACCTGTACACTTTACATCCTTGGAGGCCTTTGCTATAGTTTTCATCCTGTAGCTAACCTTTCTGTTGGTTCTCACTCAACATTTGCTGTACTGGATTAGCAGGCGGGGCTGGCTGAGAACAGAATTAGGTTGGTGGGACAATGCCCTAGTGGGCCAGCCTGCTCTGGGGGAAAAACAGTTCTTGTGAACTCCTCAGAAATGGAATGTGTGTTCCAGCAGGACACAGAGACCCCACGATATTAGGTACAGACTGTGAAAGCCAATGTAATGGGGAATTTTGGGGGGAGCTGATTTATTTTAAATAAGTAACTTACTCAGAAGTACGTTCCACTAATGATAAGCGGGAACCTAGGGCTAAAATAGATGTGACATTAAATGTGTATTTGCATTTAGCATGCAGGTTTATTTATATTTTTCATCAATGAAGGATTCACCCCGATGCAAATACTGGTTTAAGTCGTAGGGCTTTCCTCGTGGCCACAGCAGGAGAGGAAAGAGCCACATTTCTCCTCCAAACGTGCTCCAGTCGTAATAATCAAGCCCCTCTCTAAAGTGGGATGCTATTTGCATTTCCCAAAACATCCAGATTGCCCATCACTGTTTAGAATTGTTACCTAAATTAGACTATTTGGCTAATGTAGAGGGGTTTTTTAGCCTGTTGTCAAGATGATTCCAAGATCCACGATAACCTAGATGAATAATTTTAACAGAAACAAGCTCTCTAAAGTATTTAAGAGATTCTTAAGCCAATGCTTCATAAATATTACCTTTAGCACTTCAGTAGATTTATATATTTCAAAGTGAAATTAAATGAATTCAGGTTGTCATTTGCAGTACCATTGAATCACTTGGTTTCATTTTTAATAGCTGGATTGTATTGTGTGCAGAGGCAGCGAACACTGCATTTTTCAACTTCATTTTGCAACCTGAGCTCATTTAAAATAGGCCTTAAAATTCCCACATGGAGCTTGAGATATAATTTGCCAGACACCAAGACATAAAGAGTTATGAACGTGCTTTCCCCCAAAGACAATGGATGAATGAATGCACAAGTTAAATGTGATCAAAAATCAGAATGATGTGGACTACACTTCTTGTGATATAGGGCTCTGCTCATCCATATGAAATAATGTATTCACTATCTCAGCTGCTTAAGCTGGCTGCTGATATTTATCCCCACAGGAAGATCCTGAAAACCAGTTAGAGCAGGCCAGGCACTGCAATATCCTGCATGGGTGGCTAGGAACATAGGAAGGTGTTTCGTACCTGATCATACTATTTGTCCAGTACTGTTAACAACAACAACAACAACAACAACAATTTATTTATTTATACCCCGCCCATCTGGGTGGCTTCCAACAAAATATTAAAATGCAGTAATTCATCAAACATGAAAAGCTTCCCTAAACAGGGCTCCCTTCAGATGTCTTCTAAAAGTCTGGTAGTTGTTGTTCTCTTTGACATCTGGTGGGAGGGTGTTCCACAGGGCGGGTGCCACTACTGAGAAGCCCCTCTGCCTGGTTCCCTGTAACTTGGCTTCTTGCAGTGAGGGAACTGCCAGAAGGCCCTCGGCGCTGGACCTCAGCGTCCGGGCAGAATGATGGGGGTGGAGACGCTCCTTCAGATATACTGGACTGAGGCCGTTTAGGGCTTTAAAGGTCAGCACCAACACTTTGAATTGTGCTTGGAAACACTGGGAGCCAATGTAGGTCTTTCAAGACCAGTGTCTTTCAAGACTCTAGTTCAGTATTGCCTTACTCTGACTGGCAGTAGGTCTTTCGTGCATCCTGCTACATGATCTTTTAATCCACAGGTGCTGAACCTTTTACTAGTCTTGTGACCCGTGCAAGATTGCAGACCCAGAAAAAATGCCTCTTTTGGGGTGTTGAGTAAAATCGTGGATCCGAAAATACCACTTTTTTCAGGGCAAGATCTTGGCCTGAAATTGTGCAAGAGCAAGACACCCAAAATGGCTGCCATATTCTCGCAGGGAAAAGTGGAATATCCCGGTTTTTCCGAGACAGTTGACAGCTATGCAGTCTACATTAGTAGGACATACACACCCTGGTTTGAACAAAACCAGAGAACAAAAATATGGGAGAAGAGTGTGCACTGGAGTTTAAGGAAGTCTAATAAGGTTCAGATTTTGCCCATGATAACTACTCCTATTTAGTCTCTGCATATCCTTCACAGAACTGATCAGGGAGGAAGATGGGGGCAAGATTAAAATTAGTTGGCTCTTCCTATGATGGCTCCACTTCCTTTTGCTTTCCCCCGCCTTCTGCCCTGTTGGTTCGAATGGGCACCAGTTGCCACTCGTTTGGTGACCTGCACAGGGCAATGGCACTTATACTTCCCTCCATTCTTGTTTGCCCACTAGGCGGTGGCACGCGGTGGGTGCGTGGGCCTTAGCGTCCAAGTGGGTGTCCTTAGGATTGTAACCTTGAACTCACCAGAAAGTGCCTTGTATTACAGTTAATATTTGCATGCAGATATTATGTACAAAATGCAAGCACACTGCTTCAGTTTGAAATACATGGAAGCCTCTTATGAGGAGGAGGGGAGCTCAATCATTTCCTGATTTCTGCCTCTGTATTTTGAAGGGGGAAAGCATGCAATTTACGCACATGGGACCTTTTTACAACTGCTGAGTAGTCATGTATTTTGTACTCGGAGATATCGGTCATCAAAATGTAGCATGAAAAGCTGCCATTTGGGAGCCTTTACAGGTGCTGTCCTTCCATTTTATTCTTAATTTATTCCATTTTTTCTTACTTGGGGCTAGGGAAGGATGGATCAGTCAATTTCAGTTCTCTCAGTTCCTTGGTTCTTCCCCCATAGGTTCTCTGCATTTATTCAGCAATTTGCAATTCTTTTTTTTAAATCCCTCATAAAAATTCATTAGCATTTATTGCAAATTTCTCACAATCAACTCCCCCCCAATTTTGTCTAATAGACACATTTTTTTTGCACAACACTTTCCCCAATAAAATGCCTTTTTGCATGTTATTTTCACTAATATATGCACTCCTATGCACACTTTAGCCTAGTATGTACATTTTTGTACATATTCCTTGGCTGGAGAACTGCACTGGAAAATCTGGAGAGGTGTGAATTGCAAAGGATGGCTCAGTTCGCATATTGTTTAGGAAAGTGTGAATTAAGTGTGAATCATCTTTAAATGCATACTGAATTGAATTCCCTCCCCCTCTCTACTTGGGATTTAACTAGACATTACACATATATACTGTGCTTTTCTCTTTTGGTAAAAAGAAATGATGTGCTGGCACTCTGAGCCAGCTCTGTTTGTCTGTAGTGGCATCTCACATACCCAGTCTGATTAGCCAATTTCAAAACAGGTGCAGTATATGTGACAGTTGAAATATTAGAAAACATCCATGACAGTGATAAACCTAAAATAATACTAATAATAATCACGGGCACCATTTAGCACCCAGTATTACTATAGGATTTCATTGTACAGTCATACCTTGGGTTAAAGGTATGACTGTACAATGTCAGGTTGTGTTTCTTTGGGTTATGGACCCGCCGAAACCCGGAAGTACCAGAACGGGTTACTTCTGGGTTTTGGCGGTTGTGCATGCGCAGAAGCACCGAATTGCAACTCACGCAGATGCGCTGCTGCGGGTTGCAAACATGCATCCCGCATGGATCATGTTTGCAACCTGAGCGTCCACTGTATTTCAGTGAGGAAACTTACATTGTTTGAAGACTCTGATTTCCTCCAAGGATGAGCACAACCTGCTGGATATATCAAATTCACCTTCATGGCATTAGTGGACATCTGGGAAATAATTCCAGAGGTCAAATTAGTTACACATTGTCCAAGGCCCTGGTGCACTCTGATGACTCATCAGCATCAGCAGTGAGAGTATTCACTGGGGCCCCAAAACTAGCCCCCAACCTAGATTCCCTGCACACAAGGTTCCTTGTCAGATCTGAAGGAAAAGGGTGCTCACATTTGCCCCAGAATCTGGACAATCCTCTGCCTTGCTTTTAGTGTTACTGGATATATGCACACCCCATAGCTGGTCTGAGCACTGATAGTTTGCCATCTGTGAAATGGTGATTATTTATTTATTTGCTTGCTCACTCAAATCGCACCCCGCATTTCTGTCTGGCAGCTCCACACGGCAATATGAACAAGATACAACAAAATCAAATTTTAAACAGTTCAGAGGGTAGAAACTATTGCTATAGTTTTGAAATTCTAGTCCAGGCATGGGGAATCCTTTGTGATCACAGGCAGCCTTTAAGTAAATAAAATGCTAGTCTTGGATCTATCTATCATCTATCTACCTATCTATCTATCTATCGCTTAGGAAAAGCCCACTGTGATCTCTTCTAAGGATGAGCAGAACCCCTTAAGGTTCAGTTTGCAATTAACTGCAATGCACACAATCCCTTTTGTCCACAGATGCAGCATTTCTAGAGAGCAACATTTGCAGAGGTTTTCATCAGCACATTCCACTGGGCTGGAATACAAATGTCCGTGCTTTGGAATCTGTATAGTAATTGATGCCTGTGCTCTTTTAAATGTATTAATCATTTGGAGACACTAATACCTCCCCCTGGGCCTCTCTGGAGGTCATTTTCCAGATTGTTCCTATTTTAAAGTTCTTCTCGGGCATTCCTTTGTTTAGGTCAGTTAAAAATATAACCGCAGCATCGCCGTAAGGGCCTCTTCTGCAGCAGGCTTTGTAAATGGGATTCTACAATGTAGCACGTTTCATTCAGCGAAAATGTTGCAGTACTGAATCTCCATCACAGTTCTGGAAAGCTGCAAGAATGAGTGTGGCAGAGAAGCCAGGGAGGTTGTAGAGACAGAATGCATTTCAAGTATATTTTGGATCATTGCAACTAAGAGATCTTCAGAAGACTCATGTTGAATAAGAATGAGTATTACAATTCATTATTAGGGTTAATTGAGGAGTTAATAGTTCTGATTTGACCACCACAGACATGAGAATGTGATGCGTGTGTTTGTGTGTGTGTTACACAAACACGCACACACAGTGCTTTTTCTGGGGGGACGCATGGATTTGCATCCCGTAAACATTTTGTGAATCTAAGTTTGGCCTCATTGAGGGCAGTATTTCAATATGAGTAGGAAAATGAGAGTACCCCTAAACATTATTAAAAATTTTTTTAGAAAAAAAGCACTGATAGTACTTAACCAGTCATGCTAAGGTAAAGGTAAAGGGACCCCTGACCATTAGGTCCAGTCATGACCGACTCTGGGGTTGTGGCGCTCATCTCGCTGGGGTTGCGGCACTCACCCCCTCTCTCATTCTGTCACTGTTGCAGCCTCCCAGTAAGGAGGTAGAGGACTCCAACTGTCACCACCTCCAGCCACTGGTCAGGGATCACTGGAGTCCTGCAACACCTGGGGAGCCCACAGTTTCTCCACCCCTGGTGTAGAGAGAGCCTTAAAAGTGCCACATAATTGCTCGAAAAGAAAGGCAAAGTATTCCATTTGCCAATAATCTATAAACACAAGTGCCAGGGGGAAATTGATAAAATTTCATACTGTAAAGCACCTAAATTGCATTTCCTTTCCTTTGCCATTGCTGGAAGAGGAAATAATTTTTTGTTATTTATATAAAAAAAGTACATGCGGTGACTTCTTTGCATAAAAACACAAAGCTAAGCAGGGAGTTTGGGAGGCTGTGTGGGAGAGCAACAGATTTATTTGTTTACATCTCACTTAGACCATTCTATTTATCTTTTCTTATACAGTGCACATCACAGGCCTGAGCTATTCATTATTCAAGGGGTCCTCTCCCGGTTCTATTGCCAAGTGAACTTGTCATGTGGAACAGTCTTGCTGAAAAATGAAATGGGACAGAAATTTATTCTCCTCTCCCCACCCCCTTTTGTTTTTTTGCTGGAGAGTACCTTGCTCTCACAAAAGCAAAAATTTGAGGGGCGTCAGGTGCAGGAAAGGAAGCCGTCTTGGTATCTGCTCACAATGCTTGGCCTTTGCATGCCTGGCGTATGTTCTTAGATGAAGTGTCAGAATGGCAATGTAATAAATAGAGTGTTATAACTTCTTTCAAGAAAACAATGGATACACTGAGATGCAGGTTTGGGCTGACATAGGAATTACTGGAGCTGAGTTATGGCATATTTGGAATGTGGTGCAATAGGCAATGGACATGAAATGCAATTCTCTGCATGCTGATGATAGTCATCGTGAAGGAGGCTGAAGGAGTGTGTGGATGTAGGTTTATATTCTGCTGCCATCTGTTCATGTTATATATGATAATAAAAGCCTGCGTGATCTCCTGGCTGAGTCCAACCTAAAGCAAGAAGTTTCCTGCTGGAATACTCATGAGATGTTGGAAGTTTCAGTCAACCCGTCAGGGTGTCTTCTCTGCTACATTCCAAATCTGCTTAAATTGGAGGTGCTAGTCCAGATCTTCTGTACGTTTGCCCATACAGTGGTACCTCGGGTTAAGTACTTAATTTGTCCCAGAGGTCCGTTCTTAACCTGAAGCTGTTCTTAACCTGAAGCACCACTTTAGCTAATGGAGCCTCCAGCTGCCGCCGTGCCGCCAGAGCACAATTTCTGTTCTCATCCTGAAGCAAAGTTCTTAACCCGAGGTACTATTTCTGAGTTAGCGGAGTCTGTAACCTGAAGCGTATGTAACCTGAAGCGTATGTAACCTGAAGTGTTTGTAACCTGAAGCATATGTAACCCGAGGTACCACTGTACTTGTCTCATGGAGTTCAGTGCTGCTTACTGGCTGTTAAGTTGTGGGTGAACATATCAGACGACACAGAGATTCTCCAAACAGCTCTTGTTTATTCACAGGTCAGAACAGAACTGAACTGAAGGGTTCAGTCAGCCTGCTTATATAGAGCTCCAGTACAACGTAACTGTAACAACTTTCTGTAACTATCCAATCACTGAACGTCACTTTCGATCCCTTATTTGCATGTGTGGACCTGAACTATCTACAGTATCCCCCTGCTGGCCCAGAGTGAGAACTTCAGTACATAACACTGGCCATCCTGTCCACATAGGATTTTAGCCACAGTCTGCTAAGAGAGATCCGTTGTTATTAACAATCAAATGACCTACAGTGTGACAGTCCTTGTCTGCAGGTTTACAATCTAATGAACATGACAGAAGAGGGAAAAGGAATGAAGAGGAAAGAGGAGGATAGTAAGCACCCCTTCTTAAAGTTGCATAGGTGCTCTTACAATGGCCAACTAGCTTGAACAGAGACAATTCAGAGAGGAGAAGAGTCAACTAGCAAATGATCTTCCCACTGAGTCAAGGGAGCTGGCTGCCCCATCTCTCCCTCTGCTGCAGCTATGGGAACCACTTAGGATGCATATTTGCATAACAATTGTATCTGCTAATTTATATTAGCATTATAATAGATTTAGGAGTAAAATGCTAAACAATTGCTAAAAATAATGACTGAAGTCTGTAACCAGATGACCTGTGTGCCTGCTCAGACAGCTGCCCAGCTGCTGACAGTTCAGTCTTCAAGGACCACCCTGTCCCTCCTTCTGGCTCTTTCTCTTTCTCTAGATTAGACCGCTCTTCAGATAGAGGACTGCTTGAAACGGAGGACTCTTCCCTGTAAAATAGACATACGGCTACCCTAGCTGCAGCCAGGAGGAATGACTGCTAATAGCTGACATTTCCAGGATAGGATGAGCCATAGATGATGCTATGCCTTCCAGGATCAATATTGTCTTGACTGTAGGTGGTGAAATTACTGGTTGAGAAGCTAGGACATTTCCTGGGATATATCACCAACCTCAGAAGTTGCTATTGATAGGGCTGAAGAGGACTGTTACAGAAAGATGCTTCGTGAGTTTTGAACTGTGTTTTAGTGACTTTTTGGTAGCATCTCAAAAGACAGTGGGGTGCACCTCTGGAGGTGAAGTCAAAATTGCTGCGTTAGCAGCACCAAAGTGACCTCCCTGGGACACAAGCCTGGGCAGTGTGTATGGACATTCATCAATTACCCTCACTTGGTTTAGTTGGCCAGTCATAGCAGTTTCCAGGATGGGGCCACTGTCACATACTGACAGCTTCCAGAAGTCACAGACGAGAGTTGAGTGCAGGATGAGGACCAAAGGTGGACAAACTACGGTACCCCAAAAGGAACACAATGTGTTCCCCACCAGAGGTACTCCTCCTCCCGTAACACCCAAATACTCCAAAATCCACTGCAGGGTGGACAACATGGGATATATCCATTTGTTGCGGAAGTGCATGCTCCTCAAAGGTATTTACCAGTAATTGCTCTGAGTTGTTTCCTGCAACCTGCATTTGTGATTTTAATATGTTACCTGAAAGATGATTAGCGCTCTTCAAGCTGAGATAGAAGCTCATGTCAGAAACAAAGTACCTTGTGCATTGTTTTTCTCTGTAATGCAACCCTCAGAATACAGCAGGACATTCTTTATCTGTGCCATCAGCAGTCTCTCTGACTGCCTTCCCACCACACATTCAAAGCACATGATTTCCCCCAAAGAATCCTGGGAACTGAGGTTTGTTAAGGGTGTTGAGAATTCTAGGATTGCAAGGGGCAAACTAGATTTCCCAGGATTCTTTGGGTGGGGTGGGTGCTTTAAATGTACAGCATATGCACAGCCTCCTCTTCTTCCTATATGTCTGCTGGCTCTTCGATATATAGGTAATCCTGTGCTCTGAGTCCATCAGCTTAGTATCTTTAAAGTATTTTATTTTAAAGCAGAGGTACGCAACTTGTGGCCTTCCAGATGCTTTTGGACCACAACTCCCATCAGCCTCAGATGGTCTTACCAATGGTCAGGGATGATGGGAGTTGTAGTCTAGCATATCTAATGTAAAAGAAAACATTGCTATCCCTTTCTCACAGAGACTCATAAGTAAGAGCATTTCCAGACTGTCAGTATTTCTTGGTGGGAGTCAATTGCATACTGGCAAATTCAGGTTGTGTAATTATAGTGGATTGGGAGGTATTAAGCAACAAATCCACCTCCTCAAAAGATCAGGGTTTTTTTGCGATAGGGAAAGTGATGCACTTGAACATGTGGGATGACATTTCCTTGACACAATGTTATTTGGCCTCCATGCAAACAAATAAGAGTGAATGCTAAACAGTCACTGTCTAATCTCCCTGCAAACAAATGGAGATGAGAGACAAGTCATCTGGAAGCGCTCCAAAATACTTTTTTTCAGGATGCCAACATTATTCATCTTCCCTTTCCCCCCTCTTCTTCCCTTTCCTAATAGTCTTAGCTTCAGCCTTAAGCTCTAACTAGTGGGTGGTACACACAACTCTCTCTTTAACCCCTTTGCCCATACAGGCCCGGTTCACTAAGCCATACTTTAAAATAAACTCTCTTTTCATGTGCAAGAGTGATTTGCTCCTCCCCTGCTCCAGATTGTGCCACTTGTGGAAGGAAACAAGCCAGGGTCTTACTTGTTGTGACTCATGAACCCAGGCTTGAGGTTTCTCTAAGCAAACCATGAGCAGAAGCCAGGTTTGGTTCTTGACTTCCACCTCTGCATTCAGAGGAACCAAACCATGAGCCCAGGTTTGCACATTTTAAACTATAGTTTAATGTTGCATGGGAACTAGGCCACATCAGGGATGGGGCACTCCCAAGCCTATTTAACTGGAATTCCTCAACATTCCCCCATTTAACTGGAATTCCCCAACTTTCCCCCATCCTTATTTTAACCACGCTTAAGCCATATGTTGGCACAGACCATAATATTATGATCCATACATCAATTCATGTGGGGCCTGAATAAAGACAATGGTTTCCTATTCCACTGCAGATATTCATTAACTCAATATCACCAAGTTGATTGTTTTAGCACCTACCACTTTAGTTGCAAAGAGTCACTGTGCTTAGTTTCATACATTCTAGCTCTAATTTTCCCTCTGCGTACTTCTTGCATTTCATTTTTCTCTGAGCTCAATGCTTATAATTTCTCCCTGCTGCCAACCTGTAATTGCGAACCGTACCTCATGCACCTGATGAAGCAAACTCTAGTCCACAAATGTCAAAGCCATAATAAATTAGTCTTTAAGATGTCACAAGACTCTTTGCTGTTCAATATTAGCCATGTTTTTTGAAACCAAGCTCTCAAAGCCATGGTTGAAAGTGGACCTTAGTTCGCACCAACCATGGTTGAAGTCAACATCAGCATAAGCCTTAATCATGGTTAAGATCAGCAAGGACAATTTGTACTGAAGTGTGCGAAGCAGAACTCCCAAACTCTTAATCAGGGTAGCCAAAGCTTATATTTCTAAGGAGAGTTTCATGCTTCCCATGAAAACATAGAGGAAGTAATTACTGGATCAGCCAGTTTCCTTTTCTGTGTGCTGATTTTTAAAATATATTTTAAGAAGAGCTTTTTTTATTAATGTAACCTCATGTTCAACAGACAGTACAACATTTCTTTTGATTTCAAAGAGTTGCATTTCTAAAAAGGCATGTCTCCGTCCTTCAACTCGAGATAGAGACTATTTCAAGAAAAGAACTCCCTTGACATCACGCACTGTCATGTCATATTATGTTCTTGGGCATCTCATCTCTCTGCCTTACCAATGTTATGAAGCAGATCCACTCTGCGTGGAAACGGTACAGGCCCCTTTAGCAGAGACAGAAACATCAGGATATTTGCTTGGCTATGTAAATTATTCCACGGGGTTAAGAAGTGCAATTCGTAATGCTTTCATTGGAAGTGTGTATCCTCAACATCTCGACAGGCCCTTGTGCTTTAGCAGGATGGTTGCCATATGTGGACTTTGAAAGAAAGGAGTTCAGATGCAATTCCGTGTTTCAAGGGAGAAGAGAGGAAATTATTTCTCTTTGCCTAAGAAATCGAGAAACTAAAGGAGCAACATCATTCCAAGATGAGAAGTAGCAATGAGAACCTTTGCAATTCCTGTCAGTGACTTCTTCATCAAACTTCATAAACTTCAAAGATGTTAGATGAATTGCAAAGAAACCAAAGCATCTTCCTGCAAATGTTTCCACCACTTGTATTGTATTCATAATTAGGTTTGTCACATATTTACTGACAGAATGAAGACAAAAATCACATTACTGATTCCTAGACTATTTCATACTGCTTTACTATTTATTATTAGATCCCCTGGTTTCTTCAAACAATTCCTAATAAGAACACCCCCAGCTTGCTATAATGGACCATTTTGGCTCTTGACTTATTGTGGGACCCTCTAGACTGGTTTTTGTGTGAGGGCATGTGCTGTAAGATGTCATTGGCACAACAACAGTGTTTTTGCGGTGGATATATAGTTTATCATTCACACAACATTCTGCTTTATTAGTTGTTTTGCAAAGCTTCCCCAATGTTACCGCTTTATTGCCATCTGGCGGGGCACTTTTGCACTATAGCACAACATAGGCAGGACAAACACACACCCCCTGGGACATTTGCGGTATAAAAAGTTACTGGATTTCAGTTGGAAGCGATGGGCTAAGTCCCAATTGGAAACGAGGCAGTATGTCTACACCGAAAGCTTTGTAGGTGTAAACAGCATTGAAAGCAGAATCATGTATAATATTAATGACTGCACTATAAAACAAAGCACATCTGGAGGGATGCTATGGCTGCTTCCAGACTAGGATATTATATGTCAGCAAATGTAGGTTGTGCAAAGTGGATTAGGTACTCTTGTGCTTTTTGTAAGGACAGATAAAAAGAAGACCCTCCCAGAGCTACAGTTTCCAGAATGGTTTAACACCCAATCTCTCTCCACAGGGAACTCTGGAAATTGTAGCTCTGTGAGGAGATAAGGGTCTCCTAACAACTCTCAGCACCTTTAACAAACAACAGCTCCCAGAATTCTTTGACTGTTTAAAATGGCATCATAGTGCTTTCAATGTATGCTGTGAATGTGGCCTGAGTCTATTTCCTCAGCACATTTTTGTTCTCTTCCCCATTCTTTCTGCCACCTGCTTACTTGCCATGGAGAGCCAACGAACAGGCAGGCAGTGACATAAATTGCTCCTCCTTTTCAGCACCGCTGCTGATCTGGGTCAGAGTGTGAGGTGGGTGAGCAGGCCGTCACAGTGATGAAGTGGTGGACAAGCTCCAGGGTTGCTCTTATCAGTGGGGTCTGTGATGGGTTGTGGACCCCTGGCTGTTTCAAGTTCATTGGCACAAAGATAGAGCAGTGCAAATTACCCTCACGCCATAATATGAAAACACACACATCAGAGTCAGTATTATAGTAGACAAGCAACTTCTGAACAGCCTCCCACCCCGACCCAGCAAGGGAAAAAAGGAAGGCAATGTTTTCTGGGAAATGCTTATGTGATTAACAATACTTCTAAGTGGCCGCCTTTGAAATTCCAACTCCTGGAAAGCAGCTAAGCAGTTTTTCCTGGCAAAGTCGGCCTTGCATAATGCGTTATGTCCGTGGCAGCTGTTCCTATCTCTTTTGGAAGCCCTTTCACCACTTTCTTTCTTTACAATTTTGTGCTCTGCGGTTCCAGTAAATGCATCAGGAAGGAAAAGCACTTCTTGGTTATTTGGGGGAAATATTCAGTAAAACGTCCTCACTTCACCACCACCCCTCCTTGCCCTCCCTCACTTCATTGTAGCAGCAGCAGTAGACAAACCTCATTGGGCGGACACCATCTGCAAAGAAAAAGTGTCAGTGAGGTGCAGGGGTTTGGCGGCAGGGCGGGGGGAAGAGGGAGTGTGTTATGTGCTTCCACTGAAATCGGGTTGTTTGGAAAGCACTGAAGTAGGTCGGCTCTAAATACATCCCAACAATCTCACTGACACTTCAGATTTATTCTCAGCGTTACTCAGTGCACTAGGAAGGAAAATTAAAGGCGCTGTCAGGGGGAAAAGAAATTTAAAGCTATAAAAAAGTTTTAAGGAAATGCTTTAAAATCTCAGTCCCGGCATTTATGGCTCCAAACTGTTATAAGGATATTTATAGGTTTAGTGGCAATAGGAAACATATGGTGCCCGCCCCCAGAAATATTCTTTCAATTATACCCCCGCGTGGATCTCTTAAATAGCCTTTTGTTCATCATTTTGTACATTAGGTGAGAAGCACCACTCTGTTTTGCAAGGAGATGCTATAAACAAGCATCTTGTCTTAGCAGATGTTAAAAAGTGTTTTAAAGAAGAAGCCTTTTGCTGCTGATTGAAATTTTGACAAACACAGGCTTCCAATGTGTGTGCGTTGGTGTCCGTGAGCTCCTGATTATGAATACCACAGTTGTTGGGCCACACAGCATGTGTGATTTATTTATGAATACATATTTGGTGCTTTGGAGATTTCTCGGTGTCTGCCTTCCCCAGCGAACTGCCCTCTCTCCATTTCTAGTAGGTGTCTTTTGTGATAGTTTCACTGATACCCGTGGTGTAATAGCATTTCCTGCTAAGCTCAGGGATCAGATTCCAGTTTTCTAGGGTTCAGCCAAGGAACTCAGCCATCATAGGGTGAGCCTTTGCTTTATTCCAGTCACTTTTTATGGTGGTGTGAATCAAACTTTCAATGTGGCAAACAGCAAGACCCAAAAGGAATGTTGGATGTGTTGTAGAATGATCGCACCAGGAAAAGAGGCATGAAGAAGTCTAAAATTAAAATAGGCTTTATTTAAAAGGAGTTAGCTGTTCTGCTGACTGTGCTACTGACAGCCAGTCCCATTTACCTGGGGCCTTCCCCAAACCTAAAAGGGAGGTGCTGTACAGTCACACATCCAGCTAAATCAGTGATGTTGTTGGATTCCGTCTCCCCTCAGTCATAGCCAGCACAGCTGATGATCAGGAATGATGGAAGCTGTACACCTGGAGGGCCACTGTTTGTCAGGAGCTGGCATCAGACGTAGGTCTACAATAAATCACCAGATGCAACAAAGTTAGCTCTTTATTCAAAGAAACAAAGCAGCTCAGCCCTAGTGGTCACAGCAACCCTTCCCAGTAGGTCTTGTCTCAATGAAGCAGTTGTGAGGACTGAAGGTCCCCGCCTTCCCACCGCTCTCCCCCTGTTCCCTCCCCAGCAGCTGCAGGCTTCATCATCTTGCCTCTTGTTGCTCCACCTTCTTCATTTCTCTGCATGTTCAGGGAGATGGAGGGAGGAGGGAGGGAACTGGTTGCAGCAGGAGAGGGAGACTCCCTGGATTCTTCAGCGGCCTGCCTCATCTCCAGCTTCTGGCTCCCCTCCTCTCCTGCCTCTGAGTCTGGACTGCTCTCTGTCCCAGCCTCTTCCTGCTGACTAAACCCTGTCGTCTCTTCAGTTTACAACACCACCTCTTCCCAGTCTGCTTCCTCTTCTCTCTCTGAGCATGCACCGTCATCCCACCACCAATCTGCTGGCTCCGAGACTTCTTCCCCTGGAGGTTCCCCAGCTGGTGCCTTCTCCCACTCCTCCATATCCAGCCAGTCCATGACACAGGTTCATTACCACCATAATAGGAAGCTCCCTTAAACTATAGCGCACCATTGCTCTACACCAGTGTTCTTCAACCTTTTGCCCCCAGTTGTCGTTGGACTACAACTCCCATTATCCCTGACCATTGCCCAACCTGGCTGAAGAGTTTTAGTCCAACAACATCTGTGGACCCAAGGTTGAAGAACGCTGGTTTACACTGAATGGCAGCAGCTCTGTCGGTTTTCAGATGTGGGTTTTTTCCAGCCCTACCTGGAGCAGAGGTGGCTCTATGGGAGCATGACTGTTATGATCACACTGGGTGCAGAACTTCTGGGACGCTGCAGCAGGTGCCACCACTATTACATCTAATGGAAGGTGAGAGGTGAAGGGGTGCTGGATTTTGGCATCACAGAGGGTGCCACTGAAATTTGAGACACCAAAGTCTGTCACTGCCTGGAGATGTCATGGATTAAATCTAGAACCTTCTGTCAACAAAGCAAGTGCTCTATCTCCAAGGCATGCCCCTTTCCTGGATCTTCATTTCTGTGGCAGGGCAGCTGGGATTCAATGTCATTACCTCATTTCAAGTAAGCAGAGCTGCCAGCTTTGCCATGTGCAAGGTAGCACTAGTCTTTCCAAATATTCCTAGAAATGGACATTTCAGGAATCAAGAAGGAGAAGAGAGAGGAATGAAAGAAAGCAGCAGCGGTGGCCTTGATTTCTGTAGAGAAACATGAGATGTGGAAGTACCTCACAACATTCCTGACCCAACTCTTCTCCTATTCAGGGGCAAATGAATTGCTGACCAAGGTTATATATCCATCTCCCTTATGGCTGGAATTGTCTACCCTGTCTCAAGGTGTTCAGATTGTGGGCCCACATGTATCTTGAATACACCCACACCCATACCCACACCTCCAATAATGAAGAATGACACATTAATATGTCGTGTTTAGAGTGCTATCCTGAAGAAAAGGCACTGTGAGATATGTTAAAGAAGTCATTAATGCGATTCTAAAGTAGGCTTCCGTCTGTGAGGATGTCAGTTCTAAAGGAGCGTTTGAAAGGTTTGCCTCTGAGATTTCTTAATTGCTTTGAACATTGTATGGGAAGACCAGACTGATAGTTTTTCTTACATCTCATGCTCTTTTGTAGTGCAGCTAAAAAAGGGAGACTTTAAAGATTGTCTTAAAAGGCAGCATTTGAAGGTTCCTGCTTTTAACATAGGGCTAAAATTAGATCCTTAGACTATAGCATTCTCAGTTGCTGTGAGGTGCTCTGTAGCCCTACTGTATGATGAAGAAACACAAATCCCCAGCTCAAGTTAATTCACAACTGGCTTTCCTGTAAACCCTTTTGCTAATCTTTAAGAAATGTTTCCTTACAAATGAGTTTAATAGGAAAGTTTGATATATGTTGTTCCACCCTTCTGAAAGAAGTCTGTTGTCAAAGTTCTGTCTTCTTAGACACTTTTAGGAGGTAGTAATAATATAACATTCTCCTTTGTGTTGGAGTTGGAGTTCAGTAATGTAAGGAAAACAGGAATATAGGAAGCTGTCTTCCTGTGCAGACAATAATAAGTATGAGTCAGAACATGGGTCCATCTAGCTCCATATTGTCTACACTGACTGGCAGGAGCTCTATAGAAATTGAAATAGAGGACATTCCCACCTCTACTTTGGAGATACCAGTGACTGAACCTAGGGCTTTCTGCATGCAAAATGGATGCTGTATCATTGAGCTATGACTCTTCCCCAATGAAATGAAAGCCTGTGCATGCAGAAGGACCTATAGAACATACTTGCATCCCGCACAGAGTATGGACAGCCTCCTTTTAATAATCAGCATGGTGTAGTGATTTGAATGTTGGATTAGAGGCCAAGCAACATGTTTTTAAAAGTGGGGGTCTGGTGGTGGTGGCAGGCATGCAGGCAGAGGGAGATGATAGTCCCAGGGGCCTGATCCCAGCCTGAATGTGTTCTCAACCTGGATTGGGACCCTACACCAGTTTCCTGTCCAAGTTCCTCTTGTTATTTGCTCCCAAAGATGCCATTTGTAGTTTGCAGCAAATAGTGTGTGTGGGGGGGGGAGCATTATTTTTGGTCAGAAATCAGGAACACATTCCAGACCAGGGCCCTGCAACTGCTTTCCCTTCAAATTAAGAAAGACCAATTTAGGC
This sequence comes from Podarcis tiliguerta, assembly GCF_965153285.1. NCBI lineage: Eukaryota > Metazoa > Chordata > Lepidosauria > Squamata > Lacertidae > Podarcis > Podarcis tiliguerta. The sequence continues at coordinate 39,952,699 of NC_139538.1, forward strand.
CTGCCATTGTTATTATTATTATTATTATTATTAGTGTCTTTATTATGTAGTTGGGCCCTAGTTCCAGATCCTCCAAGTGTCCCTATTTTTCAGGAATGTCCCTGATTCAGAGAAGCCGTCCCGGTTTCTGATTTGGTCCTGGAATGTCCCCCTTTTCCTTCGGATGCCCCTATTTTCATTTGAGAAATGTTGGAGGGTATGGAGCTATCAGACCCCCCCCCCCCGAGCCATCTAAAGGCAATCCTGTATAGGGAGGGTTTTTTGTGTTTTTTGTTTTAATATATGTTGCAAGCTGTCCTGAGTAGCGGGGGAAACTTAGTAAGATGTGTGGGGAGATAAATAGTAAAATTATCATTATGGGATGGGATGTCCCTACTTTCATCGGATAAATGTTGGAGGGTATGTAGTACCAGCAAGACCTGGGTTTAAATCCTCACTCCCCACAAAACTCGCCAGGCGACCTTGCGCTGGTCAATTTCTTGCTTCACTCCAAACAGGGCAGCGATGGAAAATATATCAGGGATTTCATTAGCAGAGCTGCATTGTGGCCCAATCCCCGACATCGCCTGTTTCTAAAAATAACTCTTCTCCCCGCTTCCCCGCCTTAACCACCTAAGCCATTTACCATCCAGGTGTGCTGTGCTGTGCTCTTTGCCACAACTTATTCACAGTCTTCTCCTGCTGCCTCTCCTCCACTCTCAGTAAAATTGAGTAACTTGTTGCCCAGCATGAAGCAAGCCCAGTCTGCAGGCTGAAGCACAAAACTGCATTTTAAAAAGCTGAAAAGGCAGCTGGCTTATTGCGTTTGTGGTAGTTGTAGGCTCTAAACAAAGCAGATCCCACCCTCTTCTTAGGATGCTAGAGAAGCTTACACCAGCCTGGTGCCTTTCAGATGTTTTGGACAACAACTCCCATAAGACCCAGCTAGTCCCAAACACCTGGATGGCGCCAGCAGGGTGGAATCTATGCTAGAAGTTCATTGCTCTTGTCTGCCCTTATGTCAATGCAAAGCAGACGTCATGGATTTCAGCAGAATAACATAGCAAAAAGCGATTTGAGGATTGTGGGTCCAGTTTTGATCTTTTGGGAAGAGTCTGCATATAGCATAGTATTCCATGCCCTCCAACATTTATCCAGTGAAAATAGGCAAATTCTTCTTCTTCTTCTTCTTCTTCTTCTTCTTCTTCTTCTTCTTCTTCTTCTTCGGATTCCAACATACCGTATATAAAAACATAATACTGTAAAACATTAAACAATTTCCCTATACAGGGCTGCCTTCAGATGTTTTCTAAAGCTCTTATCTCCTTGGCTCGGGGTGTGTGTGTCACATAACTCCATACCCTTCAACATTTCTCTGATGAAAATAGGGACGTCTTAAGGAGAAGCGGGACATTCTGGGATCAAATCAGAAACAGGGATGGCTTCTGTAAATCTGGGACTGTCCCTGGAAATTAGGGATACTTGAAGGGTCTGGCATTCTCTCATTGGTAGATGCTCTAATCTTTCAAAGATAACAAATATATTTGAGTACCGATCGTGCGAATGACAAAAGAAAGTTTTGTTAGCAACAAGAAAACACAACAGAGAGATAATCTTTCTCACTTCCTCCATCAGATAACCCTTTCGAGATCGTTCTATTATGAATACAAAAAGGGAAAGAGTTGGTGGCAATAACAACACCCCAATGATGCTAAATTACTGCAACAAATTATTCATGCCATCATCCCTTAATTCGTCCTGCTTGACCTTTAAGCCTCATTGTGTGTTTCCAATTTAGAACACTTGCTGCTGAGCTGAGGCCGTGTCCTCTTTGGACGGGCACAGACTTTAACTGGGGAACAGGGGTGCTGAGCATACCAAGTAGGAGAGAGCAATAGCAGAGTGCAACTCTTTAGCACGGTGCCAGGGCAAAGAGTTCTTCGAAAGGCTTCCCCCTCATGTGAAGCCCATTTGAAAAAGTTATGCCAGAAAACTGGTTCACACATGCATGTTCCCTACTGGGTAGGGATTTGAAGAGAAAGTCAATTCAGTTTGCATTTATAGGCAGATCTATGAAACCCACACTTTCAAAAACTATATGAGAATCAAAACATAGCCATTCTTTTGAAAGGTGCACTTATCCAAATTTGCAATGCAATTCTCAAAAAAACACACCAAAAAAACACACCAGTGTTTACAAAAATACACAGGATTCAGAGTAAGCCTGTTCACACACTATAGCTTTAAATCACAGTCAAAGGACCTTCTTTCCCTCGCGGAATTCTGAGCACTGTAGCTTACACCAAAGAAAGTTACAATTCCCGCCAAACCTTAACAAACGACAGTGCCCAGAATTCTTTATGCAAAAGAATGTGCTTCAAAAGTGCTTTAAAGGTATCATGTGTACTCAGTCTTAGTCTAACGCCTCTCACAGACCCTCCAGGTATCCCTATTTTCTAAGGACAGCCCCAAATTTACAGAAGCCGTTCCAGTTTCTGATTTGATCCTGGAATGTCCTGCTTTTCCTTAGGATGTCCCTATTTTCATCAGATAAATGTTGGAGGGGACACCCCTGACACCACCTTTTTGTTTGGTTTACTCTTGCACCAGTGGAGTTGCCGTGGTGCAAGCCTATGGCACCATAACTGTAATATTTAGTTGGCATGGATCCCACATGCAGGAATATCTTAGTGCTCTGCCTCCTATCCTCATCCAACAGCATTAGTGCAGGACTGGGTGCCATTATCGGAAATGTTATTGGGTTTCTGAACGCCAGAAGTTGGAACACAGAAGGGGAAGTTACATGTCCTTGCATTGGTGCATTTGAATTTTCTCAACTGTATATATTCCATTCTGATTTTAATGGAAGGTGGGTGGTTTTTATTTTATTTTTGCATTGAACTGTATGTTTAAAAAGTCCCTGTTTAAATCCTGTATGCCTCCTTAAAAATGTAGACGTAGCTATTTCACTGTATCCATATTCAAAAACATATAAATTATTCAACTACAATGGTATTTCATTTTTGAAACTCTGTTGCTTTTTCTTTTGTTGTCTTCTGGTTGTACTATATATTGTTCTAACAATCTGGATATAAATATTTATGTATTCCCATAATACGTAGTTACAGACTCCGAAAGTCCAATGTAATTTGTAATTATAACAAACATTCAGTATTGAGCATATACATTTACTTCCAATTGTAAAAACTTCCCCAAACTTTGTATTGTTGAAATATTTAATTTATAAAGTTTATAAAATTATGCATGGAAAAATTACAGAGAAAGTGGATAGAGAGAAGTTTTCCTCCCTCTCTCCTAACATTAGAACTTGTGGACATTCAATGAAGCTGAATGTTCAAAGATTCAGGGCAGATTAAAGAAAGCAATTTAAACTATGACACTTGCTCCCACAGGAGGCAGAGAGGCACAATTTGTCCAAGCTCTCATTTCTTTAAGCATGGGCAGATAGTCTCAGAAGAGGCATGTATCCACCTCACATATTGCAAGGTATAGCATGGATGTTATTGGCGCACTTGTTAATTTTTTGCAGGAGGAAAGCACAATGTGTGACCCACCAGGCAGCCTATAGAAAGGAATGTATTTTGTGACCCTGGTGCTCCACCATACATGGCCGCTGGTGGCCTCCATTAGGCTTTGGACATCAGAAGCTGAGCTGGTCTGACCTAAAGTTGTGAAGTTCCTATGATGCTTATTATATTTTTCATGCCTGCTCTCCAACAGGGTCACTAGCCAAAGGAAGAACATTTCACTAGCTTTCATTTCCCTAAAGCATATTGTCTTTTATAAAGCAATGTGAAATTAAACCCCCCTGTTTCTTACTACAGTGGTACCTCAGGTTTAGAACTTAATTCATTCTGGAGGTCTGTTTTTAACCTGAATCTGTTCTTAACCTGAGGTGCCACTTTAGCTAATGGGGCCTCCTGCTGCTGCCGCATGATTTCTGTTCTCATCCTGAAGCAAAGTTCTTACCCGAGGTACTATTCCTGGGTTAGCAGAGTCTGTAACCTGAAGCGTCTGGAACCCAAGGTACCACTGTACCCACTTCTTGCCAGTTTCCTGTGCATTCCCCTCTCACTTTCTTTACCTACCCTTTCCCCTTTATCTCCCTGGGTGTTTTCCCAGTTCATAGTATAACTCCCAAAGCTACATCTGTCTCTTGGAGTGTGTGGCTTTTTAATCCCAGCCAAACTGACAATGGTCCTTTCCCTCCCAGAAGTTAACAGATTTGTTTCCCGAGCACTCAAAATGCCGGTGACACATTCCATGCCATCTCATCACCTCATCCAATCAAGATAATAGATTTTACTGCCAGAAGTGCAATATAATATAGATGGAATGGATGGATCTAAGAGAAGCTCAGTATGTTGCCATAGCAATCAACTGTCAGAGAGGAAGGCAGAGGAACAAAATATTATGTATCAACACAGCTGCCTGCATTTTTTATTTTTTGCTTTCTTTGTGGGTGTGGCCCCTGCACTCCAAAATTTACCACAACACCACTGATCAGAGCTCCTTATCAAATACATACTTTTCCCCTGAAGGAAAATGATTTTAGCCCAGTCCTGAAAACAAGCTTCCTAGTAACATTGAGCTATGAATTGACTTCCTGCCCCCATGGACACCTTCCCCTCTAAATAAACACAGTGGTAATTTTCATTAAGGCTGTAGTGAAATTTTCTTTTCTTGTCTCTGGAAAGGTGGGCAGGTTTTTGACCTCCTTTGCTAAACTTTTCGCACTTGTAAATGAGTTTTAACTATCTCTGTTTTCCTGCCAGCTACTAAGGCATGGGGTGATCTAATCAGTGCACTGGATGTGAGGTAAAGAATGAGGTTTCTAGTAACACCAGCCATGTAATAGCCCCCTAATTCCACCATTTTTCACTTTACCAATGAAATCTTGTTACGTCCCTTTTCATTCAACATCTCTGTTTAGCCAAACTCAGAAGATAAAGACGCTTAGTTCTTTCAAGGGTTTGGTTCCTCTCTATTCCTTTTGCAATGGTGATGTGACTATTCTCAGTTTCATCATTTCTTCTTCATTTTTCTTTTCTCTGGACTGTGTGCTGCCAGGACTGTGGAGGTGGAAAAGTATCAGAGGCGCTTGCTTACCTTGGCAGGTGCTGCTGCTGTTTCAAGGGAAAAGGAGGGCAAGATGGCGGGAAGGGTGGTACAGTGCAAATACACCAGCTTTGGGGGGGCAGGGAGGAGAGAGAATAAACCTCCTTTCTCTCTAGCACCGCAGCCCTGATTCCCCCAAAAGCTAGGTTTTTAAAATGTAAAGATATGGAGCTTGAGTCAAGAGTATGCAAGCAGCCCCAGTGGTGTATGTGTGTCATTCTAGGGACACAAATGGAGCAAATGGCAATCCAGGAGGTGTGCTACTGTGCTGTAGAGGTTTCTGGGTTGCAATTGATCCCCATGGTCTGAAAGTTGCAGCTGTCCATCCTGCCTTTGATGTTGGGAAATGGGCCTGGTGGTACACCTGTTTGGGGAGCCTAAATACTTTGGGGCCCTCTCCTAGTGGCCTCATTATCTTCTGACACTGGCAGGTCCCTCTGTTAACATGTAAGCCAGAATTTTCCCGAATAAAAGGAGCAAGCGTGTTTAAGTTCATGGAATTCTGTTCATAAAATGCCATTTCTATCTATAATTCAGAGCTTTGATGAATTAAAAAGAATTCAGATAATTGCCAAATTTCCATATTGATAGGAAGATGGGGTGTATGGGAATACAATAACATAAATGGGAATATGAGCTTTCCATTAAAATGGAAATTGGGCAATTATCTGAATTATCTTTAATTCATCAAGTTTTGAATTACAGATAGAAATGACTTTTTTTTTAAAAAAAAGAAAAAAGTATATAAAAACGTTAAGCTCTTAAATGTACCATTCCTTTTATTTTGAACAAGCTGGCTCACTGTCAAGAGACGCTTTAGACCATTTAGCCTTTACTCATTACCAGTCACATTCACCCACTTTATTCACAGAAGGAGTTGTGCTTTCAAGTGAAGCAGAAAGAAACTAAAACTATCCCTGGTGTAGGTGGCATTACATTAAGGGATCATTCACACAAGAAATTTTCCATTTAGCAACTCAGCAAGTAACCAGCAATCAAGTAGTGATTGCTTTCCTAGGCTATATTTCGCAAATAACAGGACCGTTTTTCAGGTCAATCCTATCGCTGAGACTGAGGAACCAAGCCAAGTCTGCCTTCACCCTGCCTTGGTTGCCTATGGGCCTAGGAATACCAGTATGCGAGGGACAATTATTGGGGGTCAAACAAGAGCCACAAATTTGCTGATAACTCACAGCAACTTGACTCGGAAGTAAGGCCTATTTAATTCAGTGTGGGACTTACCCACAAAAGGAGTGGGGAACCCTTTTCACCCTGAAGAGTGCATTGCGTTCTGCGCAAGTTTGGTCCAGTATACCTGAAGTATACCTAAACAGCCTCAGTCCAGTGTACCTGAAGGAATGTCTCCACCCCCATCGTTCTGCCCGGACACTGAGGTCCAGCGCTGAGGGCCTTCTGGTGGTTCCCTCACTGCAAGAAGCCAAGTTACAGGGAAACAGGCAGAGGGCTTTCTCGGTAGTGGCACCCACCCTGTGGAACGCCCTCCCACCAGATGTCAAAAAGAGGAATAACTACCAGATTTTTAGAAGACATCTGAAGACAGCCCTGTTGAGGGAAGCTTTTAATGTTTAATAGACTACTGTATTTTAATACCTTGTTGGAAGCCGCCCAGAGTGGCTGGGGAAACCCAGCCAGATGGGCGGGTATAAATAATAAATTCTATTCTATTCTATTCTATTCTATTCTATTCTATTCTATTCTAGAGGGCTACGTTGCCAGTGATGGGTGTGGCCAGAGGCAAAAGTGGGTAGAGCAATGAATGTATATTTTATCTTTGTATAGTAAAGGTAAAAAAAAAGGGGGGGGGGAAGGACCCCTGGATGGTTAAGTCCAGTCAAAGGCGACTATGGGTTTGTGGCATTCATCTCGCTTTCAGGCCAAGGGAGCTGACGTTTGTCCACAAACAGACAGCTTTCTGGGTCATGTGGCCAGCATGACTAAACCACTTCTGGCGCAATGGAACACTGTGACAGAAACCATAGTGCACGAAAATGTCGTTTACCTTTCTTCCTACCACAGCAGTACCTATTTATCTACTTGCACTGGTGTCCTTTCGAACTGCTAGGTTAGCAGGAACTGGGACAGAACAATGGGAGCTCACCCCGTTGTGGGGATTTGAACTGCCAATCTTCTGATCGGCAAGCCCAAGAGGCTCAGTGGTTTAGACAATAGCCTAGTATCTGCAGATGCCTACACACCCTGCTCCATGCTCCATCCAGGCAAGCAAGAGGCATTCACAGAGGTCAAGGACAACAACACTACAGGAGGAGCTGAAGCTGTGGCCTGGGGGTGGGGAAGAGTATGACTGAGGAGGGAGAGAGGATGTGGCCTAGAGAGAGTAGTAAGGGTCAGTTAGAGAGGCCTGGAGGGACGCATTTGGCCCCAGCATGAGAGTCCCTACCCTGGAGGTATAGGATTGAAGTCTTTAAAGCAGGGGCAGACTTTGGTCTTCAAATTTCAGCTGCACCCTGTATGAGACCAAAATTTGACATGCCCTCCCAGCTTCTGTTCTGTTCAATTCATTGTGTCATAGTTGCGATGTTCCACAGCACCCACTAGGCTCAGTTCCCAGTATGCCGGAATCGGTCATACTACCCTAAATCCGCCTCTGCTTAAAGGTTCTCCCATATGCTGATTTTTATGATCTTAACTGTTAGCTCTCAAATTCCCAGTGTCAGATGCCTTCTCACTGCCTCTCTCCAACTTAGCTTAGGGTGAGTTCACCCCAACTCAGAGCCCAGTGCAAGACCTGATTCTGGCTCATCTGAGTGACAGCATGAGATATATTATGTAGTGAATCATCCATCTGGTGGACCTTCACTCATTGGTCTTCCAACATCTGCTGAGTCACCAGTTTGCCCAGTTCCCACACTCATTTTTGGTTCCCATACATCAAGTACTCTCAGGGGCTGTGGTAAAGCATCCTAAAAACCGTCACCAGCTCGTAAATGCAGGTCAGGTTGCAACAGCAACAGTTTAAAATGTTGGCTATTACAATTTTGAATTATGACATTTTTTCCAGATTTTCAGTGTGCATTCAGTTTGTTTCCAGCTGTACTGTATCCTTTCTGAGAGAGTCTCAGGGTGTATATGCACTAAAGACTTAACTAATTTCACAGCCACTTTCAACTCCGACAGCTTGCATCCAAGGACTGATTTTCGCAAGGGAGCTGCTCTGCCATGTACAAAACAGGGGTGTGCTTTTTACAACGGAATTTTATTTTGAAATAAAGGTCAGAATACAGGAAACAAAAGGGAAGTATATACACCACCCTTGTATGACTGCTCTAAGACTGACAGAGCCAAACAAGGCCAGGGAATTGATCTGCAGAGGCTTTCCTCTGCTTCTCTTTAATGCCACCTGAAAGGATATTCCCAGCACAAAACCTTAGGTGAAGAGCAGGCATAAATAACATGGGTCCAGTAACACAGGCGTAAGTAACACCAAAGTAAAGTTTAATTAGAGCTGACCTGATTGCTCTTAATCCTGGGTTCCATGGGGTATTGCTTGTAAAAATGGGCTTATTTGTAGGCAATATTGCAACCAGAATTCTGTGCATTAGGAGAAATGCACTTCAAAATGTTCATGAGGACTTTTTGTAAAACAAGTAAGTCACAAAGTGTATGCAAGAATGTGGAAAACTGAACTTAATATTGGAAAAATGAAAAATGGAGAAAGTGAAATTAACAGATTCATCCATCCCTGTCTAGGATTCTTGAAGAGAAAGCAAGGCAATTAGAATGGTATAAAACAGAGTTTATAACGTAGATAGTTATGTTGTCCTTGTTAAAATTTGATCTTCAGAATCAAAGTGACATTGTTCATGCTGTTTGATGATCTTATATTTCCTGCCTCTGACCTGCCAAAAGATGCCAACAGATGGTGAAAAATTAATGGAATAAAGCATCTGTTTCACTCTTTAATATGCTCTAGTCTTGATGGTGGTTAAGTGCTTTGTTCCTCTTCCGCTTTTCTCTTCTTGTCCCTCATTCCTGCTAATGAAACCTAAAGAGAATAACGTGGAACTAACACTGGGATACCCCTGCAGCAGCATCCAAGCCGTTCATCAGCTAATCCCTATGAATTCCTCAGGTCAGTCAAAGACGAGACCTGAGAAGTTGAATTACTATGCTGGGAATCCTATTGTGCTAGCTTAATTTATGTCTTGATTTTTGCACAATTTCCCCAAAACTACAGGGGGTGAAATAGCAGGTCTGGAGAAAAGTAGCTTTCACAAGTTAGAAAAAGAAAAAAGCATTGAGATGCCAGACAGCTGGGCTTATGTGAATTAGGGTGAATTGATCTATCCTTCTCTCCCTGCCTAATTCTCAGAAACTAGAACCATCATGGGATTCTAAAAAGAAGCATCGCAAGAAATGGATGTGTAACAGGCAATTCAGTTCAGTTTTCATCACCATATAAGCCTTGATTTTTGCAGCATGATCCCCATAGAGCTAAGCTGTTGGAAGGAGCTGTGTGTGTGTGTGTGTGTGTGTGTGTGTGTGTGTGTTTACCATGCCCAGAAAGCTGACTTCCTTGAAAGCTTGCAGTACAATCCAGTGGGGAGTTCTCCTGTAAAAACCAAATGAATCACTGTGCGCTTCTGCTGCCCGATCCATCTCCCTGGACCTTGCGCAGGAAAACCTCCCAGCAGATTGTGCTGATGTTGGTTTCTTCTCATGATCAGTTTCCACAGGGAATGGGATCTAGTGCTTAGGGAAAGCAAAAGTCAGGGAGTGATTTGCATCCTCCAGGTGTCCTGATTTTCCAGGGACAGTCCCAGAATCACAGAAGCTGTCCTAGTTTCTGATTTGATCCTGGAATGTCCTGCTTTTCACTGGAGAAATGTTGGAAAGTATGGAATAGGGTGTCCCTATTAGAGTAATGTTGGAGAGGGTGGTAATGTGGGGGGCCGGACAGAACCCACAATTGCTTTCTTAGGGCCAAACTGTATATGCACTTAAATATTAGCTATTCATCTTATTTCTCCTTAGCTAATTGCAGGGGGGAACCTGTTCTCACTATAAGACAAAGAACCAGCAGAGCTCTTCCAGTGAATCATCCAGCCCAGTATACTGGTGTGGTGCATACTTCTGAGGAAGTATACAACAGTCAGCTAGTGGTAGGACCCCGAAGAAGACTCCAAGGAAAAGATGCTTTAGATCAGCCTTGGTTAACCTGCTGCCCTCCAGATATTTTAGACCATAACTCCCATCAGTTCCAGGCAGCATGGCGGCTGGTGCTGATCAGAGTTGTAGCTCTTTTTAAAAAAGGGATATTCAAGGGTATGCGGTACCGGCATCTCTCCTTTTTTGGTTAAAAACGGTGGCACTTACTGTAACAGATTCATGTTGAGTACCGGCAGATATTTTTCTAGGAAAAAAAGCACTGGTTGTAGTCCAAAACATCTGGAGGGCATCAAGTTGGCAAAGGCTGTTTTAAACTCTAGGAGTGTGTAACAGAGTTAACAGGGCAGTCTGCCTCCTGTAAATATTTTTTAACTTCTGGAAGTCAGCTCTCATTAGAGCAACTGATAGAATTTTCTTATAAGGAACATCATTGCAGGGAGAAGGCAAAGCAAACTTAAGAATTAATTGAGGTTGAAGGGACAAGTCTGCAATATGTTGGGGAATTTAGCAAACATGGTTTCCCAAGAGCACAGATCTCCCACAACCTTATGGAAATTGCAAGGTATTTGGTTTTTGAAAAAAACATATATAGGTCAGCCTTTTCAAACTGTTTCCCACATTCCTCCTGAGTGCATTCTTCAGGATTTAGCTGGGCATTCATTAAACAAAATTCTGAGGAAATTAATGGGGATTGGGAGAAACCCACGGGATTAAGGCAAATAGACATTTTGCATCATCTATGATACTGACAGGAATGGCAAGAATGATGGTTAGAGTTGAGATGTTGGCTAATGCTGAGACTTCACATTTAGTCACATAAAACCATAAGTGTTCTAACATGCACTATTGGTAAGGTATTGCGTATAGGACAATGATGTTTTTCTAGCATTTATTGAACCCAAAGAAATAACCAGCCTTCTGTGGAGGGCAGACTTTTGCAGAGTAAATAAGCAGAGCATATAACCAGGTGGTGAAAAGCCATTGATGATATGCCACAGTGGAGGCAATCAGGCTCACAAAGTTATATTTGGTATGAGAAGAAGGATGTTACAAGCTTATCCCTATTCTCATCTGCGAAATATTCAATAGTTTGCTATTCTGGACGCTGCCTTAAGGCTGGCGGTTTACCTGACCAGCATTCCAGATTCGTCTCTTGTTGCTGCTGCAATTGACTGATTTGAGGACATAATTTGGTGATTTAAATAAGAAGGACTTTCGGATGACTCCAGCTGAACATTCTAATAAGAACATATAAAAATTAATGTGCAAAATAACCAAATCCATCAAAAACCCGCTGCTCTAATTTTGAATGTAAATGAGTTTGGAAGATGAAAGACTGAAGGGTGCCGTCATCAACATCTCCACTCCTCCATGCTCATTTGCACACTCTGATATAGTCGTGTTCATGGTAATTTGCATATCCTTCTATATAACATGCTTGGGTGAAACTAACAGCTCTGCTTCCAGAGTGCATGAAATCAAGCTTCAAAGAGCCCATCCTCAGTGCAAGGGCCCTTGGAAGTTGCCCCAGCCCCTCTGGCAGTATTTGTCAGCACCATTACTCACGCTTCTCGAAGCTAAATTAAATGCTGACCTGAAATTTATATGCTCAGGTTCTGCTGCAGCTAACGGAGCCATCAGATCCGACGGTCTATCAACATATGTCAGAGGATGCCATCTTTAGGAAGGGACACAGGAAGCTGTCTTATACTGAGTCTGACCATTGGTGCCTCTAGCTCAGTACTGTCCACAGTGATGTGGAGTGGCTTTCCGTGGTTTCATGCAGGAGTCTCTTCTAGCTCTACCTGGAAGGTTTGGAAGGTTGCCAGGTTAACTGGGTGTGAGGTGACAGGAAAACAGAGTTTTTAGCTGGTTGTTCTGAGAAGAAGAAAATCTGGGCTCCATCTTGGGCAGGCTGGCTAAGATGCCTTGGACTCAATGGCTGTACTGCTGTCGGGGACAAGGCCCTCTTGAAATGACCATTCTGCCAGATCTGGACTCCTTCCATGTAGACTGAAGGTGTAAATAGGTGAATAAACCATATTTCTTAAAGCTACGACAACCTCCACTGTGCCTCAGTTCTCCAAAGGAACACAGACCCCAGGTGAATGCCTGGAACCCCCAGGAATCTTGCAGAGTGTGGGGGGTGGCACACAAATTTTGTAACAATATGCACATTTGTATACACTGGTTGGAGAACTGCACCAGACATTTCAAAGAATGTGACTTTTGAAGGATAGGTGTGTTTGAGCTTGTGCATTGGTTCAAGAAGTAGGAATTAGGTGGTTTCTCATAAAAACTCAAATGAAACTGCATTTCTTGCCCATCTGTAATCTGGAGTGGGCTGTTTGCTTTGTATTAGAAGAGGATCCATAGAGAGGACTGGGCTTTTCCTAACATGCTTACCAAACACCACTGCTTATGAATAATATTCCAGCCTGAAAATACCAAACCTAGCCCGATATCCTAATGCCTGCTTGCCTCTGGGAGTAAGGCCTACTGAGCACAATGAAACCCATTGCAACCCTTTGCTTGTTGATAACAGCCCTTTTCCTAACACACTTACCAAGTCTTGCTGCTTGGTAATAATATTCTAGCCTGAAAATACTGAACTAAGGCTGCAATCTTATTCACACTTTCCTCTGGAAAGAAGGTCTGACTTCTAAATAACATGCATAGTACTGGGATGCGCTTTAAATATCTATTTTTTACAAAGGTGGGAGCGATGGACTCTATTGGCTTGAACAGAACTTGCAGCCCAATATTGAATATGTTTACATGGAAGTTGGTAACCTAACAACTGCAGTTTTTTCTGGAATGAAGAAAAATGGTAATATTGTGGCATGGAACATTTAATCCTACTGGCAATGTGCTGCTTGGAGTCAGTGGAATTGTATTTCTTGAAATGGCTGACGATTCAACAAGGTTGAACCGGAAGAAGAAAAGGAAAAACAAGGAGAAATAGTTTGCTGCAAAGCTATCAGTAAAAGCTGACAACAAGAAGATAAGTGTCAACTTTTATGGAATGAGACATGGTTGTTAAGGGCTGGCTAAGTAAGAGCTTTTATTCTGCGTCCCCATCATTATTTCAAACATACGGGTGGCAGTTCAGCGTATTATCATTTGCATTTGAGTCCTACTGAGATGGAGGACATTGCATGGGTAAGGCTGAAACCTTATGCACGTGGATTATAAATTAAATCCCAATGAAGTTACTAGGATATATGCCTTAGTAAACGTGCTGCACTTGTTCCAGACTGTAGCCGTGGCATTTCTCTAGGAATGAGCCCTGTTTTGAGCATAAGTTGCCATATGAAAAAAAGAAGTGTTGCAAATCAATTTGAAACACTCCTTTTTTCATATGGAACAGATCATACATCCTGATGAGGATTGACATATCCACTGTTGCCAATATGTCCACCCCATAATAAGCACATGATCTTTGGAAGCACATCATCTAATGCTTTTAGAAGACATCTGAAGGCAGCCCTGTTTAGGGAAGCTTTTAATGTTTAATAGACTATTGTATTTTAATACTCCACCCAGAGTGGCTGGGGAAACCAAGCCAGCTGGGCAGGGTATTATTATTATTATTATTAGTAGTAGTAGTAGTAGTAGTAATTATATTGCAGGAATATGGAACGGGATCCAGCCAGTGAGCTGCACTCCCTCATGGGCCACTTTGGCAAGTGGGCAGTGCCACCCACCTGTCAATCACCTGATGTCACCATGACATCAAGGATCCTAGCTTTGAAGGAAAGAATCAGGAACCCACACTGAGTGTGTTCAAGATTCTTTTCTTCTTTCCTTTACAGCAAGGCTGCAAAGAAAGATCCCTGCCCAACCTGGGATTTGCACTTGGTGCCAGTCAGGGTGGTCTTGGGAACACCCAAATGTAGCCGATGTCAATGGGGTTTGCAACCACCACGGGAATTCTCAAGTGGAAGCAATCCAGTGGGGCTTGCATCTGATGCCGAATACAAGCCCCAGTTGCCAACGAATAATTGGGAGTGCACTTCAAGGTTTCAGATTGTTCCTTTGCAGGCTCTGTAGGAGGTACATGTGTGTTACCTTTCCACTGTTGCTACTTGTTACTGCTTTCTTAATTACAAAGCAATTGCACTACAGTACAAACATAATTGTTGACATTCCATAATCCAGAGTCCACATGCATTTCAATTTCTCAAGGCCTGTAAGTATTTGACCAATCTACGCTGTAGTAAATTGTTCTGGAAAGCTACCCTGAGGCCATCCAAAGTGATTTTAAAGGTTGCAATTGGTCTGCACTTATTGATTTCCCACCCCCACTTCTTTCTGTCTTACGGGATCCTGGCAGAGGCGTGAAGTATCACACATGCTTGCTAGAGACCAGCTGTTCACTGGGTACAGTGCGACTGCATTAGCCGAACTGTTATACTGATGGTAGGCCAGCTAAATGGGGAGCCCAACTTTATTTTTAGATCTCATTTCATCCAACCAAAGCAGTAAAGTTCATTGTTTTGCTCATTGCATTTCTTTATATGCAACTTGAATCACCTTGCTCCCAGCATTTTATTGCAGGGAGAGTGGGGAGCAAGCTTTTATTGAAGGTTTTTCAAAAGGCTGGGGGGGGGGTTATCAGCACTTAAAGCATTATCATAAGGTATATTGACCAAAGCGAAGAAGTGATAGAGGTTTCTGCCTATATTGGGTTAATATTTGGTGAAGTAGCCACACAACATTCAAGGTCTCCTCACCACTACCTTACAAAGAATATAGGTATGAGCAAAAATGCACCTCAGTTCAGTGCTCTATTTACAGATGGCAAACTGGAGAGACCATTTCAGCACTTTGGGTGACCACAGTTGTGGAAATGTTCATGGGGTGGAGCTTATAAGTTGGGAGGCACTCTTTCTGTGGCACCCACTTTTTTACCCAGAATGTCCTGGAGCATCCATGGCATTCAATGAAGTGGAGATTTTGGCTGCCACCTGGTGTGGTGGAACAAAAACAAAAGCATATAAGACGCACACCCCATACGCACCATTTAGCCTAACAGCAATGAAATACTTTTTCACAAGTTATACTGAAGAAGCTGACGGGACCCACGTATAAGTGTTTGTGTGAAAGAGTGTATGCCTCTGTATTTGTTCAGCTTAGCTATTGTGTTCAACAGACTATACACTTGCTGAACTTCATATGTACAGCTTAACTATACAGGTACTGTAATGTGCAAACACCACTTCTGCAAGCTGTTTTGTGATAAGAGTTGGTGACTAACTGCATTATCACCCAGAACATTTTGTGGCTGGGTGGAGATCTGAACGCAGATCCCTCTGACCTAACATTTTTAATTGGGTTCTTGCTCTTTAAAATGTTCCACAGTCTATTTATTAGAACATTTGCCTGTGCACACAAAACCTGCATCTTTGTGGACTCCATTCTAAGAATCACTATTGGTTCTATTCCTTCTTAGGGTTTGAAACATCTCTGCTGATCCCTCATTGCAGACTCGTCACTCCCTCACCATCTTTTACAGTACTGGCTGTCCACCTGGACCATGGTGATGCCAAAGACTGGCCCAGAAAACTAAGGTATGTAAGAGAGCAGAAATAGCTCCTGCTTGTCTATCTTAAAGATCTGGCATGGTTTACTCTGCATCTTTTTGATGATGGATCAATTGCTGGTATGGTGGGGCGGCCAAACCCTTGCTTCTATTGGAAAGGACTCTTTATCATATTGCACCTGCTGGTATGATATCTCCATCCTTTATCCTCATCAACATGTCTTGTTTCTACTAGAGATCCAGCTTGTGTGCCTTCAGATAGCTAAGCTTGTGATAGCTCCTGAAACTGCCTATTCCTCTTATTATTGGCTGTTTGAAGATACTGGAATCTGGAAGTCCCCTGCTTTGCCTGTGCAGGCATTGAGGCCCCTGAATTCTGCCATTTCCCAAAACCAATAATACTGGAAAGATCACATAAGGACATGTACCTGATCCCTGTTTCATTCTTGTTTCCAAGAAATGTTCCCCTGAGGCCTCCTTCAGTTCAGTCTGTTTTATAATTGGTGGGAATTTCCCCAGCACTGTCATTGGACTTTCCATGACTTCCTAGGCTTGAGTGTGAAATCTGATAATGATGGCTCTGAATCTTCTGTTCTTGCCTCGGAGTATTGGTGCCTCTGTCAGGGAGAGAAGAAAAATTCCTACTGCATTGCACCCCACAACACAGTGCTCTCTGGATGAAGAATAAAAGGTGGCTTGCATACCTGTAAATAAACTCTCACGGGGCCCAAATAAAACAAATAATTGTGTAAACACTGAAACGGATAGCTCCTTCCTCCCAGGCACAATTCAGAAGTCTTGCAGAGTTGGCCTAAGGGGGATACCAGAGCTTTGCAGATCCATTTGATCAGTGGAGCACAGACTGCTTCCTATATATTTTCATTTCATATTGAAAACTGCTGGTGAAGATGAAGTATTCCCTACTATACATTTCCATTACTCGGTGACTCTCACCTGGTTCAGAGTCAAGCAAAAATATGTTGTGTAGCTGTGTGTAAAGCTCATGGGAAACTTTCAGTTACTTTGAATATAAGACCTATTCTGGACCAGCTGCACTGGTTGTCAGGGAATTTCCAGACCCAGTTTAAAGTGCTGGTTTTATCTTTACAGTGTAGAGCTAACTGGCTTGGGACCAGGCAGTTTGAAGGACTGCCTGCACCTGCATGAGACTGCCTGGCCCTTAAGATTATCCACAGGGGGCCCACTGGTCAACTCCATCAAATTGGTGGGGAGAAAAGACAGAGCCTTTTCAGACATTTCCCCTTCCACTGATATCCCCCTTTTGTTTCTCAATAGCCTCATTTGGGCTGCATCGTTGTCATAAAAAGAGCACCTGAGTTTGTGATTGGTATATAGAAGTGGGCTAAGAACAACAAGAACTTTCAGGATTCCAGCTACTCCATTCCATCTGCCCCATACCCCAGTTTTCTGCCCCCTCCCAACAGTCAATCATCATTCTGTACCCACTGAGCATTCTTAGTTCTGATTGGTCTGTCTTGTTGTTGTTTTTTAATGTGTTGGGATGGACATACTTATGCCCAATGCTAGCCACATTAGCAAAATGGATTTGTCTATCGATTTATATGGGCAGCTCTTACTTCTGTGTCTTGGGGCATAAAATAGTGAACCAGGAAATGCCCTATCCAGACAATGAGATGGTTCTGTCTAACCTTTTTATATCCATATGCCTCTTCTTCCATCTTCCTTTCTCAGCCACTCCATCCCCCTGCCCCACCCAGTTTCCTCTCAGCATCCTGTGCTATTAAGCATGTTGAGTCCCAATGGGCTAGAGTGTGTGGGTTGGGTGGTTTCTGTTTTGGCTACAGAAGTGAGAGCACTTGGAGAGTTGAAGCAGAACTAGAGTAAAGGACATAAGGTCATATGATGATTTAAACTGATGGTTAGGAGAGTTAGACAGTTGATGAGGGTTATGCAGGAGAGCTGGGGAAGAGACATGGATGAGTAGGGGCAGAGGCATTTATGTTTTATAGAAAGGTTGTCATAGCTAAAATGTATACCACTGCGTAACAAACCTAGCTATAGACAACAGTTTGGCACTCAGGAAAAGATGTATTTTTAATCAGCTGCATAAATTCCCAAAGCTGGTGTTACAAAAAATAGATTGTCCATTTGGGTGTTGTGAATCTGTATTTGTTTTTCTTATTGAGAAACCAGTTTGAGTAACTTGATAACCTCTCATGCATAACTACCACCTGGCAAGGAAGTGAAAGCAAGTGAGAACTGAGTTCTGTGATAAACACGTTGCGTCCCGCTTGAATGTAAGCACTAAACCATAAATTTAGTGCTACGTGAATGATCTTGTTCAATCAGAACATGGAGTATTATCCTGGGTTGTTAACCAGCATTAACCCAGAATTCCCTGGTTTGGATATAATTCCGCTTACCTTTTTCATGACGCCAGCCCCACTGCCACTGACATGAAATTCCTCCTGCCGAACTTCTGGCTGGTGGGAGACAAAACAACCTCTCATGCAAACCAGGGGATTTGAATCTGGTCCACCTTTCATTGGGGTTGTGGGTTCACAGCGCCTGGGCATGCCATGGGAAACTCTGGCTTAACAAAAGGCAAGATCTCTCAGCTGAAACCAGTTCACCTGGGGAGGAGGAACACACATCCACAGTGTTCCTCCATGACTTCAGAAACCATGGTTTACGGTGGTATGAATGAACATCTGAATGTAGCTATTAAAACTATGTTTTTGCATGTACAAGCAGCTCAATTGGTGGCATTCTCAGATAGGGTTGGGAAATCCTAGAGAGCTCCCTCCCCCCAATAATTTTTCATTTACATACAAGAGCAACATACAACACCAGTAGCTTGTCCAGTGGTACATTCTTATACTTTCATATGCAGTACATTCCACACAATCAATAGGTTTATTTATGTAGTCTCAGTTCAGCTATCGTCTGCATAGAGACTCTTGTACTGAGGGTGGAATAAAAGTATTTTCCATCTTGTTATAAAGGAAAAGAAAGGAAGCCAAGTCTCACTAAAAGTGACTTGAATCGAATTCCTGGACTAGCATGGTCAGGGAAGCAGGTTTTACATCATGGCCTTAGAGAAATGATGCCAGTCAATGCAGATGAGCTTTCACCACTTTGGCACCCTCTTGATATTTTGGACCCATCAGTCCCAGCCAGCACAGCCTGATGTGCACAATACTCAGTAAAATAGGCTAACAACCTGTCTCAGTAAAGTTGAGTTCCCTATGGCCAATAAACTGTGACTTGTTAGGTAATTGTTGACATGCTAGGAGGCACCAATGAACGAGAGAGACAAAAACAGGAAAGAATCAGGCCACATTCATGAGCTTCCACTCCATGACTGAAAGTCAAGGATCCTTTAATAACCCTTTTGATGGAACTGAAATGTGATTTGTGACTGAAGGCTTCCCAAATCCACATTACTACCACCATGTCAGTTTTATATCAGTGGAATGTAAATAGACTAATAAGATATCCCATTGTGTTAGCCTGGAGGTAAGTTAAACATGCCCTTGAAACCAAAGACAAACTAACACATAATTAAAACTCTCATAGTGAAATCACCCTTGTGGCAGAACTGTGGGTCCTTGTAATGCAAAGGGAAGAGTTCAGATTAAAACCTGGTGCTGCTTTGCCATCAGAAAGCCTGGAGCATCTTTGACAGTTACCTCTAGGAACCCATGGAAATCCTGATCTGATCTGGGATGGGGGTGGAGGCAGTGAGGAGTTGAAAAGAAACATTACAAAAGGGAAGAAAACCCCTGGAGCTCCCTGTTCCCAAAGCTCAGAAAGGCTATTGACAAGATCACCAAATCTATTCCCAAATTAGACTTCCATCATGCCATAGAAAGGATGGACTGTGACCTCGTGTCAGTACCATGGTCCATGTGCATAGGTAAAAGAACGCTGAGAGTCACCTTCAGCAGCACCTTCCATGCCTCTTCATTCACAAATGTTGTGCAGACATGGAGAAAGCTCCTGCAATTTCACAGAACGCAGAACTGTACCAGGTGCAGCTTTCCCCACTGCAATGGGGAACCCCATTGCAACTGATGGAATCTCCCCCCCCCCCTTTTCTATTCAACTCTTAAAGATACCAGTGTCCTCTCAGGAGCTTCTCTTAGCAAACTGCAAGCCTAGATGTGCAACTTGTCACATGCAAAGCTGATCTGTGCTCCTGCAAATGAGCAATAGTCTTCACCTGCCCGTAAGAATTCCAATGCATTTATCCAGGTGTTCTCCACAAAGAGGTCCACACACAAACACCACTTAGGAAGGAAAAGAGGTCAGGGGTATTTTCTGTTTGACCTATAGCAAACGTGAATCCCTCCAAGTAGCTCACAGTTACTTCTCTTGAAGCATTTAATCTCCTTTAGTCACTGGTCTTCAAACACCAGTAATGTCTGCACTGGACTCAGGATCCTGCTTTTCTCTCCAGGGAAGATAATCCTGCAGTTTCTGTGTTTGCAAAATACTGTGTTGCTGTTTGGCCTGACTGGCTGAGGATGAAGATGCCTTCACCTTTGATGCATATATGCAGTAATCACCATCATCACCACCATCATCATCATCTCCTCTGCAAACTGGCTTTCTGTTACCCTGAAGGGACAGGGTCTGCAATCCCTTCAGACTGAGTCATTCCATAGGCACCAGTCTTCCACAACTTGGTGCTGCCTTTGAAAAGGGTTTGGAAGCTTCAGCTTGCCCAGAATGCTGTGACCAGACTGCTGTCTGAGGCTGCTTCTAGGGAGCATGGTGGTTGTTGTTGTTGTTTAGTCGTGTCTGACTCTTCATGACCCCATGGACCAGAGCACGCCAGGCACTCTTGTCTCCCACTGCCTCCCACAGTTTGGTCAAACTGGGGGAGCTTTTGGTCGTAGCTTCGAGAACACTGTCCAACCATTTCGTCCTCTATCGTCCCCTTCTCCTAGTGCCCTCCATCTTTCCCAGCATCAGGGTCTTCTCTTCTCATGAGCCTCAGCTTCACGATCTGTCCTTCCAGTGAGCGCTCAGGGCTGATTTCCTTAAGAATGGATAGGTTTGATCTTCTTGCAGTCCATGGGACTGAGTCTCCTCCAGCACCAGAGTCTCCTCAAGAATCTCCTCCAGCACCAGAATTCAAAAGCATCAATTCTTCGGCGATCAGCCTTCTTTATGGTCCAGCTCTCACTTCCATACATCACTACTGGGAAAACTATAGCTTTAACTATACGGACCTTTGTCAGCAAGGTGATGTCTCTGCTTTTTAAGATGCTGTCTAGGTTTGTCATTTCTTTTCTCCCAAGAAGCAGGCATCTTTTAATTTCGTGACTGCTGTCACCATCTGCAGTGATCATGGAGCCCAAGACCCCTTTAAAACAACCTCCCGGGCTACCAGTCTGTTTCCAGGCAGAATTCACAGTGCTGGTTATGACCTATAAAGCACTACTGTATCTGGCTTGGGCCAGACTACCTGAAATATTGTATCTCCCTATGTAAACCTGCCCAGGTGCTAAGCTCCTCAAGTGAGCACCTACCCTCAGTCCCTTCAACAACAGAAGCACAATTGATGGTGACATGAGAGAGCGCTTTTTCTGTGGCTGCTCCCATCTTGCAAAATTCCCTCCCAAGAGAGGTTAGATTGCGTCCCTGTTTGTTATCCTTCCACCAGCAGGCTAAGTCAAATTCAGACACTCCTTACAAAACTAAGGTACAGATGATGCTGATCACTAGGGTGCTATTGGAGCAAACTGTATTTTAATTACTGGTTTGAAATGTCTTTTGATGTATTTTAACTATTGTTTTTAACTAATTTAGTTTTGTTACTTTGCATTTTATAATGTTTTAAATGTTGTAAGCCTCCTTTAGTCCCAGTTTTGGAGAAAGGTGGGATATAAATATATTAAATTAAATTATTATTTTTAAAAAAGTGCTCTCCAGATGTTGTTGGACTACAGTTCCCATTATCTCTGACCATTGGCTGGGGCTAATGGGACCTGAATCAAGCAACATCTGGAAGGCCACAACTTAGCCACCCCTGCTATGCACTCCACCAGGGATGGGAAACCTCTAGCCTTCTCCAGCTTCCATCAGCCCTAGCCAGCATGGCCAACAAGGAGGGATAATGGGACTTGTAGTCCAGAGGTTTCCCACCACAGCGTTACGCTGTGTGGGATTTCATCAAGGGCACTGCTGATTCACTGCATGCTTTCCATCTTGTGTGATCTGTCACATGCTAGAAGCTGTCCCCTGAACAGTGGGACGCAGTCAGCTGCAGAGCTTTTCCAAAGCTGTCAGTCACTGAAAACTCTCCACTCCACATCATCTCTCCATTTCTGAATTGCATTCTGCCCGATGATATTGCTGTGTGGCAAACCATTTCAAAGATGCATACCTGTCAACAGTCCTCAGAAATGTTCCATTTGCTGCCTGCTGTGCAACATCTTAGCTAATGGACTGCTATACAAAAGAATTTAAAGACATCTTAAGTAGCTTTTGAAACATTCATTAAGGAAAATGACAAATGGATGCATTTTAGTAGCCAATGAGCAATATTTTGACATTTGTACAAATTCAAACATGCAGCAATAGAAGCACACAGCAATAAAACAGAAGGCCTTTACAGCTTTTTGGAAGAAATTGTATTTGGCATTGGAATTACCTTGCTGAGTCAGGCCAAAGAACCACCCTTTCCATCACTCCCTTTGGTCATATGGGTGAGCCTGGGAAATCAACAAATAGTTGGTTGGGAGCTGCCCAGAGTGGTTGGGGAAGCCCAGCCAGATGGGCAGGGTATAAATAATAAAATTATTATTATTAAAATGATTATAGTGCATAAGGGAGAGAGCCATTCTCTGCTGTTTGCCCTCAGCATCTGTGCAAAGGTCATAGCTCAGTGGTAGAGAATCTGTTTGCATGCCAAAGGTCCCAGGTCCCATCCCAGGTGGAGGAATTGCCATTAAGTATCAACAGTACTGATCTATATGGACCAATGGCATCATTTGGTCTAAGGTAGCTTCCTATATTTCTCTATCGTTCTCCAAGTTAGACTGCCTTTGGAAATGGAGGGTCTGTTTTTCTTGCTCTTACGGTTAATTTTGCAATTAGCAGATATGTCATCCATGAATTTAGTGAGTCCTTTTTAGAGCCAGTGACCATAACAGCACCTCATGGCAACAATTAATGAATCCCATAATTATTCTTTGCATTAAGAAATGTTTCCTTGTGTTTGTCTTGAACCTCCTGTTAATCGGTTTCAATTAATTTGTGATCCAGGATCAACATTCTGACCAGATGTGATGAATAATGCTGAATGTGAAATTGCTTGCAAACATGTGTATGTGAGTCATAGAATCACAGAATTGTAGAGCTGAAAAGGACCACGAGGGTCATCTAGTCCAACCCCCTGCAATGCAGGAATCTTTTGCCCAACATGAGACTCAAACCCATGACCCTAAGATTAAGAGTCTCATGCTCTCTAAAATGTTGAAGAATTTTCATGATGATTTAAAAATTCAAAAATTGCTGCAAAATGTGGAGCACTGAATTTAATATTTGGAAGAGTATAAACTGAGAGAACCCCCTGGAGCCAGTCTCATGGGGCAGAAGTCTGCAGGGGAGAAGAAAGAAGGGGAAAGTTCCATTCCGGTAGCACACATCCCTTGCAGACTGCCCAGAGTCTTTTGTGTGGTCACTCACAATTCCAGTACAGTGGTAACTCGGGTTACATACACTTCAAGTTACATATGCTTCAGGTTACAGACTCCACTAACCCAGAAATAGTTAAGAACTTTGCTTCAGGATGGGAACAGAAATCGTGCTCCGGCGGCGTGGCAGCAGCGGGAGGCCCCATTAGCTAAAGTGGTGCTTCAGGTTAAGAACACTTTCAGGTTAAGAAATGACCTCCGGAACGAATTAAGTACTTAACTCGAGGTACCACTGTACAGAGTCATCTCTGAGTTGCCACAGCGTCACATCTGACATCACAGTATTTTAGTTGGGCAGCAAACACTGTTGAGCATACTGATAACAGCCCAAACATGTATAAATGAATGAAGAACTGAGTTGAGGGTGTGCACCCCAACCTTAGCTTTGGGCTACCCGAAATTATATATTTAAACACCCAGAAGAGTGGCTTCTACCTGGGAGCATGATATGCTTAAGCATAGTTCCTCAATGCCAGAAAACCTTAATGTATGTAAAAGCAAATAAAGTATGGGGGCAAGTGCACCCCACTGGAAGCTAGCTTGCAGTTGAGCCACAAAGTGTGAGCTGCCAAAAATGTGTCTGCTTGAAAAATCGGCTCTTGTGCACTGATATGTGCAAACTCCAAAAATCTGGGAAGCAGACATTAAGTTCAGAGCAGAGTTGACGTTTCACTGAGGAAGAGTTGGATGATTATTGCGATGACTAATTTGTAAGGCGAATGTAAGAACAGATGTGATCAGAACAAGGTAACCATGTTGTTTCACAACAAAAATGTAAAGGTTTCTACATTTGAAATCAATTACAGGGTGAAATCAATGCAGTTAATATGTTGGGAGAGAACAAGCCTATGACGCAGAGATAGAACTCTTAATTAATGTTTGACCTGTAGGGCAACTTAGGAGAACAGAGCCCAGCAGCCACCACTGCAGGGGGTATAAAAAATGTGCTGCACCACTAGACCAGAACAAGTGTTATGTGGCAGCTGTAACAGTGCCAGTTCCATAGATTTGAAGTAGATAAGCAACTATGCATGGGATAAGGCAAGTAAACTGGTCTCAAGCCATTAAGGGTTTTATTTACTAATAGTAGCACCTTGAACTTGGTCTGAACAGAGGTGTTGTATGCTGATCAGGTCTCCTTCTTGCCAGCGACAATACTGCAGCATTCTGCACTAACTGCAGCTTCTGGGTCAAGCACAAGGGAAGACCCACATTGAGTGCATTGCAGTGATCCAACCTTGAAGTCACCAATTCCTGAACTACTGTGCTCAAGATCGTCTGGTCTAAGAACAGCCCTAGCTGTTGTACCTGTGGAAACTAGTAAAAGGTCGTTCTAGCTCCCTGGGCCTCCAGGGACAGGGCTAGATCCACAAGCACCACAAACCTGCTCCTTCAAGGGGAGCGCAACGCTGTCCAGAACAGGGTTTCTGGACACTCGCCCACAGTGCTTCAATCTTGCCAGGATACAAGATCAGCTTATTTTCCCTCATCTATCCCATCACTGCATGCAGGCACCAGTTCAGGACTACCATGACTTCTGATTCAGATCCTATGGGAAAATGGAGCTGAGTGTCATCAGCATACTGATGGCTCTTAGCACCACAATTCATAATGACTACTCTCTTTACTCAATGGGAAAGTAATCTTGAATCACTTCTTTTTGTGAGGGGTGGGGGGAGCTGCTGACTTTGATGTTCAACTACAGCATTTACATTGTTTACTGTCTTGGATACCATTACAGTGGTACCTTGGGTTACATACACTTCAGCTTACACACTCCGCTAACCCAGAAATAGTGCTTCAGGTTAAGAACTTTACTTCAGGATAAGAACAGAAATCGTGCTCCGGCGGCACAGCAGCAGCAGGAGGCCCCATTAGCTAAAGTGGTGCTTCAGGTTAAGAACAGTTTCAGGTTAAGTATGGACCTCCGGAACGAATTAAGTACTTAACCCGAGGTACCACTGTCTATTCTTTTTATTGCACAAAGTGCTTTTTTTCTAGGGGTATTCAAGGCACCTTTCCTTTTTCAAATATTAAAAGTGTGGCACTTGCTTTAACAAGTTCATGGTGAGTACTGGCACCTTTCTTTCTAAAAGGAGGGGGGAGCTCACTAATTGCACATATGCAGTATATGAACAATCTTGAATTTGGGAAAGACAATATAGGCACAATTCAAATAAATGAATAAAGACACAAGGCATTGTGTCAATGACACGCATTGTCTGAAAGCTCACATTTTCTTTCCCGCCATGTCAATTAATTCATTTAATAAGATTTCAAGTTTGTTGTGAATATTCAGGTTTTTAGTTGTAATCACAGAGTGAGTTCAATTCAGTCTTTGGTCTGTCACACAGGTGAGGCTGTTTATAATTTGATGTTTTCATTAACACTTACTAAGAAACATTCCTGTAAAAACAGAAAGACATTTTCATCTTAACAATTCCTGATTGAATTGATCAAACTGGTAATGAAATCTTATCCCGTATGAATGAAAAACAGGAAGAGGAAGAGGAAAGGATGAGGAAAACATAGGCTTAATCAGTTCCATGTGCCCTAGGAGGCCTTTGGGTTTGTATGTCTTGGACAACAGTTCTCTAAACCAATAGCAAACAACTTTTGAAATGGAGGGAAGTTTCAAAAGCCGTTAATATCACACAGGGGTCTGTGGACCTAGGACTAAGCGAATCTATCTATTTTAGTTTGTTTCTCTGTTTTTGTTTAGTTTCCTTTATCTTATGAAAAAGATTTAATAAAATCTTGGTTGTTTTTTTAAAAGAATCACTTCCCCAGTCTTAAGCTGTTCTCCAAATCTGAATCACTTCACATTAAAAATAAATAAATCTTTACGGAAATTCACCAGCGATTTCATGCACATTTCCCCTAATGCAATGGAGTTCTGTATGCTGGTATAGCTCAGCCAGTAGAGATAAGACTCCCAATCTCAGGGTCATGGGTTTGAGCCCCAACTGGGCAAAATAAATTTCTGCATTGTAAGGGTTTGGACTAGATGACCCTTGTGACCCCTTCCTGCTCTACAGTACTATGACTCTATGTTATTACAGTGGTACCTCTGGTTAAGAACTTAATTCTTAACCTGAAACTTAACCATTCTTAACCTGAAACTGTTCTAAACCTGAGGTACCACATTAGCTAATGGGGCCTCCCATTGCCGCAGCACGATTTCTGTTCTCATGCTGAAGCAAAGTTCTTAACCTGAGGTACTATTTCTGGGTTAGTGGAGTCTGTAACCTGAAGCGTATGTAACCTGAAGCATCTGTAACCTGAGGTACCACTGTATGCATTTTTGTCCACATTACTTGGTGAAAGAACTGCATTGCCAACTTTGCAGAAGTCTGGATTTCGAAGGACAGCTGAGTTTCAGTTTGCATATTGTTTCAGAAAGTGTAAATTAGGTAGTTTCACATTAAAATGGCAAGCTAGTCAAATTTCTCCCAATCCCCACCTGTAATTCAAAAGGAGGGAACTGGCCATGCCCAGTTCTTTTGGTGCAAGCATCCATTTGGATTTGGCAAATGCATTTCACACACACCCAGTAAGAAATGTTCATCCAGCTTTTGCTCTAGCTGAGAAGGTCAGGAGCCTATTGTGATCTGGAGGCTGGGAGGAGGGCTGTGTTGGAGATTTTTATTTTATCTTGGGAACTGGCAGGGTGTAAAAGATGAAACATTAAGTGCACTGGATTGCATTGGCCTTGTCTCCAATTCAGCCTAATTATTAATATGCTATGCGGACAGCAGTACTTTATTAATTGTATCAGTAGCTGGTGATCAATGTGACAAGTCAAGTAAAAGAGCACTGTTATTCATCAGCGTTGTCAACAGATAATTGTCCTCATATGCATTTGAATAAGACAGAGGAAGAAGCAGAATGAATGTGCTCCTCTTATCACATTTAAGTTTAGCTCTGTAAGTGTCAACACAATTAAAGCTAGGTAGGGCACCAAGGAACATAGAAAGATTCATATTCTGCTATGGTCTGTAATATTCTGAAATGTACATTCCAAAGGGGTCTAAGCCCCTTCAACTAATATATAATTCCTAGTGAGTCACACCACTGTTGAAACCCAGCACAAAAAGAAATACTCAACAAACAAGGAGAAAAAACTCCAGACATCTTGCTGCAATATGTATAATTTAAAGGCTACTTGGACAGAAACAGTAAAGTACTGCATGCAACTGTCCATTAAACAATCTGCCATGACATTTTTTGAGCTTTCACAAGCAAGCAAACAAACAAAAAGAAAAGAAACCCATAGCAAAACATTTACATGATCCTCAACACAGTGACACAATAGCATGAATTCCAGGATTGTGCTGAAGTATACTGGAAACCATGGGTGGGGGACCAGCGAACCCCTCCAGACATTTTTGGACTACAACTCCCATAATTCCTGACCATCGGCCATGCTGGATGGGGCTGATGGCAATTGGAGTCCCAGCAACATCTGGGGAGACACAGGTTCCCCATCCCTGCTGGAAACCAATATAGAGATCCTTTACAGTGTCTCTGTGAGTTTCCATTCAAAAAAATGTCATGTCTTAGACAAAGAGAACCACATGATGGAAGTAAGGTGGGATATAAATGTACCCATTTAAAAACAACACTAACTCCTGAAAGTACATTGAAAAACAGAAGGTGGCCTAATATTAAGAGGTAGTAAAAATAACACAGAAAAATAAATAAACATACCGTATTTTTCCATGTATAAGACTAGTTCCCCCCCCTAAAAAGTAATGTCAAAAATTAGGGGGAGTCTTATACATGGCTACATCTCCCCCCCCCCATCTTCTTAAATCTGAGTCCCCAAAAATAGAGGGCATCATATACATGGGGGCGTCTTATAGACGGAAAAATACATATATACATACATACATACATTATTTATATATATATAGAGAGAGAGGTTCTGGCACCTCTCAGGTGGGCACCGTCGCCATTATAAGAGAACAAGGGAGGTGTTCATGGTGAATTCCTGCACCTCTTTTTCTAGAAAAATAGCACTGATAATAGCTATAATTACAAAATAACGTGTACAATGGATTTTGGTTGATGACAACCTTCCTCGGGGCATGTCAGACATGTTGCCTTGAAAGGGGAACTTTTGTGCCACCAGTGAAGGTTGTCACTGATGTGTTGAGCATTTTACTTTTTCATTGGGACTGTTAACAAAGGTATTCTTTCAGTGTGGTTTTGAGGGTTTGCTTCCTTTCGTTTTTAGTGCTCTATTTTCAACTGCAATCCAACAGATTTAGGTGTGATTAAAACTTTTTAATTGGAGGGGAGGGTCTTACAGCGAGGGGAGATAGAGACAAAAATCTATCGGGGCTAGATGTGACCTGTGGGCTGGAGGTTAGCCTCCCCTGCCCTAGGTAAAGTCTATTGATTGCTATAGGTTTAATTCGTTGGATTCTGCTCATAACCTTGCTTCACACTCACAGGGAAAAATTAGCAACTACTGTATTATTTACAAGCTAATTTACTGCATATTTTATTTCCCCTTATTTCTTATTCTGTGTGGATTTTCTCTATGGATTTAAAAAGAAAATTATCAAACAGATGTGCTTTAGAGATGTCATCCTCACGTGAAAAATTTCCAGGGCATAGACAAAGCGAAACGTGAGTTCTGGATTGTTAATTGATCGTGTTGCAAAGCAGTGAGATTTTATGAACAGTCTCTGGGGGAATCTGTCGAATATACTTCAGTGTGCAATAAATTTACTAAAGTATGAAAAGACCAATAGGCTAGGAAAGCTATTGGATGAAGTAGGAGTTATTTATTTATTTATGTAAACTGTTTCGTGAGTTAGGAAGTTCGTGAGGCAAAATTGGCCAGTTGAAGTATGCATGCACTGCTTTAAAATGAGGTGAATTAAATAGGGTTTCCCTTAGCATACAATACATAATTATGCAAAAGGACTTTACTATAACCATAACAAGACAATGCACAACAAAATATTACTTATTAAAAAAGAAAATTCAGAAACACACTAAATACATCCACTTAGCAACCACCACCAGGGACTATTTAGCCAAGGAGGTATCTCAGCAATAAATCTAACAAACAACCATACAAAATATTCTGGAGAGGGAATTTTTGTATCACACCTCTCTGACCAGCCACTTACTTTTACATTAAATTTTCCTCCAAAGATCACAGGTTGGTTCGCAACATAAAAATACGAAATGAGAACACAACATATATAATCAAAAGACCAAAGCAATTGCCCACAATAACATAATGCAAGAAGGGGTCCCACATATCTGCAAACTTGTCTCTCCTGCGTTCATCCCTCATTAGCTTATGTCTTTGTGTAAGTTTTTCAACCAGGGCAAGAGGCCAGATTTTGGACTACCATCCCTGAACTGCATTTAATACTTCCAGTGATGGCCTATCTCTAGACGAGCAAGAGCTATTGAATGCAAACTTAGGTCTTTGTACAATAAGCCACAGTGAAGCAATCAACATAGTAATTGGTTGCATTTTTTAATTAGGACTTCATGTTAAAATGTTTTTTTAAAAAATATTCTTACTTTCATGACGGGTTTTTTGAATTAGTTGGCAGGTTCATTAGCTTGCCCTTCGCTAAAATTCACTAGCCAGACTAAGGAATCACGACAATTCACTCCCCCCCCCCCATGCATTTTGTTTTAGGGAAGAAACTTGCTCTATAAACTTAAATGTTAGGGTCCCCCCTTCCCTGCGAGCAATATGCTTAGGATGTGTTCTGAGCAAAATGGTGAGTGAAGCAGAAGAAAGCTCTTTCTGTGACAGCTTATTTGTTCATAAATCTTTTTTCTATTAAGCAAAAGCAGAGAAATCCTCCGAACCATAATTATTTACCTTCTCCTGGAAATTGGGGAATCACAAAGTGTACTTTACACATCTTTGAGCCCCTGAAAAACATCAGAAGAAATTCAGAACAGGCCCAGGGGGCAAACTCCAAGAGGCAACGTTTAGAAGATTTTAAACCTCTGAACCTCACTCTGTGGGTATGTGTGTGTGCCTGTGTGTGTGTGGACCTTGCTTTTGAAGTCTGATCTGCTGTGGAAGGTCAAAGCCCTGAGAATCACAGCTATATTTTGCATTCGTTCCATTCCTCACAGGTCATAGTCACTTCACTTTGGAATACTATGCCTGACGATTACAGGGCTTGACAATATGTGACCTTCAAACCCAGCTTGGAAATACATACTTTTAATGGCATTTCCCATTGCTAGACAGGCATAACTCTGGTTGGCTGCTAGCTTATCTCTAGGAGAGAGTGCTTCAGTTAGAGTATCTATAATCTCAGGACTTATTTTTCGATCTATGAACTGAGCATCAGAATGTAAAAAAATTTAAAAAATTAGAGCCTCTCGTAGCTGCTTAATTCATCTACCTTTTCTCACAGGAAACTTTTAATTTAGCAGAAATTTTTAGACTGTGGTGTGTGTTTTGTGCACAATGTAAATGCTTTAAAAAGGGAAGGAAAGAACCCCACACCCCAGTGTTTTTAATAAGATGTGTAGATCTGAAACTGCTGGGAAAATGGGTCTGATATCCAGATAGAAAACAGCAGGACCACCAATAACTCTGCAGAGTACTGACGGGACATCACAGCATGATTTAAAAATCTATGGAGGCCAAGAACTATGATTTGACATGTGTCTCATTACATATATCACAGAAAGAACCACTAGAGCTACTGTGACTGCTAGGGGGGGGGAAAAAGCTATTAATTGTCCATTCCACACTGGTTTCCAGGTTCAAATAGAATGTCTTTAACTACTTCTGTTCTTTATTGCTTGGTTCATTTCCCATGCAATAAATCTGACAGGAGAGTTGCTCAGCAAAGGTTTGGAAGAAGACATGGATGCTTTACAACAGGAACATTAAACTATATCTCATCTTCAAATTCAAGTACTAGTCTACAAGTGTTCGTGTCATAACCATTTTTTATTTTATTTTATTTTTTTTACTATTGGGACATGCAATTTGCATCTTAAATTTGTTCTCCTTAACCCATGGTTGGGGGATGAAATACAACCACATTATATCCCCCCCCCCTCAGCCAATACATTTTGCTTCTGTTGAAGGTGTGTGTGTGGTGGTGGGGGATCTGAATTGTTCCATAAATTAAAATGTTGGAAATGTATTCTAAAAAGGGTGAAGACAAACCTTCCCCTCCCCTTTTAGTAAAGAAGTGTTTCATCTAATACAAAGGTAAGGAACCTGTTAAGCCCAAGGGCTCCACTCCATCATGAGCAACCATCTGGGAGGGACTGCATGCCACTGGTGGGCGGGGCCAGAGACAAAAGAAGGTGGAACAACAGGTGTGACTCTTACCTTTGCACCAGAGGCTTTGCACCAGAGGCTGCCTTCAGTTTTTATGTAGACCTTTTCCCATCCAAGCAAGGAAAAGGCATTAGTAGAGCTCAAGAATACACAAAAACACCTGAGGAGTGTGTGGAGCAGGGTGTCTGAGAGGCAGTCCTTTTTTTCTAAACAAAATGTTTAGGGGGTACTCTCATTTTGACTCAAGAAAACCACCATTTTATAGTTCAAATTGGGGGAAACAATACAGTAAATGGACAAAAGTACAAAGAACACGCATTACCTCATATTGCACAGCTGACAGCTCACAGCAGCTTCCACACATCAACATTCCACACTGCTTCACACATTAAATGCTCACTTCTGTCTGAGACTCAGGAAACACAGGGAAAGGAAATGAAGCCACCATCAGGGGTGGTAACAACGAAACTAGATTTCAACTCTTACTTCACACATTAAACGCCCGCTTCTGTCTGAGACTCAGGAAACACTGTGACAGGAAATGAGGCTGCCATTGGGGGGTAGCAGTGGAACTGATGATTCACCATGCTAGAGAAGAAACTAAAAAAGTTTCTTCCGTTAGATTCACAAAATGTTTAGGGCTGCACATCCCCCTGTGTCCCCCCAGGAAAAAAAGCACTGCTGAGAGGTATGGCCTAAGGAGTGTCTGTTTTGGTGCAGAGTCGCAAGTGCCAGATAGAAAGATGTGGAGGGCCACATTATGCTCCCAGGCCTGAGGTTTCTCTACCCCTAATCTAATATGAAGAGTAAACTAGTGTTAGAGTGGTGGACGTGGCAATAGAAAATCCAGACTGAGTCATGAAACTTACTAGGAAGCTGATGGGTCCCCATCCCAGAGCCACATACAGAAGCCAGCCAGACTGGCTTCCTTCAGCACTGGAAAGAGGACAGCATTCTCCACCACATCTGAAGCAACAGACTAGTTTAGGGGGCTCAGAAAAGGCTGTACAAGGCACACACAGCATTGCCCCTATTTCCCATCAGTGAGCACCTGCCACCCGAGGCAGATGCCACAGTCTGCACAATAGTAGGGAAAGAAAAACACTCTCTTTACAAAAAAAAAAAAAAAAAGCACCACAGTCACTAGGAATAAAGCTTCGTTGGGCATTCAAATAGTTTTCAAGTAGTTGTATTTTTCAATAGATGCTTCTGCTGGCTGAGGAAGGAAAGTGGGAATACTTGGACTATCTATGCTGTGTGTTTATCAAGTGTAAAGGGAACCCAAACCTCTTCCCACAAGTTAATGTTTTTCAGGTTAATATAGTTGCAATTGCTGGATGTGCTCTCATGTAAAAACATTTCCCCAATATGAATCTATCTACCACCCTGCATATGAAAAATGGCATTCCTCCTCCCATCAAAAAAGGGATAGATTCAATCTGTTATCCTCAGGAGTCATTACGGAGCTAATACCTGTGATTGTGACATGTGAGTTCATAAGGTTTGATAAACTCTTCTGAGATGCATCTCCTCTTGAAACATATTGCAGTTTGTGGAAAGATCTTATTATTCTCAAGGAGCACTTCAGGCTTCAGAGAAGTAATCCTATGTAGATAAAAGGCTGAGCCTCTCTTACCAATTATTTCAAGGGTTGACTGTCATTTGTTCCATAACCAGGAGGCGGCAAGAATTCTAGTGATGTAGTTTATGATGTCACATTTGCTATAATCCTGCCTCTGAAACAAATCACTATAAAAGGGAATGAAAACGTGATAACTGAAAATGTCAATTTATTAGCAATATGCTATGTAAATGATAGGGACGCGGGTGGTGCTGTGGGTTAAACCACAGAGCCTAGGACTTGCTGATCAGAAGTTCAGCGGTTCGAATCCCCATGACGGGGTTCCCATTGCTCGGTCCCTGCTCCTGCCAACCTAGCAGTTCGAAAGCATGTCAAAGTTCAAGTAGATAAATAGTGTCAAAGTGCAAGTAGATAAATAGGTACCACTCTGGCGGGAAGGTAAACGGCGGTTCCGTGCACTGCTCTGGTTCGCCAGAAGCAGCTTAGTCATGCTGGCCACATGACCCAGAAGCTGTATGTCGGCTCCCTCGGCCAATAAAGCGAGATGAGCGCCGCAACCCCAGAGTCGGTCACAACTGGACCTAATGGTCAGAGGTCCCTTTACCTTCATGTACATGATATTTCAGAATATTTATTTATTTATGTTTATTTTAAAAAAATCTGTCCTGTGTATTTCTCCAAAGAGAGTCTAAGTGACTAACAAACTGTAAGAAAAACAGAATGAAAGAAACAAAATTATCTAAACACCTTCATACATTCAGATTAATAAATTAACAATATCCGACCCATTGAAGAAATCCCAGCAGCACAAAAATAACATAGAGCTGAGTCAGCAAAAAATAAAGTTAATCAAATATCTTTTCACTATTTATTTCTTAAAACTGAAGAAGATGATGTAAACAACCTATGTTCTTCATTCAGTCACAGTCACTGTCGCAGTCATTTTTTAAAAAGAAAAATCCATTGATTGATTTGTACATCTTACCTACTTTTAGCAGTTGTATTCATATATATATATATATATATATATATATATATATATATATATAACTGGTTTTCAACAATGGTCTGCAGCAGAATAGCAATGGTGCTATTAGGCAGGTACAGTGCTATTTTTCTAGAAAAAGAGGTGCCAGAACTCATGATGAACACCTCCCTTATTCTCTTAAAATGGCAATGACAGCCACCTGAGAGGTGACATAACTGAGTTCCTGTGAGTTCCCCCTGAAAAACAGCCCTGGGTAGGTACCACAACAGAAATGGTCCCACCCCCTCACTTTCTGAGGATGAGGGATTTGGAGCAGATGACAATCAGAGTTTGCAGTGAGGAACATATGGAAGAAGGGAACCCATTCTAAAAATATAGGCTGAACAACATTGTTTCTTGATTCACATTTGTGCAAATAAAAGCAACAATTGACTACTACGGAATCAGCCTTCTGCCCTTCAGTTGTTTCTGGACTACAACTCCCATCAGTCCAGCCAGCCCAGTCATTGGTTAGGGGTGATGGACGTTGTGGTCATAGAATCATAAAACTGTAGAGTTGGAAGGGACCCCAAAGGTTCAGCCCTATGCGATGCAGGAATATCAGCTAGAACATCCATGACAGATGGCCATCCAACCTCTGCTTAAAAACCTTAAAAGCCTCCAAGGAAGGAGAGTCCACAACCTCCTGAGGGAGACCACTGCCAGGTACCAGGATGAGGAAGGCTGGTATAAAACATGTTTACTGCAAACAGGCAATCTGCAACACTCACTTTTCAGAATTGTCCTCTTTGGTCACCGTAGAACATGAGTACACATACAGTTGTTTGCAGAACTTTTCCGAGGTTCATTGCTACAGAATGAGAGATGCAAAGGTTCTTAAGGAACTTGTTAACAAGCTTGTTTGGACAACAGAAGGGAAACAGATCACAAGGCTGTATATAGCAATCATTTTAAGTTGGCCAGAGTCACTCCACTTACTTCTTAGGGAGTTTGTGTAATGGATACATGTCTGAACTCTCAAGTGGAATTTCTTAACAGAACTCTGTTGACAGGCTGTGAAAAATATGAAACTGAACTTCCATTAAGCACTTAACTTCAAAGGAGAACAGAAATGTTGCTAAAGCTTTCACACAAAGCAGAATGTATTTTATCTATTCCTGAAAGGTGTGGACATTGTTGTAAGTCACTGAAGGACTGTGATCCGATATTTGTTGAGAGTAAAAGATGTCGAGCTTTATGCCTCCTGGGTGTCTTCGCCATCAACATACCCACCAGCGTAACTCACCGTACTGAAGGCTTCTCGCTTATCGTCTTAGAAGCGTGAATTAGAAGCAGGCTGAAGATGAGTCTACTCAGCAGCCCCAAAACTGGAAAGGCATGAAGCACAGTGATTCTTAGAAGACAGATTCTGACACTCAAAGAAAGAGTCCATTTATTTCATTTAAGTTTTAATCTTGCAGCTGTTCAAAGGAGTATAGTAGATCGTCCCCCAGGATAACCTGAACAAACTGCACAGTCAAGAAAAGTACTTGGCCCCTTTGTACCAGAGTTTCTTGTAGAATGATGGCAAATTTCTTACCAAGGCTGCAATCCAGTGCCCTCTTACCTGGGAGAAGAAATGAACAAAGGTGTCGGTTTCGGTTTCTCATTTTTCTCAGTTCGCCCCATTGACTCACCAGTTTGAGATTTTGTTTCTTTCGTCCTCTCCCTTTAGATCTTATTTTAAATTTCAAATATATGCATAACAGTGAATTTTTTGTTCTTTATATATATAACAAAAACAAAGTAGTACCAAAGCATTACAATTAATATGTTTCAAGCAAAAAAATATGGTCCATCTGATAGTTCATTCTTCCCCCTGAGTCCTGTTAGGGAAAAGTCGGGGTATATATAAAGAAATAATACTAATACTTTTTTTTTAAAGTACAAGTTGTAACCTAGAAAGACAGTTATGTGCATTTATTATCTTAAAGTGTTGTTACTTATCATGTAAAAATTAACCATTTACTCATCTAATTTTGTACGAGCAACAACCAATTTGCACACGTTCAAAGCATGCGTGACCATACATGTGCTCAACGCCACAAACACAAAAGTGGCTGGGGAATGGGGCGTAATGGGGGTAGGGTGGGGCAGAGTGATACAGGGTGGAATGGGACAAGGTGGGCTTATAGGCACCCCTTTACAGCTCAATGAAAACTGAGTCTGCTCAGTGGCCAGGGAATGGTGTCTGACTATAAAGGGCAGGGTGTATGTGTGAAAAAAATTAATGGGAAGGCAAATGGAATGGAGTATCTTGAAGAGAAACATTTCACACTGCAGCTTTTTGTTGCAGACTCCACTTTTAGTAACATAATAATAAGCCAGATATCAAGTGTTTGAGAAGTCTACTTTAAAGGAAGTCAATTTGCATGAATTATAAGTAAAGGATTTTCATAGTGATTGTGCTTTGATCCTAATAATGTTAAATGTTGAGAGAGAGAAAGCAGTTTCTGTATTCAAATCACATTCTCCACAGCTTACCATAACCTTAGAAAATGTTAGGATCTGCTGATTGTATCTAATCTATTAATCTTCAACTCGCTTAGAAGATTTTTAAATATGAAGAACCACTTCTTTCATGTTCACCATCATAAGATGGTGAACTCTTGCTCCCAAGAACTCTTGTTCCTCAGAAATATCTCATGAGACACTTCAGAGAGGAAATAAACAGTCACCTTCCTGCTAACCACTAGGACAAGTCACAGTTCATAAGACTGTTTCTGAAGAGCAGATTTCTAACACAGAGGGCCAGGCAGTAGGAATGAAACCAGTACATCTCCTCTCTCTCCAAGCTATTGGTGGCAAGGTAGCAGATCACGAGGGATGCTTGCAATATATTGATTAAGAAATTCATATCCTGCCTTTCAGGACAGGTGCTCTCACAAGGCAGAGCACAGAACACAATTTAAAATATATAATTGCACCCTTTAAAATGCAGTAAAAATACCAGCAAGATACAGCAACTGATGCGAATTAATAAAAAGCAGTGCTTGAGAGTTCTGCCCAGCACTGTTTACCATCCTATTTCCCTCACATGCCTGAAGGAGATTCAGTGCTGTTCACCTATACAGGAAATTCAATTCCCTGCCAGGCACCTTTCCTATTCATTGACTCCTTCAGTTTCTCTCTTCTCAACCAGCTAAGTCCTGGCAAAGGATGAGCTGCCTGTGCTTAAGCTGCCTTTGTACTTAAGCAAATTCAAAGCATGAGTCACATACCGTGAGTCAGCTAAATGCCTTCCTGCGAAGCGGGGCGGAGAGCTGCAAAACAGAAGGCTTTCACCTGACCTTTACTAGAGTCATTTTTTAAAGTGCTATTTTGTCCTTGATTTGGTGATGTGCTGAAGATAATTGCTTTTTTTTTTCTCCCAGCAGAAAAAATGCCCGTTTTTTTCGAGTGGGAGAAATGACTGTTTTCATTGGTGTTAAAGGAGTGCAAACCTGGTTGCCTGATTCAGGAATTCCATCAGAGACACAGCTGCCCTCCGTAAAGACTACCAGAGAAATTGTGACTAAAGCACAGGCAGGGAAGGGGCAACATTTACTGGGCTGTTTGAATTCCACGTGCAACACCTGCTTTTATTAGTTTACAAGGGAGTTGGTGGAGAAACAACCCATCAGTGTTGCAGGATACCTATTAAGGTATCCTATATTAAATAAAGTGAAACAATGCACCAGAACTGTGGAACGTTTTCTCACGATAATCTGGTTTACTCCGCATGGAATCAAACAGTCCAGAAATCTCATGAAAACAATATCTGTACTTTAGCTCCTGTAAGCACATTACTAGAAATAGATTTTCTGCAGTTCCCCCCTTAACACAGCTGTTTAAACCATAGGCTTAAATAAGATTATGCTGTTTGCTTATTAAACCTGAAAGGAAAGCCTATTTCAGTCATCGGTAGGCTCCAAAGGAAGAGTGAGGGAGGATCGTCTGCCAAACACGTCTTTATCTTAATACAATGGAAACTGCCCACATTACCGGAATGATCTCAGAACAAAATGAGTACCAAAGCAACACTGAAATTGTTTGCCGTAGTGGCTTTCTATGGAAAAATACAATTTAGTCTCCCTCTTTCTCTGACTTATAGTAACTGTGGAATTTATCTGTCAGTGAAGTATGCCACATTAATGGTGTTGTCCAATATACGTCTACTCGGAACTAAGTCTCATTGAATTCAATAGGGTTTACTCTCAAGTAAGTGTGTTAATAGGATTGCAGCCAGAAAAGATGAAGGAAACTTTGAACAAAGGCTGTTGAGCTATTCTTTGATCACATGGAGACTGGCCATATAATAGCAGAATCCTGATTATATCATTAATTATCTCAAGAATATCAGCTGGGAGATATCTTTTCACATGCTCTACAATATCAGAACAGCTTTATAATGCAAATACGTCCATATTTTCCTGGACATTACCGGAATTTCAAAGGCGGAATTGACATCCAGCAGGTTGTCCAAAAAGCAGCACTCAACAACCTGGAGGGGGTTGTCTAAAAAAAACAACACAACAATTTTGGGGTCTTGTACTTTTTGAAATATGGCAACCCTATCTTAGAGGTAAGTTTCTCACTGTGTTCAGTGGGGCTTATTGCTAGATAAGTGTGTACAAGACAGCATATTTTGTTTGACCGGATATAACATGTTCCTCAAGAAACAATAAAATGCCAGTTTTGAAGAAAAAGTTTACTATATATATGATTTCTTCCTGCCCCTCAATAGAGTAATGTGCTTTGGCCAGTGAGACTCTGGCTCAAATCTCTGCTGAGCCACAAAGTTTACTGGGTGACTTTTGAGCCAGCAGCTATAATTCATCCCAACCTACCTCTGAAGGCCATTGTGAGAATAAAAGGGGGTGGTGTGTAATCATGCATCCCAGCTTGAACTATTTGGAAGACTTGCAAGACTAAATGGTAATAAGCAGTAAAACTACTGTCAAGAGGATAGTTATACAGACCAATGTTCTTACGGATTAACAGCATCTAACTGTCCCTCTCTACATTTTCAGGAAGTGATGGAATGTGTAATAAGAGTGAGAGAAATTATTTTATTCCAATGAAAGTCGCCATTATAGGGATCAAAATGTCAGGAACCTTCTCAGCAATGATCTCGGAACTTTGAGGGACTTGTTAATGGAGCCCTATCCTAGGATCAGGGAAGCAGCTATTTTGTGTTTGAGTAGCAAAACAACAGTATTAGGCAGGAGAAGAGGAAAGGAATCACATAGGGGCTACAGAGGCATTTAAGGAGTAAAAAACCTAGGTGCCTATTATTAGTAGTTACATTACCCAGTTAACTCACAGGTAAATGTCTCCTAGCACCCATACAGTAGAGATGTATTTGATCTCAGTCTCTGAGCTGCATTGCTGTCTATAATTAGCACCATGATTTGACATAAAAGTCAATATAAAAATATTGGAACAGCTACCTCCATCTGAATTTAAAAAAGCAGTATTGTGGAAAGCTGTTAGCTAAATGCATCACTATGCTCAGCAATACTGCACAATTAACAGATTCAGCTCTCCAAACTTCCATTAAAAGCAATTATTATTCATTTATCAAGAGCAAGAAAGCCCCACTTCACAACACGAGTTAAAATGCAATTAGGTGCAGTAGGGCAGAACGAATTTCTCAGCACAGAACGGGTTACAACAGCACACCCAAGCTTCATGAGGCTTGCTAGTCAGGCTCATCATTCTCTTAGGACATAATAATGCCACTAAATATGCTGGATCATTAGCAAAATTACATAGCCAAAGAAGGGCAATATTAATAGAGCTCTGTAACATTTTATAGGAACAGCAACTTGTTAAACATCACTAGGAAATAATTGTATTACAGTCAGATGCATGAACTCATTATGTTTTTAACAATAGAAGCTGGGCAAGCGATTCACTTTGGAGAATTCTTTGCATTATGCTTCCTATCACGGGCTCGGGGTTCATGGATATGGGGAACCAGCCTCCCTCCCCCCTGGATCTCTTTTACGGCAACACAATAGAAATGGATGCAGAATTCTTTGGCAGGCTGGGGTTAACGGCAGCATTGTCTTCCATCTCATGACTGTACACAGATGCTGAATTTACACTTCTGAAATACTTCTCATTTTATACCCAGACATGTGCATAAAAAGGGAATCAGAGAAGATGCCACCCAGTGACACGCCGCGATTCATATTTCTAAAAGAGATGGCACCGTTAGAACTGGATATACCTTTCAAAAGCCTTAACACCTCGGACCCACATTTGGATCTCTTTCCCTTGATTTCACGTTGCATGGCACAGCTGAAATGTGAGTCAGTGCTTAGAGGAGCAGGTGTTGGAACAGAAGATCATAGTGGCTTGTGAGCTGGTGATCTAAATATAGACCGTCAGGCAAGAATTTAGCTCAGTACTGTCACATGCTGCTTGTAGGCTTCCCATAGACATTGGGTTGGCCATTGTGAGAACAGGATGCAAGATAGTTGGGCTGTATGCCACCAACTCAGCTCTGGCCAGGGGACTGCAAGGAGACCAGCCCCACCAGTGAAGTAAACCTCCTTGCACCAAAAGGCCAGAGTGGTTCTTTCCACATGAGCCCTATACATTAAGCTTCTGGGTTGGGTGTGAGGAGCTATGAAACTTGCTCCTGTTGTGTAGAAATCACTTTTGTTTGCCTTTATTTCAACTTCAGCAGCTTGAGACCAGGATGTGCAAATAACTGTCTCATTGATCTGGTCTGCATGTACAGTTGTACCTTGGATCCCGAATGCCTTGTGACTCAAACGTTTTGGCTCCCAAATGCTGCAAACCCGGAAGTGAGTGTTCTGGTTTGTGAACGTTTTTAGGAAGCCGAACATCCAACGTGGCTGACATGGCTTCAGATTGAGTGCAGGAAGCTCCTGCAGCCAATTGGAAGCCATGCTTTGGTTTCTGAACGTTTTCAGAAGTTGAATGAACTTCCAGTTCCATTTGAGAACCAAGGCACAACTGTAATCCTAAATTAAGGCTTGGCATTATGTGCTCAAGCCTTGAGCTTGTGCATTCCCTCTGCCCTTCCAACATGACCATAAGCAGGAGCTAGGCAGTTTTCAGTAACCATGGTTCATTATATCATAGACAAACCAGAAACTATGGTTATTCTTAACTATGGTTGGAAAGGGGCGGTATAAATTTACTACACTAAATAAATTACACATAGGCTGACAACTGGGTAAATGTGAGTGCAATTAAAGCTGAAATTCCCCTGTTCAGTTTGATGGGGCACAGAAGTTAGGGCAAGTGAATCAGATCATGCTTTTTTAAGATCATCCTTCAGTACTGTCTTAATGTTATTCACAAAGTTCTGAGAGGAAAGGAGCATCTTTGCAGACAAGCAACACTTGAAATGCAAAGAGAAGAGTAACTATTGCTGTAAAACAGTTTATTGACCTATCAATCCTTATGTTCTTTTCAGGATTGAGAACTGCTTGCCCTGGGAGAGAAAGGTGAGTGTTAGCTCTTGTGAGCACTCTGCTATTTTATATTAAATTTCCAAAACAGCCCTATTAATATCTATACTCTGCCAGAAAACAATTAGATTAATATTTAAACCCTTTGAGAAAACAATCAGATAGGGATCAAGCAGGTTATTTGACAAGAGACCGCTGGGTTCCAATCCTCACTATTGCAACAATTTCTCTAGATTAGGAAAGCATTTCCCCAGAGTGTACCACAGATTGAATACAATGTGTATTGAAAACGTAATGAAAGAAACATGATTAAAAAGCACAACAACTTGCTGATAATTATTTCATCATGCCAGAAGAAATGAAGCTATTTTAAAGATACAATTAAAGAGATCAGTAATATAAGGCAATCAAACTCAGCTAATGTACAATGCCAGCCTATTCTAGGGCAAACCCACTGAGCAACAATCCCAAATTGCATGGATTAGAAATTTAAAACTTTCCACTTAACTTATGGAAGGAGGTGTGCAAAACAAATATATTGCATAAATGCACATGCAACTTTCAGCATATATATATATATATATATATATATATATATATATATATATATATTGCGGGATGGGGGGGGGGGGAGGCAATGCTAAGATAGGAAACCTGAAAGTGTAAGAGGGATAGTAAGGGGGAAGTACCATAGATCTCTGCGTTTTGCACGCAGGAGGTACCCACACCTTCAGAAAAAGAGTATCTCATCTGGGACAGCTATGGGTTGATGGGCAGAATAATCCTAAAGAGGGACCGGGAGGGCAAGAAGTCTTCCACTTTATTCAGAGCCCTGCTGGTTTATGCTGGCCAGGACAGAAGATGGGAGCCACCTTTCTTCCCATTATGTGTCATGCCAGCTCCAGTCTGACATAACTGAGTGTGGAATCCGCAAGGCTGCTCCAAAATGCCCCGTTTCAGCATTTTCTGCAGGCTAGACCCAGCTGAAGAACCAAAAGCTTACCACCCACTTTGGCGGAGCTGAGGCCTCGGCAATATAGGACAGCATTGTATGTTCATATGTCAGTTGCAAGGGAACAGAAAGCAGGAAGCTGTGGCTATGGTGATTAAGAGGAGATGGTGACATCACTGAGCATTATTTCAGATAATGAAGCTCACATCAGATCACACCTCTGCTTCCATCAATAGAGAAACTGCAATGCACCCGAATGAAAGAAGAGGGAGGGAGGGAGAGAGGGAGGAAGGAAGGAAGGACTGGACTCTGTTGCTGAAGAAGAGTGCTATAATCTAAGGCCATGATGCATGGTGACAGCAGCATGGGCATGGCATGGAGGTGTGTTTAGGGCAGTGTGGCTGGTTCCTCCACACAGGGCACCATATTACCAAGGTCTGCCCCTGAAGGAAGCATAACAAGTTCTATCAAGCTACGGTTCTCTGTTTTGGGTCCCCAGGGGAAAGGAGAGGGTTTTCTACATGTGGCGGCATGTTAAGAATTCTGCACATGAATCTGTTCATTTACGATCAGTTCTTTTAAGCAAGATCAAAGCTTGCTTAAAAGATGTTTCAAATTATCATAGTGATGGGAGAGATAAAAAAGGCCACAGAGTCCAGGCTCCTTTCCAAAGGACAGCTGGGATGTTCACAAATCCTATGCACAATGCAGAGGTTACCCATCCCTGCTTTAGAGAGACTCTACCTACACGAGCAACTTTGCTGTGTTTTCCTGTCACTGGATCCAGCCATTTTTGGATGGCAGACAGCCTTTGTTCAGTGATATTATGATATTCAATGAGCAGGTCCGAA
The DNA here is from genome assembly GCF_965153285.1 of Podarcis tiliguerta. Taxonomy (NCBI): domain Eukaryota; kingdom Metazoa; phylum Chordata; class Lepidosauria; order Squamata; family Lacertidae; genus Podarcis; species Podarcis tiliguerta. The sequence continues at coordinate 39,996,342 of NC_139538.1, forward strand.
ACAGCTTAGTGAAGGCGGACAGAATTGGTAATGAGGGCTAGGATTTCAGCCTAGGTTTGCCAGATCTGTATATGAGCTAACAATCTGGGAGATTGTGTTTAAATGGGTCTTTCAACATTTAATGACATAGTTTGCTGAATAGCCACAAAACCTTCAGACTCTCTTCAGGATTTTAAGATTTATTGCAAAATGCAGCTTTCCTTGCAGTCTTTAATATAAGAGAGATTTTATTATGAGAACAGTTTGCAATGTGTAATTCCAATTCATTTCCATTAGACCTCTTTCTCTTCTCCATCACTGCTCATTTGGGGGGGAAGTTTGATTAATCTTCTCCTGTTGGTATTTATATTCATCTAGAACACAGTTGCCACAAATGATCAGGATCATTCTTAAGGTTTCAAATTTGTGATGTTTGTTGCACCCACCCTCTTAGCCTTCCACACCAATGATTCACCCCTGTGACACTTATCACAGCACTTGATTGGAAGACCTTGTCTAACAGCAAGTGGACAGTAACATTGGCAGGATCACAGAATCATAGAATTGTAGAGTCGGAAGGGGTCCCAAAGCTCATCTAGTCCACCCCCTGCAATGTAGGAGTATTTTGCCCAACATGGGGCTTGAACCCATTACCCTGAAATTAAGAGTCTCGTGCTCTACTTACTGAGCTATCCCTGCCATAGAAATTGGAATTGAACCTTCCTTCACCAAACTCCCAACTGGATGACAATGCAGTAGAGGTCTAGATGTCTACTGGTCTAGATTAAGCCCCCCCCCCCCCGCATGCCCTACTAATGTACACATTTTTATACACATTTTCTGGTTGGAGAACTGCGTCACAAAATTCAGCAAAGTGTCAATTTAGAAGGCTAATCGTGTTTTGATTTGCATATTGGTTTGCAAATTGCAGATTAGGTATTTTATTGTTAAAATGCAAAGGCAGTTTAAATTCTATCCCCAATAGGAGTGGGGGCAAGGCAAAATGTGCTAATGGTGAACTACTGCTGCACCAGCCTTGTACAGCCTGGCCAATGGGAGAGGGGGGCTCTGATTTTAAAAGCTCAGAAGCTTCCTCCCCCCCTAAGCATTTCTTTAAGGCAGGGTAGCATGTCTAGGTTGCAATGTAGCATTAATAGCTGCTCTGTTCCAAGTAGCATCCTGCCCCTTCAGCTTGCCCATAGATGTTCCTTTTGGATTTTGGGTCAGTGCAGGTAAGAAGGGAATAGGAAGGTGCTTGTGAGCACACTGAGGCATTAACTGGATGGTGAAGTGGGCTTCCCTAGGTCAGCCTCTTAGGACTATAAGGATTAGGGGATAAGGACTGGAATCCCCTGTGGGCCATGCCTGCTTCACCCACACAAATATCAGGGGCTGCAAGGGGGTGTGTGTGACAGAGGTAAGGCTCCTTCAACGCATTTGTGGATGTGTGCAAAAAAACTAGGAGGAGGAACAATGGCAACTGCTGACAGACTTGCAGGCAGGATGGGGCTTGCTCAGAACTGTCTCTTTCCGCATGTATGGGAGGTGAGCAGAAGCAGTGTTGTTTTCGGGGGGGGGGGAACAGACACAGCACTACGCATACCCCTAAACATTTTGTGAATCTAAGTTTGGCCTCACTGAGGGGCAGTATTTCAATATGAGTAGGAAAGTGAGAGTGCCCCTAAACATTTTTTTAAAGAAAAAAGCACTGAGCAGAAGATTCTGTAATCTCAGTGCAGGGAGTTATACATATACAGGAGATTGGAGTTTAGCCTGCTGCAAATTTCTTGAAAGAAAGCTTGTAGTCCTGGTTCAGCGGAAATCTGTATCTCATGCTCTTATTCCTTAGTTGGGGAATTAGAACTCCTTTATACGCATTAAATTCTGCCATGCCTTCTTATGGCTACACTTGTACTACTTTATATATTCGCTGAAAATGTGATGCTTTAGGGCATGCGCAGCGTCTCTGTACAGTTAGTGAACCCTTGGGACAATTTACTTACTTACTTAATGCCTTTCATATAAATTTCAAGGTGATTTACAACAGTACTCTAAACTAGAACCCTGTGTCCCTCCAGCTCTTGTTGGATTCCAACTTCCATCAGCCCAACCAGCCTGGCCAACAGTCCAAGATGATGGAAGTTGGAGTCTAGCAACATTTAGAGGGCCACAGGTTCCCACACCTGAGTTAGAACAGCTAAAAATGAGTGTAAAGCTATAACAATAAACACCCAGGGCACAGACTTCAATTTTCCTCATCCAGCTGGAAAAACTTATCAAAACGGTACAGGCAGTGACCATTTTGTGCATGTCCAGCTGATGCTGACAAATGGGTCCTTTTTGATCCAGAAGAGGGCAGAATGGAGTGGGGCAAGTTTATGCACAATGCACTAATAAGCATGGGAGGGGGGAAAGGAACCCCTGTGCAAAATGGTCACTGCCTGTATCTTCATTTCCCCCTGTAAACTACAAATAGCAGGCACCTGATGTATCTCAACAAGATGCTATTCCCCAAGACAGGGGCAGTCTCACTGAAAGCCCTGCTCCGATATTTCAGGAACTTCAAGGAAAAGCTCTGCAGCATAACACAGTGACCCACGGAATATGCAAGGTATAAGGTGGTCTCTGGCAGGCTTAAGTAATATTACTGCAGGGTATTCTTAAGTGAGTGTGGGTGTGAGAAACAGATACCACTGCAGTATGTACTGCGTCTGTGTATGTACTGTGAAGTTTCATGGATCTCCAGTTGTGAAAAGCGTATTTTCCATTTAGTCAGCTGCACAAAATTCTCCTAAGGAAGAAAACTCATTATTTAATTAGCATATGCAGGCACGATTCATAGGCTTCTCTAAAATGAATATACAAACTATCTGGTTCAGACTCAAATATCCCATATTAACATCATTCTGACCACCAGCACTTAAATAACAAAGCATTTTTAGATGTCAGCAACCACTGGCAGATATAATTAGCCAAATCAAATTCATTTCATTGTGCAAACATCATAGAATTTACGATCCAGTAATGCATGATGAGCCCTTTGGTGTCTAAAATGGCTGTGAGTCCTTTCACTCACCCTTAATAAATAATCTTTTATCTCTCTTTGCAGGCCTATCATGACTGATCAAAGTGAGATGCTGTCTGGGCTAGATTTGCCTTTGCATGGGAGAGCTTATTCCACCCACAGCCTTCAGAATAAGCCTTGTAGAATCATTCCTTTAATGGGCAGCTCTCCGGAATCAAAACCTTTCTTCACTGGATTATATTTATTCATATATGGTATGTTTGACAAGAAGGGATGCGGGTGGCAGTGTGGGTTAAACCACAGAGCCTAGGACTTGCCGATCAGAAGGTCAGCGGTTCGAATCCCCGCGATGGGGTGAGCTCCCGTTGCTCGGTCCCTGCTCCTGCCAACCTAGCAGTTCGAAAGCACACCAAAGTGCAAGTAGATAAATAGGTACCGCTCCAGCGGGAAGGTAAACGCCGTTTCCGTGTGCTGCTCTGGTTCACCAGAAGCGGCTTAGTCATGCTGGCCACATGACCCAGAAGCTGTACGCCAGCTCCCTCGGCCAATAAAGCGAGATGAGCGCCGCAACCCCAGAGTCGGCCACTGCTGGACCTAATGGTCAGGGGTCCATTTACCTTCCCTATGTTTGACAACTAAGCATATAAAATAAGGTGAAATACTAAGCCTAGACTGAGAACTTGCTGCCTTCCAGGTCTTGGGCAAATCCACACTGTACATTTGAAGCACAATCAACACATATAACCTCTTCAAATCCCATGGAATCATCCTCTTTGCACAGGGTAACTTCAGATATGGCCACAGAATCCATTTTTAAAGTCATTGTTCGGTGGCATCCCTAGTTAGAATACTTATTTCAATGCCCCCCCCCCATGATACACTTCACAGGAAACAGACACTGCTGAAAAAGAAATTGGCGTCCTTTAAACTGTTTATGTTTAAGAGAACTTTACAAAGTACTTAGTTAAATTGTGAATGTACCGTTTCCAGAACCAGAGATTTTGGGAGTCAGCTGAGACTCCTCACAAGTCTGATTTCCCCAAAGTAAATGATTAATAATGCTTGAAAGCTGGGCTTTAAAATATATTGTCTTTGGTAGGCAGAAAATGAGCAACTGAAAGAACTGAAAATGTTGAAAATGTTGACCTATAAACTATAGATATAGAGCGGTTATGAATCTTGTATACATTTATTTCAATTTGTACTTTAGCCCCTGGGTCTAATTGCGGATTTGGCCTTCAAAACCGAATTATCTTAAAGTGATAACTTATACAACATGCTGGGAAGAAAACAGAATATGGCAAAGATAAACAATGAGGACTCAAAGACTAATGTTATACCTTGAACCACCTCCCCCTCCCTAATTATTTAAATTGAAAAGAATTGACATTGCTTTTGCCTCTTTAATACCAATGTGTTATTGCCTGCATCCCATTGCTAATTCAGTAACCTTCATTGCAGTATTGATGCTTCCAATTACACGCAATTTATTTTGTTAACACATTAAATGAAGCGTCTGAAATAAGCACCTAAATTAGATTCAGTAGGACAGTTGTTACAATTTCATTAAATTCCAGTATACTTTGCTGCGGAGCATTTACTTTGTATTTTTAACTATTGTGTGTGAAATGGTTAGCCAAAGAAATGAAGGTGCCATTTGATTAAAAGCACTAAAAATTTAAAAGGATGTGCCTGGATTTAATTGCACCAAAGAAAATAGCTGTTAGATATTAATTAGCATATCTACTAAATGCCATTGCTCGTTTCAACTATCATTCTTTATTTGGGGAGACTTGCTTTGGGCAAGAAAAAAAGTGAAATCAGATGTAGCTGTTTAAATTGGACATCTATTGTAATGGGATGTGATTACGTCCTGAAACCTTGTGCTGACCCCACCACTTGTGGGGGACAGACAGACAGACAGATCGGCAATGCTTTTTAGACTGCAAGCATTTCTCCATCAGGCACTGCCTCACACAGTGTGTTCAGTACCCACCATGGACATGACCAAAAAGTAGGGGTATGATGCCGCAACCACAAACCTAATTCTAGGTAGGTGTTCTCAACCTTGCTCCTCAGCCCCAGTCCATTCCTTGTTCATAAACCTGACCATTGCTGATGTGCTCTCCTGGTATGCCCCACAGAGGACCTTATGGTCTACAAATTACAACACCCTGAAGATTCTGGGTCCCAGGGAGATTAGACTGGCCTCAACCAGAGCCAGGGCCTTTTTGGCTGTGGCCCTGGCCTGGTGGAACACTCTCTCACAAGAGACCAGGGCCCTGCAAGATTTGACATCCTTCCGCAGGGCCTGCAAGATGGAGTTGTTCCGCCAGGCCTTTGGTCGGGGTTCACTCTGACTCATTTTTTCTTTGTATAAGAACAAGCACAAAGGAGGCTTCCCAGCCCGCTCACAGGTCCTTACAATATCAGTGGAAACAGTTGGTCCTGGCGAGTATTAACAGCTTTCAATTTTAACCTGAGGATAGTCATTTGTTCAGTTTTAATTTTAATTTATTTGAATTAATTTTGGGATGCATTTTAATGGATTGATTTTTTGTTTTATACATTTTGTATTATTTATATGATGTTAGCTGCTCTGAGCCCGGCTCCACCCAGGGAGGGTGGGGTACAAATAAAAAAAATATTTTTATTATTTTTCTTTCAGTATTCATGTTTAAGGTTCCAGGTTCAGTCTAATGTGAAGGTTGCGGAGCAGGGAAACTCCTTCACCAAATTCCCTGGAGATCATGGCTTGTTGGAAGACTAGAACCATCCCAACCTATCTGCACAGGCCCAACTTACTTTATGTCTGTTAATATTGTGGGGAGCCACGAGAAGTCAGGAACTGGTGAGTTCTTCCTTGGTATGTTTTCCCCCTTGCCATCCCATTGAGGCAGCAATGTTTGTTTATTTTTTATAAAAAAAGGTAATCACAGTAGGTGTGGAGAGAGATCAAATCCATAGTTGTCAACCTTCCCTTTTTTGCGGGAAATTCCCTTATTTCAGCGCCATTTCCCGCTGTTTCCCGCTGCTATTCCGGATTGTTAGATACCCTGTAGACTGTCCCCGGGACAGGTGAGGCTGCTGATCCTTTATTTTCGAGGCTGCTGATCCCTTATTTTCAAATCTGAAAGCTGACAGAGCCACAATAGTTCAGGAACGAGTTCTTTTCCCCTGCACAAGCTTCATAATTTAAAGCCCTCCCCCAGCTGTCATTTGCCAGGGTGGAGGAGCATACATGAACTTGTACAGTCCATGATAAGATATTCACATGGAGCCGTTTGACTGTGGAATGGTCTCCTTTAGGAGCTTGTGAGCTCTCCTTCCTCGGAGGTTTTTAATCCGAGGTTGGACATGGATACTTTAGCTGAGATTCCTGTATTGCAGGGACTTGGATCAGAGGATCCTTTGGGTCCCTTCCAACTCTACAATTCTATGATTCTATGAGTAGCAAGTAGACAACTTACATCAAAGGCAAGCAAATCTGCAGGCATGTAGATGTGGCTTGTATTCAGTGAAAACACCGTGAAAGGGGCTGCCTTTTCAAATTGGCTGCGGCAAGCCACCCGCTTCCGTCTGCTTTCCCAAGCCACGAAGTCTTTCTGGGCAGGCTCCTGCAAGTGTAAGCCATCCTTCACAACCTCTGAAGTGCAAGTTTTGTACGCGGCACAAAGGAGATTACACATCACAGAACATACTCCTTGAGATGAGTGCTTAGGTGCCAAGTCTCATTGAGGCATCAATTTCCTGGAGAAGTAATAACCCCTCAAAATTCCAATTTGGTAATGGACAGCCTCATTAGGAACTCGGAACGACAACAGCATGAGCAGCCCTGCAATAGGCTGCTTGGCAACTGCCAAAATGTTTGTGCAGTTCATTAAATGGAACCCTTTTTGCATTGCTAATCCTAATGAGATGCAGCTCTCATTACCATTCAAGCACTGTGTACTGGAAACCTGGAGCTGCTCTCCCTTCCAAACTGATAATCTTATTCCGCTTGCAAGAAATCCATAGTGAAGACCGAGTTCCGTAGAAGAAGACCCAGTTGGCTCCAGTACCAACCTACAGTGGTATCTAAGCAAGGGAAAGCAAGCTCTCTTGCTCTCCCAACCCTAAGAAAAACGCATAAGAAAAGTTGATTCTGCAATCCAACTAATGAAGAAAACATCATGATACGAAAAGCTGGAGGAATTCTCCCATCTTTTGGTGACTGTGCATAAACTTTCCTATTTTGCATAGCTCTTCCACAGGCAAAAGGAAGAAGCTCAATGTTCTGAGCTTACAACAGAAATGATTAATTTAAAGGGCTTCCAAGTTCCAGTGCATAAAGTGAGCAGAGACTTTTGAAATGCTTTCTTTTCCAAAATGGGTTTGACATTTTGTATAATACAAGAGAATTGGAAACTTGCAAAAAAATAATTAAATCACAAATTGCTTTGCTCTTCACCACTGCTTCCCCCGTGACAATAACCTATTGAGTTCACCTTCGTGGTGTTGACAGAATCAGTAACTTACAGAGAACAGAGACAACAGCCTGCTCTTAATGCCTAGTTTATAGATAAAGCAGGCACTGCTATGTCTGCTGCTTCTACTGGCCCAAGCGAGTCAATATTCTATGGTTAGCTCTGAGTCTCACACAAGAGCACTAAAACAGTTAAAAGAAGAATGCATTCTAGAATAGCAGAACCCTGTTCAATCTGCCACTTATTATGTAAGATAGCTTCATGCTGTCTTGTGGATCCACCAGAGGACTTACTGCAATCCTGATGGAACTGCATGAGGATCTAGTTATTGAAAACAGTCCTACCGTTTTGGGATCAAGGGTCAGCATGAACTCAACTGTCCTACAAAATCAATCTGCAGAGCTTGTGTCAGCCCAGCCTTATGAACCATTTACAAGGTGATTCAACATCCACTCTGGGACCTTAGGGTGAGGGGCAGGTGAGAATTCAAAGTAATAATAATAATTAATGGCAACAACAAAGCTCTAGCATAAGGCAAAGCTATCCTATGACGGGTGATGTGGGGTCCACTGGCAGAACCATTGCTGCATCCATAGCCCTTCTTAATCAGAATTGCGTAATCAGAATTGTTTCAATGGTGCAAGATCGTCATAGTGGAATTGCATATGTTTATGCGCTGGGGTTTTTCTGTTTGTTTGTTTGTTTGTTTGTTTGTTTGTTTTTGTTTTTTTAAGTATCAGCGACCATTTGAGTTGCCATGCAATGTGATGCAAGTTGCAATGTGATAAAAGTGGCAAGATGCAGTCACTTGACCCATCTGGTGGCTCTGGAGGTGAAGATCTGTGGGATAAAAGGCGGGTTCAAAACCCAGCTAAGTGTGCTAATTCTGATAATAGCTTTGAATGCGTCTAGTAGAAAATGGAGAAGCTGGCAAGAATTATTTACATGTATGAATTTTTGATTTGACTGTAAAAGGGGTGTAACAATTTCTGCATTTATGCGAGCAAGAACGCTAACACTATCCCTTGGGCTTGTAATAGGGAGGGGTGGTAGAGAGGATATAAGTAGATAAAAGCCTGCAATCATAAAAGCCTGTAAAAGCCTATTTTTAAAAGCCTGTAGCCACGAGTCTTATGAAAAAATCATGAGCATTTGGACTTTCATTCTTTAAAATGTTCCTAGCCCTCAGGTTTGCACAGATAAGTTCAATGGTGTGACTGTACTAAGCTAATATGCATAATTTATTCCCATTTCAGAATGCATGTTTTCCAGGTAGGTGGGAAGGAGAGCCCAAGAAATCCAAGGTCCACTGGTTACAGAGGACCAAATTTCTGCAGGGTTGTTTGGAGGATAAAGGGCGGGAGCAGGAAGGGGAAAACATAAGTTAACACTGAGCTCTGGGAGAAGGGGCAGGATAAAAGTGTAAATTAATTCAGAGAGAAAGTGATTTCTGATATGCTAGGAGAGCTCTTAAAAAAATGAAGAAGGGGTGTAGCTCGGCGGTGGGGCAGCCGTTTTGGACGCAGAAGGTTCAGTTCCAGAATTGGCAGGTAGGTCTGGAAGAGACTTCTGCCTGGAGATCTGCTGTTAGTCAATGCATGCAATATTGAGCTAGAAGGACCAGTGCTCTGATTGAGTACAAGGCAGCTTCCTTGTTCCTAACTGCCCCACTTGTAGTCACTACATGAATTTAACTGAAACAGGCACTCTGGTTTTTATACATGCATTGAGAAGGCTTTGAAACCATGTTGGATGCCCCAACCACTTAGCCACCGTAGGTCTGCATAGCCAGCCACAGGCTTTGTTATTTTTCAAAGCCTCTAATTCTGGCTAGAGGCAATTATTGCATTTTCTCCTTCTGCAGCAGCAGATGGAAGCTTTGCGAATGTGCTGAGGGTTGGCTCTTCTGTCTGTTGCTCACTCTGGTGGTGGGCTCATGGGGTGCGGCAGCTAACTCACCATCTATCTGGCAAGCCCCCCTTTACAGTTTATTATTTTGATTATCTGAGTTGTAGGCAATCCTAGACCCTGTGACAGAAGCTTTGTAGATAGACTCCATGCTGTTTTAAGGTGTGTGTGACGATTACTAAGTTTTGTCTTTTTGAATTGCGATCAGCTTTCAGGTAAGCATCTTGTACGTTTTATATTTTATTTCTTTGCATGAAAACTACTGTGGGCCAGGCTTAGGCATGCAGGTAAAGTGCACCTGTGAATGAAAAGCAGCTCAGGGGAAGCTACAGCAGACACAGGATCATAGCAAAGGGGAGTTTAACTCTTCCTGTACCTGTCAACAAGAATCTCCACTCTGATGCTGTTATTTGCATTTCAAGTGATGTTCCCATTCATGGTTTAGAACAGGAAAGGTGAATTGGTGGCCCTCTAGATGTTATTGGACCACAACTCCTATCATCCCAGATCACTGGCCATGCTGGCTGGGGCTGATGGGAGACACTGAGGGGGGATTGTTTTTGTTTGTTACTGTGTTGTACATTTTTGTGTTTTTATATTGTAAACTTTCCTGTGATCCTCTGATGAATGCTGGTATAGAAATTGGGGGGGGGGGGGCTCAAGCAAAAGATTAAAAATTAAAATAGAATCTATCAACATCCAGATGACTACAAGTTCCCTCATCCGTTGTTTAGCAGTTGCTCAAACTTCACCCATGCTTCTATTTACATAATAGAAAAATTGCACACTAACTGTGTCCATTGAATTAGCACCTAATATGGCTCAAACAAATTTGGCCAATTGTGCAAAGTATAAAGAGCAATATTTTTTCAAGGGTATGACAGGCTGTTTCCTCAGGCTAGAGCTGCCAAGTTTAGCTCACAGAATTTGTCTTCATAACCATTTTTATAGCAAGTCAAGTTGCAGCAAGAAAAATACCAATTTTGAGCCTGGGATCCTATAGCTAATCCCACTTGTTTTTCCTTAGTGGAAGCAACATATGTGCAGTATACACAGGCGTCTCCGATACTTGGAAGCCATGGCCTCAAGAGCAATAGTAATCTATACCAGTTGCTCAGATATTCTTCTGAATGTCATCCAGACTCACCTTCTGGAAGGAAATTGATCTGGAAAAACCTCACAAGAACTGTAGCCCTTCATCATGGCGCTTTAGTACAGAAATGTGATCTGTGGGGAGTCATACACAACTTCCCTACTTTCTGTGTTTTCCAGCATGGTTCAAAGTTTTGATGGATGTCCATTCGATGCACTTTCAATTAGGAGCTTCTGTGGAGAAATGGAAAGCTGCTCAGATTAAAAGCAGCTGTCTTATGCTGAGTATGACCACTGGTCCATCTGGCTCAGTATAGTCTATGTCAGCCTCTTCCAACTTGGTGTCTTCCAATATATTTTGGACTACAACTCCCATCAGTCCTATCCAGCTTTGCTAATGGTCAGGGAAGATGGCAGCTGTAGTCCCAGACATCTCCAGGACACCAAATTGGAGAAGGTTGGTCTGCAATAGTGCTGTGCTGAAAGCTCTTCCAATTTCTCAAAGGCTTTCTTTTCATGTGGAAGAAGACTTGTGTTTTTCTGCTTCATTCTTAGGAATGTCTCCTTAATTTTGGTGAGTGTCATCCATTTGCGTTCAAGATTTTCCCTGGGCTGCCTCTGCCTGAGATATCTGTAAGAAGGAATCCTCCTTCAGGACAAACTATGGTACACAGTGGTTCCTCCCAGCATATTTTATGGTGGGGGCACAACAATTTGTGCTCTCAGTCAGTCCAAAACAACATTTTAAAACACTGCTGTACAAACTACTGTAGCTTTGGGGAGTCACTGTGCTTCAAAAGCACTGCTTGCTCTTGTTCATTACTCATCTACTACATAATAACTAAAAATAGAATGGATTTGCACGAGTAAAAATTTACCGACCGCTCCTGTTCCTGCTGTCCAGGGCAGAAAAATCCTGGCGGCTGTGCTGCAAAAAAACAATTCACTGAAGCAGACGGTTCCATCTCAGTGGAACTCAGCCGATTATAGGCTTGAATAACCCATGTAATAACAGCAAGTTGTATGGCAAGTCCAGAAGAGGCCAGGCAGATATCACCTTGACCTCTGCTAACTGGAATCCAATAGGCAATTATTCATCCTTCTCCGAACATCTGAAGCAATCACTTGGAGTGGGGTGGACAAATGCTGAGGTAGCATCTTGGAGCAGCAGTTGACCAGAGAGGCAAGACAGTATGTAGCTAGACAGTGGGAGGAGAAGAGGCTCCTAATTGAAAACAGGGGACACAGTTGAAATGCCAGCACAAAAGAAATGTCGCTCCTACAGTACCCAACTCAAATTACAGAAATGAGTGACAAAAATATTTTTTATCCGAGAAGTGGTGGATATGAGGACAAAACATCAAGCATTAAAGAGAATTCATTAGTGGCTAATTGTGAATTCATTGCCTGGGACCACAAGGAACAGTATGCTGTTACTATTTTGCAATTGCAGACTTTCCCCACCCGTAGAAGCCCTTGAATATGTGGTATGCAGATTCCAAAAAAGAAAAAAATCCATTTAAAGCACTATAAAAAGGTACCCCTGCCCGTACGGGCCAGTCTTGACAGACTCTAGGGTTGTGCACCCATCTCACTCAAAGAGGCCAAGGGCCAGCGCTGTCCGAAGACACTTCCGGGTCACATGGCCAGCGTGACATTGCTGCTCTGGCGAGCCAGAGCCGCACACGGAAACGCCGTTTACCTTCCCGCTAGTAAGCGGTCCCTATTTATCTACTTGCACCCAGGGGTGCTTTCGTACTGCTAGGTTGGCAGGCGCTGGGACCGAACAGCGGGAGCGCACCCCGCCACGGGGATTCGAACCGCCGACCTTTCGATCGGCAAGCCCTAGGCACTGAGGCTTTAACCCACAGCGCCACCCGCGTCCCTATTTAAAGCACTAGAAGGAAGCATAAAATATTTGTTGTATTTCTGATAGGGAAATCCCTTCTAAGGACAAAAAGCATGCCATGCCTAACAGAGGCAATATGACTTGGCATAATTACATATGGCCTCCAGCAAGATGCCAGCAGCTTTCGCAGGTGATCCCCATCATTATCAAAGCTAAAATCACCTATTGCTGAGTCCCATTAAATGTCATCTATTTTCTAATGCTCTGTTTTTACTATTATATGTTTATAAATTACAGATGTATTATAATTGGGCAGCTATAGGAGGACGTTCTTGTGTAGGCTTTATTAATTATCATTTTATTGTTTTGTCCTTGACAGAAGCTGTAATTAATTTGTAAATAGTGCCTGTTCTTGTTTATAACTATGAATATTTTTAAGGGAAGGATTCTAGCAATGTGGGATATATTCAGTGGACCTTCAATCTGAGGCTGTCCAAAATGTTGCCTCCAAAGTTCTGAAAAATTTTGGTGGCTTTTTTGAGAGTAGGACTGCTTGTTTGTTAAATCAGAGCAACATAGGATTTTTAAAAACTTAAATAAAGCATTTAACTTCATCTTTAAAATACTCTGCCAATCTGCTTTAACAAAAAAACAATCCTCCTGTCTCCTGTGCTCCACATGTAACATTTTGGACATTCTCACTTCTTGCAAAACCCATGGACCTCCCCCAGCAATTGGGAGCCTCTGGTCCTATTGGCTAACTTCTGCCCAAAAGGCCCCTAATGTGTGGCTGTTTCCCACAAGCTACACCCACCTGCTTCACCCCTGATGTTATGGCCTACCTGGAGTGAGGGGACCTCAGATTCCAGTCTGCCAGGCTGAAAAGGTCCCCCACCCCTAATCTAGAGAAACATGGAAATAGGTAGACCTCTATGGTACATAAAAGTACAGAAACAATTCAGTGCACAAGACTTTGTGGGGACCCTAATTTGATTTGGGCAAAGATTAATGGCATCATCCTTTGCCTTGTGGAAAGGGCAGACCCCTGAATCACCCCGATTCATCTCATTTATCCCTCATACAGATCCAATGCACACTTGTAGAATTTACTAGCATTCCCCCCATAGCCACTCAAATAATTATTTACCAAACCACCAGTGTCCTCGTTTTCAACATTTCCTTCTTCTGTTGTTCCTAGTGCACAAGGACACCGAATGCAAATTTGGTCGCCGAAAGATTTCTTCTAGCACTCAACTTTAAGACGTGGGCATTTCTCAACAACAGGTGAAATATGACATTCCATAAACAAGCATGCCCTTGCTCTGAAAGAAGTTTCAACAGATAATACGCCTTGAAAAAAGATTTCAAATGCTGCGTAGAATTTAATATCGACAAAGCAACTACTTTAGTAAGGCAGCCCGTGTTCACAACTCAATCAGATTTCGCAGAGTTCAGGGGCAAGCTTCCCAGTGATTTCTATGGGAGCCAGGTCAGGCATTTTCCTTGAAGGTCCAACTTTCTTAAGAATTTGAGGGCACAGTAACACTACAGAGGAATGTTAGCAGTGGAGTCTGGTCCAGTAGGGCAAGTGGAGCTCTGCCCCACCAACTTCAACCTGCTCTAAGCCTGTTCCCACCTGCCTGCCTTCTTGCATAGATCCAGTCCAGAGGATCACACCCCTTGGTAGCTTCCATTTCCTCTGTCTCTGTGTTTCTCCTTTAAAAACCAGGAGGGAGCAAAACTGGGGCAAAATTAGAATTAGCTGGTTCTGCAATCATTGACTCTGTCACCACCTACTGTTAGACTCCCTGGGTTCTTCCCCACCAGTCCGAATGGGCACTAGTCACCACTGCATGCTAGCAATGAGGAACAGAAGTTGCAAGGATTATTCCTCCACTCTTCCCCCTTAGTAGTATTGCTAAATTATAAAGAGGTGCTGACAGACAGTACTGAACAATAATTAGACTGGTGTTTCATTCTTCAGTCATTGCATTTAAAAACTTGGAAATGTTTATCCAAGGCACACAGAGGGCTAGTGGGAAATAAGTTTCCTTATTACTGCAGAAAACGGGGGGAGTAATAAGAAACCACCCATAGGAGGAAAATGACTCCATGTGTGATTAGCTCATAAATAATTATGGATTAGTTTTATTCATTACTAATCTTTAATTTAGTTTATGAAATTTATTTATCATTTCGCGCAACTGAAATGAGTCCCAAAGGAGGTTTAGGTTATATCCACACCATATGTCTAAAGCACTCTTATAGCACTTTAACAGACATGGGTTGTCCCAAAAGATTCATGGGAACTGTAGTTTGTTAAGGGTGCTGGGAATTATAGTTCTGTGGGAGATCTCCTGACAAGTCTCAGCACACTTAAAAGACTGTTGAAGTGAAGACTGTGGAATGCACAAAAATGTATACGTTTCCTACAAAAGTACGATGTGGATGTGGCTTCTCAAGAAAAGTAAAATAACAAATTAATAAGAAACCCAGAAAAGCAATACAAACACAGTAAAAAAAAAAAAATCTGCACACAAAATAATAAAAAACAAGAATATCCACCCCACCTAACACAGGAATGATGACTAGAAACAGCTGCTATGATTTGGACCATTAATAGAGTTCAAATGCCAGAGAAAATAAAAATGTTTTTGCCTGGCGCCAGAAAGATAACAGAGTCAACGCCAGGTGAACTTCCCAGGGGACAGCATTCCATAATGGGGGACTGCACTGCCCCAGAGAGGGCCTTTTCCCTCACTGCCACCCTCAAAACATCTCTTGGAGGCGACACAAGAGAGAAGAGCCTCAAGGAAGGGCTTCGTTTTTGTTGCTTATAACTGTTTCTCTGTATTTTGTTGCTTTGTTTTGCTTTAAAGAAAAGAGCAAATAGGAGCAGATCTAAAACCAGGCCACTATTCCAGGCCATCAGCTCGTTGTCTGTTCTTATGGCAAGACTTCAGGAAAGGACCAACTCAAGGAGTTTGTCAAAAAGCCAGATGTTACATCTGGGAAGGGTTTGCTTACACCTTGCCATCTGGAACTTTTTAGTGCTCTTGATTGTTTGTTAGTTTGGGGCTTAAGGGGGGGGGAGCTCGCTCTAGTAATGATGCTTCACCAATCATGATTATGTACTCTGAATTGCACAAGGGCAGTTGTTGTAAGTACAAGGGTAAAAAAGCAAAACAAAAACACGGATGTTGCCAATGTTGTTCCGGCTCACGTGTGGTAATCAGTGAATGAACAAATAGTTTCCATCTACAGTATGCGTGGAATGCCTTTATTCTCTCGTCATAGTATTTCAATATTCTCAACATTATCAAATGACGCACACCTGTCTGTCATGCATTTGCTGCTCTACTGAACTGTACATCGAGTTGATGACCAAAAGGTTGTTCAGTGCTACACCAAGGTTAGCAGGCTAATAGCTTATAATTCTTAAAGGTAAAGGTAAAGGTAAAGGTACCCCTGCCCGTACGGGCCAGTCTTGACAGACTCTAGGGTTGTGCGCCCATCTCACTCAAAGAGGCCAAGGGCCAGCGCTGTCCGAAGACACTTCCGGGTCACGTGGCCAGCGTGACATCGCTGCTCTGGCGAGCCAGAGCTGCACACGGAAACGCCGTTTACCTTCCCGCTAGTAAGCGGTCCCTATTTATCGACTTGCCCCCGGGGGTGCTTTCGAACTGCTAAGGTTGGCAGGCGCTGGGACCGAACAGCGGGAGCGCACCCCGCCACGGGGATTCGAACCGCCAACCTTTCGATCGGCAAGCCCTAGGCACTGAGGCTTTAACCCACAGCGCCACCCGCGTCCCTTATAATTCTTAGGTTGCAGTAATAATAAAAATAACCCTTATGACAGGCTGAAGAAGGATTGGACTGAGTGCAGGTCCCCCTCTGCTAGGTTCTGTTGGAAGCACCAACACAAACCTCACCCTTCTGTCCACCAGACATGTGTATTCCTGCTGGCAGAGCCCAGTGGAAAGCTCTGAAATGAGGTTTTCCAAAAGGGCGGGGTGTGATGCTGAGGATCCTCTGGAGCTGCTTTCACAGCCAGTGCCACCCAATATCAGATAGTCAAACAGCCAGAATAAAAACATTAAATTACTGTACAAACATAATGCAAACAAAAACATCTGCCTGGTGCCAAAACAATGACAAACTTGCTGCTAGGAAGGCCTCTTTGGGGAGAGCGTTCAATAGATGGGGAGCTATCACAGAAAAGACCCATCTCTCGCCACCACCCTCCAGAC
Source organism: Podarcis tiliguerta (assembly GCF_965153285.1). NCBI lineage: Eukaryota > Metazoa > Chordata > Lepidosauria > Squamata > Lacertidae > Podarcis > Podarcis tiliguerta. The sequence continues at coordinate 40,012,911 of NC_139538.1, forward strand.
ATCTCTTGGATCACAGGTTCCATGCAAGTTCCTATGGGGAAAGATGGTTCTTTAGGTGTAGGGGTCCTGGGCTGCGTAAGGATCCAAGGGCTGCCATGCCTCCCCTGCCTGGGTTTCTCCGCCATGTTTCTCTATAGCTATGTGCCTGACTATAGACAGAAGTATGCTCTTCAGCTTAGCATTACAGCATCCATCCAGACTGGCCATCAAGATCCACCAGCATTATTGCACAGGAATGACATCCCTAACTGCCTTCTGGCCCCTCCCCTCCAGGCACTTGGTTTGGTCAGATAGACCTCCTCTCAGTCAATGTCTTCTACTGCCCAAGTGTTCCAAGTGTCCTGGAGTCCCAATAAACAAGCTGATGGAACGTTCCAGCCATTTGGAACAGCTTCACTGACAATACCAGAATCCAAAATAATCATAATAAAAGTATACAAAAGCCCTGACTCAGTGGTGAGCACATTCTTGAAGCCCCACCGGGAACTAAGCAAGAGAGGCTTGGGGTGGAGGTAGGGCAATAAATGGCAACCAGGAACCACACAGAGGATGGCTGAAATACTTCTTTTTGAGCTGGCACACTTCTGTAGGGCTCAAGAGGGACCCCAGATCCTTCACCTTTTTTTGACAGCTTCATTAGCTACTTCATCAGAGACTCCCAAAATTATTCCTGCTGAGCCCCAAAAGGTGAATAGCAAAAGCCTAAATTGTGTGCGGGGGGATGGGTGCTGCAGGTGGAGGTGTGGGCATGGAGGCAGCTTAACTTGCCAGCCAGCTGGCCCTTCCTATTGGGCACTCCTACCCCTGTATTCCCCTAGACCTCCTCCCTTGGGAGATATCAACTTAAGTCTTCTCCCAGAAAAAGGGTGTGTGGCAAATCTGTCCCAGCCACAGAGAGAGAGGAGCACTCTCTGTTGAGGTAAATGGGATGCCTTGTTCTGTCTTATCCTGACTTGCCAAATTATGGGCGACACAAAACGTGGAAAACTTTGTACACCAAGTCAAGACTCACAGGAGGACTATTATGGATTATTGCATATGCATCAAAGGTCCGAGGTTCCAATTCCTTCTTGGAGCAGCCTTGAAGGGTAAACTTTCTGGGGACAAACCTGTTAACTGCTTGTCCATTGAAGTTATCGCATATGTTTTCCTGCAACCTTCATATGCTAGTACAGCATTTGGATTATGAATCTGAAATGTAAACAGTCCAGCTTGAGCTGCGTTCAACTTTTTTCCGTCAAAGCACAGCCCTAATTCTATCCTTATGTTTAGAATAACTTTTGCTGAGGTCAGGAGGCTGTGTTTGAACCATAAATTGCGTCTGTTCTGAGACAGTGGGTCTGAGCTCATTTGTCATCCAGAATCTGATCTTGGGCTAATTAAAATAATCACTTCCATGTCACTAGTCAGCCCTGCAGAGCAATCCTTAATTCCACACCATCTGGCTGCAGAATGCCCTGACCATTTGGAGGCACGAGCAAAATCAGAGGCTTTGAAGTTGCATTACGCAGATGAAAAGCTGTGTTTCCTGTTAAAGGCCACTTTTACACATGACTAACCAGCAGAAAATTGGTTCAACCTGGGGGCCCTCTGTGGCAATTGGAATGCTGTTGTCTCTTGGACACTAGGCGCTCTGTGGGTAAGTGTTGGTGGACATGGATGAAACTTCCTTCCTTCCTACCTCCATCAAACAAATTGCCCACATGCAGTTGGGTAGTTGCCCTTACCCTAAGGATGGAGGAGAAATTCGATTCAGTTCATGTTTAAAACTGAATCTATCAAATATTCATTTCCCAAAAACAAGGAGACCCAAAATACACCCAGCCTTGGAAATTCACACCAAATTTTGTGATGCAGCTCTCTGCCCAATGTTTACAAAAATGCATAAATAAGAGGCAAGCGTGCTTTAAAATGAATATATTAGCAAAAATAACATACTTAGAAATTGCTTGCGAAAATGTGTGCACTAGTCAAAACAGCATACAAAAATGTTTTCATTAGCAGAAAATCACACTCTAATGCTAAAGAATTAAATTGCTGCAGAGAAGTGAATTTCAGGTTGGGAAACTGGGAAAGCGAGAGAACCAACATGGACAAGACTTTTCCATCCCAATTTTAGGCACATATATTTTCCATCCCGTTACTATGCAGACACTATACTTCGGAAGGTATATGAGAGGTTAAAGACTGCATTTTGTACTAGGCAGAAGTTATTATGCAAGATCCATATTTCTGCTGTGCCTCAGACAGTTGAGATTTCCTGGGAGTAGTCATGCTTTGATCTGGAAGTAAGGCTAATTTGCAGCCCTAGATTGGCTGAAGCAAATACTGGCAAGCAGAACCATTGCAGCCTGCTGTTTCCAGCCAAATGCACAGTACTGATCATGGATGCAAATGGAGCTGGGCTAGAAAATAAAGACATCCCAGCAGATGGTTCCCGAAATATTCAGACCGCAGCATGTGCCAGTTGAGCCTTTCTGGCGGAAATAAAACTAGTCAAATTGAACATGAATCTCTAGCTATTGACCATTAGCTGTAGCATTTCCTTTTGATGGTTCCTAACGCGACTTCTCACAAATGATTACAGAACAGGGTTAGAATCTCCAACAGGGGGATATGTAAGGCATCTTAGTTGACGCTTCAAGGGCTAGAAAAAAATTGACCAGTGCCATCCTTGGCTGTATTCCTAGCCTATCATACATGGCAACATATTGTGGCCTCCTGGAGCACACTCTACTCTGCATTTTAAGTAGGTAAGAACTGAGCAATATTTCATGTCAAGATGTATTATAGGCAAAATGTCCTCCTCTGCCACTGTTTATTATCTTTGGACTGCCGTTTCTCTAATGTTCTCCGAAGCTTCTATGCAAGTTTCCCTTTGGGTGCACATGCCCCATCCCTATCTCTCCTCCTGACATCAGAAAACTCATCAACCAACATGCCCTCAGTCTTGTGTCCGGACCATAAAAAAGAGAAAATATCAGTGTGCATGATCAATATATTGAAGATACCTAGTGCCAAAACCACAAACTATCTCACCCAGCAGTTTCACATAAATATGGAACAGATGAGAGGATATGATGGAGCCCTACAAGCAGTGGTGAGGAACCTCAGGCCTGGGGGCACAAATGAAGCCCCATATGCCCCAAGGTGGTGTGCAAAATATTAGGAAAAATAACATACAAACTTACAATTTATATGGGGAAATGACTTGCACAAACTCTGCATATGAAATAAAGCTGCATACAAAAATGTGTCTACAGTGGTACCTCGGGTTACATACGCTTCAGGTTACATACGCTTCAGGTTACAGACTCCGCTAACCCAGAAATATTACCTCGGATTAAGAACCTTGCTTCAGGATGAGAACAGAAATCGTGCTACGGTGGCGCGGCGGCAGCAGGAGGCCCCATTAGCTAAAGTGGTGCTTCAGGTTAAGAACAGTTTCAGGTTAAGAACGGATTTCCAGAACGAATTAAGTACTTAACCTGAGGTACCACTGTATTTGGAGAATTGTGCTAAAATACCAAAACATTTTCATAATATCTTTAAAAAAAAAAAAAACTGATGAGAAAATGTGGGAAACTACAGCTAGCCATGGAAAACTGAGATAAACCAAAATGGACATATTCACCCATCCCTGGGTATATGCCAACACTCACTCCAGTTGCTACAGAATTAGAAGCAGGGCTTTTCTTCTGCCAGAACATGCCAGAGTGCAGTTCTGGCACCTTTTTTGCCTTGCTTTGTCCTAGAAGTCCACTCACCCAGCAAAGGAAGTTCCCAAGCAGCAAGGTTTTCAGGATGGCAGCCAAGGTGGTCTGAACTGGTGGGGGCCAGGTGCACACGGGCCCGATGGCGGCTGAAGCAGGTGGCAGGTTGAACTGCAAACCAGGCATCTTGACACTCAATTCTGGTTTCCCTCAGGTTGGCAACTGAGACGGTGAGTTCCTGCACCTTGTTTTCGTAGAAAAAAGCACCGATTAGAAGTTTTCTCTACGTTGAAACAAAAAAAGTGTAATAAAGTGCTAGAGAATACTTAAGGAAGTCTTCCCAACCTGATGTTTTGGACTACAACTCCTATCAGCCCCAGCCTGTCAGCAGCTGATGGGAATTGTAGTCCAAAATATTTGGAGGGTAAAAGAGGCAGCGTCTGGTGGAGCTGCAAGGTAAACAAAGAGCTTTCACTTTCTTTTCCTAATGCTGGGGAAGCAAATGAACGAGAGGGTTGAGTATTAAAATGCCACTCAAGTTTAGATTTTATGCTTTCATGCTGCATCTCAATTAATCAAAAGATTTGCCATAAAACCTCAACTGGCAAGGCTGAGAGCGCAGTGGTCATAAAATATGAGCTGATTAATTTCCCCCTAATTTGTATGATAATTAAAATTCCAACTTTTAATTCTGTTAATTGTCCTCCCGCAAGGGGGTTGATTGGGCTTTGCTAAATCACGCTGTGAAAATGTGCTTCCCGCAGGTCTGTCTTTGTTTCTCTTAAAAATGTAACGCTTTCGCATAATTATTCCGTAACTTCTATAGATAAATGTGCGCTTATCTCGTTGGCCTGTTTTGGCATGACTCTAAGCCTGACTTAAGCAGCGCTCATAAATCAAACGCTGAGCATTGTTAGGCATTTCTCATTAGGACTTGACACAACCTCGCCAGTTCACTGTCCCTCTTAATGAATGGCGAAACCCCAGTGGCAGAGGAACGATACAAAACGCAGAATCCTCCTCAGATGAACTACAAACAGGCTGAAAAATATTGTCAGAGTGCTGGACATCACCTCTCCCCAACCCCCCCGCCCCTCCAGCTCTGGTTTTCATCAACACTACAGGCCTGGATTCAGGACAGCAAAATGCAGCACTGAAATCCCAGCAAATCTCACGCTGTTCATGGAAACGAGAAATAATCCCCGTGCTCTTGGGCTGAGACAAAGTAGCGATGCTTCAGAGAGCCTCCAACTAATGTTTTGCTTGCTGGTCAGATCAAAAGCTTCATTAACCCCTTGCACATTTCCAGTACAGGAGCCGAATGCACAATGCCTGCAGGGGCCACGCTGGGCTGATCAGAGTAATTGAGGAGGCAAAGAAAAATGGGCAGGTCCTTCCTCTCTAGGGTCCTTATCTACCTCTCTCACACATTCCCCTTTTGGGAATACAGCACAAAGAACATCATAACCTGACCCACCAGTCCCTGAAAGGGCTTACAACAGTTCCGCTACATGTTATATTAACTGGGGGGGGGGGGGTGAGCCTCCTCTCAAATCTCAGTGTGATAAATGCTCCACGCTCAAAGGATTCCTGGACTCAAGCTATTAATCCCCTAGGTTCTTGCCTCTTACATAAGGTGACCAGTCCATCTTCTTCCTGATAAATTTCATGCCTCACCCCTGAGCTTTCCTTGAGGGGTGGAGGGAGTTGTTGCCAGGTCTCTGTCACGTCTCTACACAACTCACTAACCAGGACCCATTTCTCATTCAGAGCATCTCTTGCTTGATAGCATAGTGCCTCCATGCCATCTGCTCAGAGGTTTCCGATACATAATGGTACCACATACACAGGCTAAAGTGAGGATCAAGGTTTTATGAAAGAGTTTCGGAGGAATCAAAGGTCAGAACCTTTTCTCCTTTGGCCATGTTTATTGCTTGCTCATCTAAACTAGTGGCAGGCAATTAAATTTCACCAGGGCCCCAGAAGGCATGACAGCAGCAGAAAGTAAAAAATTATTCCATTTTTTAAAAAAATAAAAAATTACTTGGTTTAGGTTTGGGGTTAACGCTGACTAAAGGAGGGAGCATTTACTAAATCTGAAGGGTGTTCTGGGCCAAGTGCTATTTAAAAATAAGTAAACCTAAGAAGTGAGAGTAGGGACCGTGAAGCTGCCCATAAACCAGAGCTGGATTACCCAATAGGGCATGAGATACAGCAAGGTGCTTAAAATAAATAAAATAAACTGACATCTGATTTCAAAAAAGCAACCAAGTAGTCATCTAGAAAATCTAGAAATAAGTTATTTTAAGTTATTTTTGCATCATTTCAAAAAATGACATTTTATTTTACGGTTTAGAAAGTCATATAATCAGATTTGGAAGGGACCACGAGGGTCATCCAGTCCAACCCCCTGCAATATTAGTTTTGGTTTTATTATTATAATTCATATTGTGCAGCTAAAACCACATGCATGTTTGTCTAGGTAAGATGGGATGAAGAGGGGAAATGTGCTAATCTTCAATTATAACTTGACTCTTAACAGCTGAAATTTGATTATTGAAAAAGTTAATATCCAGCACTTTCTTGCTCACGTAGGCACCAGCCGCCTTCAGCATGCCAGAATGGCTTTCTCTAGTCAGGACCTCATAGCCAGGACTCTGAGAGATGGCTAGACTCTGCACAAGCTGAGATCCTGGGGACTAACAATCACAGATGCAGCCAGGGAACCTGAACAGTAGGGCTTGTGCTGACACTTTAGGTCAAAAGTTAGAAAAATCGGGTTTTGACAACAACTTTCCCATCCTCAAAGTGGGCAAAGTCAGACCAGCCCTTAAATTAAAAACAAAAACAAAAAAACCCTTCCACTTTTTAATGTAGTCATCATTATTCAGCCTGATTGGGGCCAATACATTTATCACTCCACTAGCGTTGTTGTTGCTGTTGTTGTTAAATCCTTATTCTGAATGGGTAACTTGAATTTGGAAAAAGGTTCTGTTTTAGTTGAGGTCCAACAAAGGCTGCAAAAAAAATGATCCAGGTGTGCTCTACAGTAGTTCTGGGGGAAATAAGGTTCATCTTCCTTTCAGTCCAGGTTCAGGACCAGATTCAGTTTGATTCCTTGTCACCAGTAGAATTGGAAGCCTGATCACACACAAACACGTCATCGTATTCTTTATATTATGACTCAGTTGGTGATCCAGGCTCCAAAACATCTGGTCTTCCATCTCAATTCTACATAACCCACCACTTGAGTTGAAGTACATTCAGACCCTGCACCTTTTTATTTAACTAGGTGAGTTCCCCAAATTGGTGCTCTCCAGACGTTTTGGACTAGAAATCCCATCTGCCCCAGTGGCATGGCCTACGGTCAGTGGTGATGGAAGTTGTAGTCAAAAAAGTCTAGAGGATACTAAGTTGGGGAAACCTACATTAGGTTAGAACACACACCCCTCTCAAATTTCAGATTTCTCCAAGTGAAGTTGCATGCTGTGTTAAAAAAATAATTAACAACATGTTGTTTGCTTGGTAAATAAGCTTTGGGAAGACGCACATCTTTGGTGTTTTCCACTGAAGCTATTCTCCCACCTCTCCCATCAATCCCTTGACCTGACTCCAATCTTGCAGCTGTTATAATAATCTTCTAATAGCAATTAACTGGTACTTTCCACACAGAACTTCAATTAGACTTAGATAAACACTTCAGCGATGAAAAGTGTCTGTCTCAGATCCATCAACCATGCCTTAAAAAAACCAAAAACCTCACAATACCTCCAGGCCTGGCATCAGCAGCCCTGGCAGTGACCCACTACCAACTAGATAGAACTTCCAAATTTGCTGTAGTAAGAAAGAGAAACAACAGAAGCACAAGCTGTTCATTTCCCTCTCCATTTGAAGAAGTCCTCTATTGGAAGCAAGGCTGGCAACTTGAATAAAATATTGGGGCCCCAGGAAAGCCCCATCCCATGGGGTATTTTATTGGGGGGAGTTAGCTCTTATGTTTTGAAGGAGTGTCTGGTACAAGTCTGGCTTGAAGATAAGAAGGGAAAGTAGGGCCCCTAAAGTTGCTCAGTTAGCTGGTTAGCTGTCAGGCCACTTGGTCATGATCTTTCACGTTACAGTGAGATGTACACTTGCATGTTTACATATAAATTTGCACATGCAGATTTTATGCAAATGCATAAAACCTTTGTCTTCTTTTCTTCACAGTGCATAAGTGGCCAACTTACCTAGAGAATTAATGGCCGGGGTGAAATGTGAACCAGTGGTTTTGCTCCCGGCAGCCCACCTTTTCCAACTCCCTGCCTTATCAATACATTAGAATTACTCCTGCACGTCCTAATGGAATAGCTGTCCAGCCTTGCCATGCAGTGAGACAGGAAGTAGAAAAGATGTTCCATTTGTTCAAGATATTCTACACACATATTTCTGCCCAAGAGGGCAGAAATGATTCTATAAATCCTGGAATTGTAGCTTGAACGCTGCTCCACCTGTGACCCTCAAATCTACTGCAGACTCTTCCATCACTAGTAATTGGCTATAAATGAGAAAGTGCGAAGCCTGTTTCAGTTCAAGTTGTAAACAAGCTGGTATGATGGAGAAAGCATATCATATGAGCAGAACGCTTCCGCCTCCCCATTCCTGCCATGCCAATGCCACAAATTCCTTTGCACAGCATTGCAAGCGCTGGCCTTCTCTAAGCAACATCCCCAAGGGTCCAAAACTGACCTTTAGCACATCCCATGAAGAAGGCTGCCATCTTGTATCCCATACACCATACAAGAGAACTTGAAGAGCAATGTGATAGGACTTATTCCCTGTGTTTGCCCTGAGGGTCCAGCTCCCTGTTGATTCTCTCCCAACCAATAGTGGGGTGAAATGTGAAAAGCTGGGCCGGGGCAAGGTCACTATGGAAGAAAGGAGATTACCCTACATATTCATAGGTGCCAGTGTTCAAGGCAAGGGATGTATCCAAGTAGAGCACCCTGGGCTAAGATTATCACCAAAAGTGAACTCAGCAGAATTATGATATTCAGGCTCCAGCTATAGTCTATTATTAGGTTATCTGGCATGCAAGGAGGCAGCTGCGCAGTGAGACAACCAACTCAGAAAGCACAGCTGAATGCACAAATAGCGAGAGCCCTTTTCAGACCATTGATCTTGCAGGCCCAGCCACGCTGGTGTCTGACTCAGATGCACATGGAGAGAGTGAAGGAGGAAGGAGCTGTAATTGCTCCTTTTGCAAATTTTACTTGTGCTCTGTAAGTAAGAGAGACCTTCAGAGACTTGTTAAACCCGCTCATGGAGCCTGCAGTAGCCGCTGAAATGAATACAAATGGGTGGAGCAGAGGGGTTTGTAATGTTAAGAGACTCTTGCATGTCACAGTTAACCTTTGGCTGCCAGCTTGCGGATATATCATGGCTAATGAGATAGAGCTATAATAAGGAAATGTTAGAAACAAATAGTAGGCAAAATGTCTCAGGCCGGAAGCCAAGGGAGTGAGGAGGAGTTGTCCTTGGTGCACATTATCTCATCTTAAAGAATATTTACTAGAAATTTCTCAGAAACTTTTCCTTTTCCTGAGGAAATTTCTGAGATTTTTCTTTTTCTCTCACCTCACCCTGCTTCCTAGAAAAAGAACAGCACATTGAAGAAACTTCTCTCAATAATTTCCACAGTTTTTTGTGTGTGGTGAAGCTTCCAACTTCTCTCTACAATTCCCCAGAAAGACACTAGTTCAGGGACATTATGGAGGTTGTAGATTGGAAGCCAGAATGGAAGCCAGACAGCAGTAACAGCAGGGGGGGGGGGTGAAGTCTGGTGAAGAAAAGCTTTCTGGCTCCTGCCACTAATAATGCTCCGCTACACCCCTAAGAACCTGTCCTCCTTCCCTGCCAAACTTGGGTGAAATGCCTTCCCAGCACCCACTTCTCTGGCCACAAATAAGAAGAGAAAAAACTGGGGCCATTTGCACACAGCTCTAATATTTACCACACCAGTGTACATAAGAGATTCCAGGCTTTCGTTAATTTTTGCTTCTGGCATTACTTAAGTGAAGCTCAGTACATCATGACCACTTTGGATGTTGCATTTTTGCAATGCAACTAGTGAAGTGGCATCTTTATAACAGCTAAAGGTCAGATGTGACAGTGAGATGTGTCCTGAGACCTTGAGAGATGGTGCTATTATGTCTAAGGCTCGGAGCTGCTTCACATGTTCTCAGGAGCTGTCCAATCAGGAGGTGGGATGAGATAACTATCTCAAGTGACAGATGCAGAAGAATAGTAAATTGGTGTTCTCCTGCCTGCCTGCCCCCTGCCTGCTTCATTACTGACCTTGTTATTGGCCACTGGCTGCCAGCTGAGCCAGTGAGGTGAAGGTCTCTTCCGGTCTCTCCACCACCACCTCCCCCCTCAGAGTTTCACTCTGAGGAAGGGCCAATGGGGTGCCGCTGCTGAAGGATACCATAGTCAATGGTATCAAAAGCCACTGAGAGGTTGAGGAGAATTAACAGGGACACATTTCTCCTAGCTCTCTCCCGACAGATGTCAAAATCCAGGGCAACCAAAGCGGTTTCTGTGCAAAAACTAGGCCTAAATCCCACTTGAAATGGATCTAGAAAATCATTTTCCTCCAATAGCAGCTGGATCCAGTCCACAACCACACACTCAAGAACCTTACCCAAGAGGAGTAGATTGGCAACTGGCCAGTACGTAATTACTTAAATTTTCCAGGTCTGGGGAGGGTTTTACCACCACCCCTCCTTCAAGCATGCAAGGACCACCCACTCTCACAGGGAGGTATTAATCACCTCCCTGGCACAGCCAGCTGTCCCCTCCCTCCTAGTTTTTATCAGCCATGAAGGGCAAGGGTCCAGAGTGCAAGTGATGGCCCTGACCAACCCAAGCACCTTGTCCACATCCTTGAGCCTTACTAACTGAAACCCACCTGACACAACAGGACTAGACAGTGCTCTGGACACCCCTTAAGAATCCCCTGCTGGGGAGTCAAGACCCCAGTGGATGCATGCGATTTTAGCATGGCCTTGGAAAACTCTGATTGGGTGGCATGTCTCATCAATGATATATGGAAGCTTGGGGGACAACTTGGGGCAGGGCAAGTCCTCAGAGATGCCTCCCCCCCTATGATTTCCATTGTGAACCCAGAGTGCGGGTGAGGAATCTGCATATCATTAAAAATTATTCATATGCACACCCTTAAGAAATTCCACTTTACCCTCTATTTAGCACGTATCAGTGGTGGAATACTGGGGCAACATGAAGCTGTAAAGAAATGCAGAAACTTTGGTATTTTTATCAAAATTTAATCCCCAATTGATAGAACTGCACTGAGTGCATTATATTAATAATACAGTATGTGCTCTCACCGATAAGACAAGAAAATCAATTGTAATTCCTTTGGCTGTTTTCTCATATATTCTCAACTAGTTAACAGCCAATCTTTTTTCCCTTTCCTTTTTTTGTACAAAGCAGCCAATGAATATTTCATGTCAGACCACAAGTGGTAACTGTATTTGCCAGCTAATGAGATGCTCTACGCATGGTCTGGGGCAGAATGGGGGCAAGGCCTGTTTCAGCTTACGTGGCCAGCAGGCTGCAATGCGAAGGTGACAAATTTAAATTGTGAGATTAATGGATAATGTGGAACGGCAATCATTGCAACACATCCAGAGACCTTTATAAATTGACAGCTACCTTCATCTCATCCTAACAAGCTGCAACCCATGAAGTTCTCAAACCATGGGACCAAACGCCAGTTTCATCAGCAAATGGAAATACAAGCAGGGCTGTGAGACCAGCAGTAGATCTTGTGTGTGGAGGGGAAAGAACCAGACCACTCAAATCCAATTGTTAGGTTTAATTCGTTTGATCAAGAAGTTTAAAGGCAAAGCACTCTTTTGAACTGGAACCAATTAGCTACTATTGACAGTAGTGTGAGGGAGTTCTATGGCTGTTACACTGTTTGAGGAAAGATGGGTGGAATAGCCCTGGCAGGGTAAGTATAGCAGTCCTTTCCTTGCTGCCAGCATCTGTTCAGAAGGAGAGGAATTGGGAATGAGAAGGATGCGTGGCAAAGGGATTCCAGGTCCTATGGAACGCTTCTTACATAAAGCTGTATATGCAAAGGCTCCACCACTACAGATTCTCACATTCATTGTGCAGATGCCAGAGGGTGAGTGCAGCCTTGCTCCCAGATCCAATATAAAGCAATCCAGGAGTATTAATGCTGTATACTAATATCATCTATCTACTAATATCAATTTGAGACTTCAAGTGCTTGCACTTACGAAGCCAAAGCCACACACCATACACACAGACTCCAATCACCAGCTTTCCATCCTTACACTATGAGTGACTATCCTAATTAAGTTCTTGCAGCTACATCTATTCTGGACAACTGGAGAATCAGGCAATGTTCTGTTGTGAGCACTGACCTTAGCCGAGACAAGGCTGGAGACATCATGAAAGCGGAGCTCAGGTGTTGTTTCAACAGGAGGCATCCTCAGACATAGCAGCTTAGTGGCTCTTCACTTAATAAGCTCCATCTGCTTTAGCATTGGTTGAATTTGATGGAACAGAGGAGTCTGTGGTTGACCTAGGGCTTCTGAGCTGAAGTCCTCTGAACTTGAGGAAGGCTACACGATGTCTTCAGACTGGAGTGCTGGCATCACAGGCTCTTCCTTTGGAAGTGCTTCCAGTTGGTTAAGTGCTTCTGGAGCTGGCCCTGAGGGCAATTCACTTTCCTACTCTGAATTCTGAATTCTTGTCCTCATCCCCTGAAGAAGGGAAGTTTGACCCCAGGTCAACTCCTCCTCTTTATCCCACCAGAGACCTGTGGACTCTAGCAGGCTACTTGCACAAATATTAAGTAGATATGATGCTCCCTTTTGGGAAATTCTGCTTTATCAAGTATAATTGACATCTAAGGGCAAAGATTTTATTAGACTTGTGGAGGCCTTTTAAAATTCTTGAAGACAGGAAGGTAATGGAACTTGGAGCACTTGCTGGAGCACAGCTGGAAGCCTTCATCTGCCCCAGCTGCAACAAAACATGTCTCTCCCATATCGGTCTCTACAGCCACAGCAGGTGCTATAGCTTTCCAACACTTTGACTTTGCCCCAAAGATGCACTCCTCCATTGTCTACCAAGACAGATGGATGCCAGCAACAGGATGTCCCGCCTTCCTTTACTTTGGGCTTGCTGATCCAGTTGCAGGATACGAAATGGAAGAAAGTGATCACCCAGATTTCACATCCACCCACCTACACAAATATGAAGGTCTGGAAACTGAGAGAACCATGAACCCTCACCCTCAACCACTCTCCTATTCTGATTATAATTTCTGGTGTGACATGTTCCATTTTAAACATTATTTATACTTTCTTACATTTACACCCCACTTTTCTCCCATCCTGGAATCCAAGGCAGCATCCATGTAGTTCCCTGGCAGTTCCCCACCCAGGCAATGGCCAGAACCAGATGTCCTTAGCTTCAGCCAGGTGGTGGCCTCACATTCCTTCAGACCATACCCTTGAACCTACTGGAACATTAGCTGTTTATGGGGACCTATTGCACATGCAATATAAAAGTAATTGATATCCTAATGTTATTCTGGGATTCATAATGCCTCTAGGAAATCAAGATTGAAGGTACAACCACCTTCAGAAGTAAGTAACAAACCCTTAGCAATTTAAGATGCTCAGTTAGTACAAGCTCACCTGAACCTGGGAGGTCACAAAGCACCCATCAATGTAGACCAGTAAAGTAGTTATACGCAGTGGTAGCCATTTCAAAAGTCTTTATTACAGCGATAAAAAAATGAACAAACCAGCAAACCATAACATTGCCTTTGAGGTCTGAATTTGATAACTTCCACAGAGGCTTGTGATGCTCGTAGTCAGTCATGCTACAAATCTGCCTTCCCAGGACCAAAAGAAAACTCACACTTCCCAAAATGATATATATATACACAACATAGCACGAGAATGACATTGTCTTCTGTGGTTATTCTGATTGTATCTAAAATCCCAATTTGTTGTGTGCTGGTTACTGTTAGCAAAACCCATCTGAAATGTGGATGGAAAAGAAGGGCATGGGGTTGATAATAAAGAGGAAATGATAGCTTAGAACAGGGACAGCCAAAATGGTGACCTTCAGGTGTGCCCCAAACAGCATGATGAGTGTTCAGGTATGATGGGAGGTGTAGTCCACCAACCTCTGGAGGACATCATATTGGCCACTGGTGTTTTGAAATTATGGTTAAGATCACTTGTTCACCCAGTTCTAAATTCTATTCACTTACAGCACATGCTAGAGAGGGGTTCTGCTCCCATTATAAAGGTAAAGGGTAAAGGGACCCCTGACCATTAGGTCCAGTCGTGACCAACTCTGGGGTTGCGGCACTCATCTCGCTTTATTGGCTGAGGGAGCCGGCGTACAGCTTCCGGGTCATGTGGCCAGCATGACTAAGCTGCTTCTGGAGAACCAGAGCAGCGCACGGAAATGCCGTTTACCTTCCCGCTGGAGCGGTACCTATTTATCTACTTGCACTTTGACATGCTTTTGAACTGCTAGGTTGGCAGAAGCAGGGACCGAGCAATGGGAGCTCACCCCATCACGGGGTTTCGAACCGCTGACCTTCTGATCGGCAAGTCCTAGGCTCTGTGGTTTAACCCACAGCGCCACCCACATCCCGCTTCCATTATAGAACTCCTTAAAATAATTCTGCAACTAGTCAGGAAACTAAGGGTTTCTTATGCAATCATAAAGGCAAGGAGGTATGTCCAACAGATTGCCTGACGGTGTGCCAATGACTACTGGCTAAAGCACTGTCAGAGCATTCAACTTGCAGCTGATGGTGACAATACTTGCAAAATGTATAAAGGCATGAAGAAAGCTTTTGGACCAACAATCAGAAAAACTGCACCGCTGAAAACCTTGTCTGGAGAGCATCAGAGATCGCAGCAAGTAGATTAAGTGATGGGCAGATCACTAGCAAGAATGATACTCATGGGAAAAGTTGGTCTTCAACACAGCAATTGACAGCATCTGGACTCTGCCTACCATCAACCCTCAGGCATGTGGGGAAGCCACAGGGCAGGACAGAATCCCAACAGAAGTGCTGACAGCTGACCTCATGACACACCTCCGCAGCCTCCTCTTGCAGTGCTGTGAAACAAGATCTGTGCCACAAGATATGTGCAACTCCAGCATTGTGACCATTAGGGACTGGCAGGGCGGTGATGAGTGTTTACCAGGGGAAGGGAGGCCGGAGTCTGACTCAGGAGACAGAGGCAGTGGTCTATGGGGACCTGTATCAGCCAGGATGCAAGAATCGGAGGCAGGGGAAGCTTGAGAGCTGGGGGAAGAGGCAGGCCAGGTAAGTGAAGGGCTGTGTTCTTCCCCACCCTCCCCTGCATCACTATCTTCCAGGGGGAAATTGAAATGGGATGAGCAGAAGCAGCTTCCACACAGGTGTGGTCTCTGGCTATATGTGCACAGCCCATGAAGGGAAGGTAGACAGGGAGTGGTCTCCAGTTGCTGCAGTTGCTCCCTAGAGCAGTTTCCCTATTCCCTGCCTCCAAATTCCCTATTCCCTGGGAATAGCTGCCTAGATGCTAGATTGCTGTGCATAGGCCTCCAGAGCTGTAGAAGCGACTGCAATAGTTGACAATAAAGAGTTAACTCTCTACCGTGTGCATTCCTTGGTTGGTAAGCGCCCTTAACAGTGACCCTCTACAAGAACAAAGGTGACCACCATGACTGTAACAAGCACCATGGAATCTCTCTGCTGAGTACTGTGAGGAAAGCCTTCACCCATGTAGTTCTCAACAGATTACAGTCACTGGCTAACAGGGTCTATCCTGACTCAAAATGCAGCTTTAGAGCTGAGAGGTCAACATTCGACATGATTTTCTCACTGCACCAACAGCAGGAGAAGTGCCAAGAGCAGAGACGCCCCTTGTATATCACCTTTATAGACCTGACAAAGGCCTTTGACCTCATCAACCGAAAAGGCAAGGATGAGGCACTTGTAGCCTCCGGGTGTTTTGGATCACAGTTCCTGTCAGCCCCACCCATTACGGGCAATGGTCAGAGATGACAGAAGTTATAGTTGAGCAACATCTGGAGAGCCAAAGTTTCATCGTCCTTGTTCTATGGAAAACCAAAACATATAGGCTGGATCTAGACACATTTAAAAAAACGTTTCAGGAAATTGCATTGTAAAGCTCATAATGGGAAGCCATGTTGCTGAAGGATCAAACTCTACAGCATCATCTGTTTTCATAGTGTTGTAGCACATTTAAAACGCTTTTTAAAAACCAATGTAGCTGAGTCCATAAAGTCATAAACCTTAGCGAAGATTAAATCTGGCACATGAGTAAATCATCTCAGGGTTGAGAATTCAAGCCCCACCTTGGGCCAAAGATTCCTGCATTGCAGGGGGTTGGACTAGATGGCACTCAGGGGTCCCTTCCAACTCTACAGTTCTATGAGTCTATGATCATTTCATCTGGGTGCTCATTCATTTTTTCCATTCCCCACGCAACCCCTCATGCTTTTAAGGCTGTGCCCTGCACTGTCTAAAACCAAGTCAGTGGGTGGTGATGTAAGCAAACATGTTGTAAAGTAAGATGATGGGCTGTTTTATTTGGAAGGCAATAAAGATGTTGCTGCTGAATACCAGTAAATCAGGCTCATTTCCCCCTTGTCATTACAGGCTCCATATCACAACAGTGCTTTATAATTAAAAATTTCCATTAGATCATAAAAAATGCAACTAAGCAATTAACAGTTTTTCATTATACTTATTGTTTAATTAGCAAGTTATGAAGATTGCTTGTTAAAAGCAAGAAACCTACCTTCACGCTTGGAGCAATGAACTCTTACAATTGCATGTGGTAATACAGATACTGCTTAATCTCTGCAGGTTCTCAGTATCCATCTCTTTAAAGGGCAGAAGAGGACGCAAGGGGTGACGCTTAATGTGATGCTCTTGGAAGGGGGATGCATTGATTAGAGAAAAGGGCTGCTGGAAGCCACATTTGATGGCCCTCTCGCCTTATACTTGAAGCTCAGTTCAGCTTGGAAGTTGGGAACTCTCCTACTAATCCGGCACACAGCACACTTCACTTACAAAGTGCTTCGCTCTCTTTCTAGCATTTGCTCTCCCACTAAACCAGTGAAACAAATCCCTGTGGCTATGCAAACTGACATGGGAGTAAGTCCCATTGGAGTCAGAGAGTCCTGGATTGCACCATGAGGACCTGGGTAGAGAAGCAATGCTTTGACCAAACCCACGCAAAGAGTCCACAGCAGAGGTGGGACTTGAATGCAGGTCTTCTAAACCTACTTCCAAGGCCTATCTGCTGGACTATGCTGGCTCTCCATAATCTCAAATAGATAAGTAGCTGGTGTGGTGCAATGCTTAGAATGTGGGACTAGGCCATGGGTAGGCAAACTAAGGCCCGGGGGCCAGATCTGGCCCAATCACCTTCTAAATCCAGCCCACAGATGGTCCAGCAATCAGTGTGTTTTTACATGAACAGAATGTGTCCTTGTATTTAAAATGCATCTCTGGGTTATTTGTGGGGCATAGGAATTCATTCACCACCACCCCCCCCCAAAATATAGTCTGGCCCCCCACAAGGTCTAAGGGATGGTGGACCAGCCCCCTGCTGAAATAAATTGCTGACCCCTGGACTAGGACTTGGGAGACCAGGATTAAAATCCCCACAAAGCCATTAAGCTTAATAGGTGACCTTGGGCTGTTCAATGTCTCTCAGTCTAGCCTACCTCACAGGGTTGTTGTGAGGATGAGGAGGATCACAGGGATAATCTTGAACTCCTTGGTGGAAAAGGTAATACATAAATGTAACAAATAAATAAATTTGCAGGTGTATATGATGGTATGGGTAGCTTTGATGTATCTGTCCAAGGTTCTGTGCAGAAATTCAGAAGTATAGTACAGTGGTACCTTGGGTTACAGACACTTCAGGTTACAGACTCCGCTAACCCAGAAATAGTACCTCGGGTTAAGAACTTTGCTTCAGGATGAAAACAGAAATCGTGCGGTGGCTGTGTGGCAGCAGCGGGAGGCCCCATTAGCTAAAGTGGTACCTCATGTTAAGAACAGATTCAGGTTAAGTACGAACCTCCAAAATGAATTAAATTCTTAACCCAAGGTACCACTGTAATCTGGGAGGCAAACGCAAGACAGGGGATTTTCCACCCACCCCTACACACGCACGCTATCCATGCATTGAATACCTGCACATATATCATGTGTGCAAGTTACTGTTACTATAGTTTGGCAGATATTTAATTTACAGTTAATATCTATTTATGTTCCAAAGTCCATATTTGGGCAAAATGCATGCTATACTGTACATGCAAACAGTCAACACTGGATATTTCCTTAACCATCACCAGGTTTACTTGACATTTCTGATTTCAGCCAAGTTCATATGCGCTGCCCGTGGGGTAAATGTATCTGTATGATGGTAGCTGTGCATAGCAAGGCATGAATGCTCCTCTGTAGGATGCTGACAGTTTTCAGTGCATGCAGCTATTCTTCCTTGCACTTGAAAGCCAGCCACAGAAAAAAGCTCTTAAAGCCATCTCTGTTCTTTCCACCTAAACGCAGCAACTAGGTCTTAATTTTGCATTTATACTGTGTGACAGCAGACACAGCGCTGTGCCATCTCTCCCTGGAACATGCCTGTGCTTCAACCACCATAAATGCCACTTTAATACTTTTGAAGCCTTCCGCTGTAAATCTCCATATTAATCTCCGAGATTTACAGGAGGCCATTGTCTTGTGAAATGCACAGAATATAATATTTCATAATCCCACAACATAGTAAAGGGCACTAACTCCTAAATGATTATCTGTTAATCTTATTGTACTTTATTCCTGTCATTAGCTATTACTCTCAGCAGCCTAATGAAATAAAAAACAGAAGCAGAAATTAAGGAATGGTCGACTTGAGGCTGGAAACTTGGTATATCAAACGGTGCTCTGAATGGGCAGGGTTGAGATGGCATGGGAAGGGCAAACCAGCCAGACCCTGGAATGTAAGAACAGAAAAAGAGGCTTACAGTAGCCTCTGATAACTACTTTGTGGAAACGACTTGGGGGCAGGAGCAGAACCACTGAAGCACATTGACCCCAGCTCCCTCCAGGAGCCAACTATATTGAAAGCTGCTGAGAGATCAAGGGGAACGAGCAAGGTCACAGTCCCCGTCTCTTTCCTGCCAAATGTCATCAACCAAGGAAGCAACCAAGGAAGCTTCTGTGCCATGGCCAGGCCTGAAGCCGGACTGGAATGGACCCAAGTAATCCGTTTCCTCCATGCATGCCTGAACCTCAACCGCCACCACCTTCTCCTTGCCCAAAATGGTTTGTGACAGTCCTGATTACTGGTGTGCTAAGCTTTCATGTGAATAGACTGGCATACTTGGTGTGTGCACATGTAAATGTGACAGGATGAGCATTACGCATGGGCCACATCATGAAAGAAATCAAATCTTACAGATAAATGTCCCGTGCCTTTGATGGATGAATTGGCCTTGCATAATGCAACAGATCCAGTGGGATTTGCGTTATAAGCAAGTTTAATTTGCTGTGTGATTTATGATTAGAATTCATCTAATGTCGACCAGAAACCCCAGTATAGAATGTCTTACTGCTTGTCACAGCCTGTGATTAACCTGTGAAATGTTTTCATTTGGACCTAAATGAAGAAAGGGGCTCAGGGAGCTTTTCTTTGCCTGGAACTGATACAGAGACACTTTGTGAATAAATATTTTGGCTTTAGTAATCATCAGACATGACTTTGGGACTTCGGTTTCTCCTTACCATTGAATGATATGAAGTGGTGTGGTGGATCTAATAATAAGGTTTTGGGTGGGTGGGTTTCTAATAATACATAGCACATGTGCGCGCACGCGCACGCACACACACACACAGAGAGAGAGATTCTTTTAGAAAGCTTATAATGGAAAATGAATTCACACATCATGCAAACATTATGGCTTTAAAGCATATTTTAAAAACTAGAAACACAATCACACAACACTTATTTGAAAAACTAAAAGGGTTTAAGACTTTAAAACTAGTCCCTAAGATGTTATCACTGGATATTTTGCACATTCTCTTCTTCAAAGTCTACTTCTCCTTGCGCTTAAATTTAAGCAGATTCTAGAAAAGAAACTTATGTCTGCTCCATCTTGGAATCTCTTGATTTGGCAGAACTGCCCTACACAGTCAAGCAGATACATTTTCAGCTGTTCTACCTCTTTTTCACCACATGGGGCCCAACAATCATTAACTATGGAGGAATTACAGTGAGTGTTAACCTTGGAAGCTGATATTTGAGTTTGGATATCTATGC
The DNA here is from genome assembly GCF_965153285.1 of Podarcis tiliguerta. Lineage (NCBI taxonomy): Eukaryota > Metazoa > Chordata > Lepidosauria > Squamata > Lacertidae > Podarcis > Podarcis tiliguerta. Next base: position 40,033,039 of record NC_139538.1, read on the forward strand.
TCTATATAAGAAATGAATGTGCAAATCTACCCCATGACTTCCAGACACAAACAACAGTTAATACCTTCTAGGGCAGGAAGGTTCCTTTAGAAAAACAAAACCTACTGATCCAAAATTATGTGAATTTTGAATTTCTGACTCAGGCATGGGGATTCAGAAGAAGCTAGTTTCTGTTGAAATACCTTCCATTTCATTTTTATTTTTTTTAGTTTAAAATTATTTAAAGAGCTATCTTTATTGCTTTAATAAATTGTGGACTGAAAACATGGTCTGAAAACCTGTAAATGGACAGAGAGGGTAATGACAGAGCCCAGAACATGTAGCCAGGCAGCCCATTTTAAGAGCCAAATGCCCCCTTGACAGTCTTCCAAATCTTGTTTGCAGTTTTAAAACATTAGCACTTCTTATCTTGCTGTTGTTAATTGTGGAGTTTAAAAGCCCCTTCCTCTGACAGAAGAACAGAGTCTTTTAAATCTGAAAAGTTTGTCATGCCATCATTTGACCATCAGCAGTGGATGAGAAGAGCGTCAAGGTGTACCTGTTACAAGTTCTACAACTCCTCAACTAGAACATCTTTCTTTATAAATTTCTATCTTACACAAACAGAACCCTTTTAAGTGCAGTGGAGTTTAGCAGGATTTCCAGAAAATTACCGTACTTGTCTAGCTGAGGTAACACTGCTTTGCGGGTAGCGTGTGCACTTTTGGTCCCCATCTTCCATTCAACTCTCACCTGTGAGGTAACACTGACTTTCCCAGGACATACCAGAATTAGAGAAGCCACCCCAGGTTCTGATTTGATCCTCAAATGTCCCATTTCCCCCCTCCAGTGCCACTTCTGAGCTCAGGGAAGAAGATGACCCAGCGCTTGTGGCCAGCATTGATGCTTGCAGTGGTGCCGCACTTTCATGTGAGTCAGCTGGCTCCCGTAAGATCACAACATCCTGATTTTCATCAGAGTAATGTTGGAAGGTGCAAGGGACGCGGGTGGCGCTGTGGGTTAAAGCCTCAGCGCCTAGGGCTTGCTGATCGAAAGGTCAGCGGTTCGAATCCCCGCGGCGGGGTGCACTCCCGTTGCTCGGTCCCAGCGCCTGCCAACCTAGCAGTTCGAAAGCACCCCCGGGTGCAAGTAGATAAATAGGGACCGCTTACTAGCGGGAAGGTAAACGGCGTTTCCGTGTGCGGCTCTGGCTCGCCAGAGCAGCGATGTCACGCTGGCCACGTGACCCGGAAGTGTCTTCGGACAGCGCTGGCCCTTGGCCTCTTTGAGTGAGATGGGCGCACAACCCTAGAGTCTGTCAAGACTGGCCCGTACCTTTACCTTTACCTTTTAATGTTGGAAGGTATGTAGATATGTTTTCAGGACGTGACAAAATACCAGGTGCCTGTATGACTTCAACAGGAACGGTGTCCAAAATACTGGGCCTCTAACCTTGCTTCATATAGAAACTAAATGAATAAGATAATTATGGGACAGTTAGGAGGGTTTCTTGGGATGATCACAGTGATCTGTAATGTGTGTGTGAAGGACAGGTTGGTCCTTTCAGGTAACCTGGTCTTAGATGGTTTGGGACTTTATGCCTTAACAGTAATACCTTGAATTTAGCTTGGCACGGTACTGACAGCCAGTGCAGAGCTTTCATCACCATTGTAATATGCTGATGTGGAGCTGTTCTAACCAAAAGTCAGGCTGCAGCATTCTGCATTTTTTGACAATAGTGGATTACAAGAGCCATTGGCCTGAGTCCATATGAGTCAGATTCTTATGTGCCCACCTTTAAGTGCAGCAGAGCTGCTGAAAAGCATTTTTAATCAAAACATTGATAACTTGCTTTGTGTGCCTCCTATAAACATGCAGGAACATGTCTACTATCTAGAGATGAATAATTCCAAGGCATTTTAATAGACATTTTCATGCATTGTAGCAATAGCGAAGGGTACCACTACCACTAAATTTTTAGCGGCAGTGGTGAATTGAACATGCCTAATTTCTTTATATAGATTTTCACAAAGATGTGAAAAGGTGCCTTCTCTTTCCAGTGGGTCACCCATCCCAAAGTAATCGGCACCAGCGAGGCTGCACAAAGCTGCGTCTTTACTAGCAATCTGCGGTTAAGATGAAACCTCCCCTTATTGATCACAAGCACTTTCAATCAACTCAAATAATAAGAGGAAAGAAGGTCTGAATTTTTAATATGGCAAAATTGCCGAGGGTGAGTGAAAGGGTGTTGCTGATATAGATAGCAGCATCCACCCAAAGTAATAGTTTAATATGTTTATGGCAGCACTAATATCTAGCTGACTGCTCTTTTTTCCTTCCTGGTGCCTGGGTTCAGGGATTTACTGTTGCTATGCATGTACTGCCTTGGCTTTTCATGGTGTAAAGCAGCTGCATTTCTTCAATGTTCTAAACTGTGTGTGGTGCTTCACCCTCAACAGTACTGAGTGTCTCAGGTTGGGGGGGGGAGATAAATCTAAGCTCTTAAATCTCTATGTAGGTTGGACCTCTGTGTGTGCACACATGTATCTCATTCATGTTTCACTATAAGGGAAATGCCATCCATTAAGTACAGCATCTTAGCACTAGTGAAGAGGAGCTTTTCAGGCAAAATTGTGAGAGCCCTTGAAAAAAAAATTGGCATCTGAAGAATGAAAGAAGTGGTTCTGGTGATTTAAAAAAGCTGACTTTAAAAGGGTACGTTGTTTTAAAAGGGACCATAACACAAAAGGAGGAGTAAAGGAACTTTGAGGTCCTTTATGCTCTCATAGCTCCATTCGCCTTTGGCAGACTGACTCCGTCTCCCTCTCTTTCTCAATCTCTCTTTTCTCTCATCCCGTCCACTCCCCCTCTCTCTCACTAGAATGTTTCATGTGTTCCTTAGTTTTCAGATCCAATAGCCTTATAGATGTTTTGGGTTTATCTGTGAAATGCAGGACATCTCAGCTTTTCTGTTATTATTAGTACAACGAGCAGCAATCACAATTATTATTGTTTGTCTCTCTCCCCATCCACCCACTCAGTTTTATCCAGAGATGTAGATGAATCAGACTCTGGCCACATTCACACTGTGCATTTAAAGCACTATGATACCATTTTAAACAGTCCTGGCTTCCCCCCCAAAGGATTCTGGGAGCTGTAGTTTGTTAAAGGGGGTTAAGAGCTGTTAGCAGATCTCTATTTCCCCTCATATGGGATGCGGCTGGCGCTGTGGGTAAAACCTCAACGCCTAGGACTTGCCGATTGTCAGGTCAGCAGTTCGAATCCCCGCGGCGGGGTGCACTCCCCCTGCTCGGTCCCAGCGCCTGCCAACCTAGCAGTTTGAAAGCACCCCCGGGTGCAAGTAGATAAATAGGTACCGCTTACTAGCGGGAAGGTAAACGGTGTTTCCGTGTGCTGCGCTGGTGTCGGCTCGCCAGAGCAGCTTCGTCACGCTGGCCACGTGACCCGGAAGTGTCTCCGGACAGCGCTGGCCCCCGGCCTCTTAAGTGAGATGGGTGCACAACCCTAGAGTCGGACACGACTGGCCCGTACGGGCAGGGGTACCTTCACCTTTACTTTATTTCCCCTCATAGATCTACAGTTTCCTGAGAAGAGGGATTAATTGTTAAACCATAGAATTACAGAGTTGGAAGAGACCCCAAGGGTCATTTAGCAATGCAGGAATCTCAACTAAAGCATCCATGACAGATGACCATCCAGCCACGGTTTAAAAACCTTCAAGGAATGAGAGTCCGCAACCTCCTGAGGGGGACCGTTCCCCTGTCAAACACCTCTTACTGTCAGAAAGTTCTTTCTTGTAACTCCTTGTAACTTGTAACCATTGTTTCAAGTTTCAAGTCCTACCCTCTAGAGCAGGAGAAAACAAGCTTGTTCCCTCTTCCATGTGACTGCCCTTTAGATATTTAAGAATAGCTACCATATTACCTCTCAGTCTCCTCTTTTCCAGGCTAAACATACCCAGATCCTTCAACTGCTCCTCACAAGGCCTGGTTTCACAAAGCTCACCTGGAGGTTTGATTATGTTGGATCTTAATGGGCACTAATTCTGATTTGTTCACAGAGAGGTTATATGCCAATGAGCATTCATCCTGATTTGCTTGTGGGTGTTTAGATGTCTTCCTCTTCATCATTCATTCAACCCACACACTTCTAGGCACTTCCCTGCTACTTCCCTAACTGCAAAGCAGCTTTGTTGCGCTAGAGTGACAGAGCGCTTCAATCTGCTTTAATTGCACGGACCCAAATTCCCCACATGTGTTTGAATCCCTCTCTGCTGGCCGTTTGGAGGTGACTTTGGTTTACAATGACTAAAAGGCTGAATTACAACCCACTTCTCTGAGCCACTTTCTGCAGAAATTAGAGATACAGAAGACTTGGAACCAAGTCAGAGGAAAGGGGACATTGTGGAAGTGGGTTGGGGAGAAAAGGAACAAGCAAGGGAAAGGTTAAGGAAGGGTTGGTTGATCACTCAGTCCACATCACATTTGTACGTGTTCAACCATAAATCTGTTCTGCTCACATTAATCTGAAAGGTCTTTTTAAAACCCACATGAAAACTTGCATTTAATGAGATATTTTCCCTCAAAATATGCATTTCTAAACTACTGTATGCATTTTTTAACACTTTATTTGCTGGAGAACTGCATTGCAAAATTCAGAGAAGTGCGAATTTCAAAGGCTAGCTGTGTTCCAGTTCACATGTGTTGTTTTTATTTTATTATTTATTTAATAAAATTTACACACTGCTTTGATTGTTAAAAAAAAAAAAAGTTCAACAATGTTAAAATCAATAATAATCTAAAAACCTATCAAAATGTGCATCAGCACTCTACATCTTTGGGTAAGGTAAAGGGGAACCCTGACAGTTAGGTCCAGTCATGGCCGACTCTGGGGTTGCGGCACTCATCTCGTTTTATTGGCCGAGGGAGCCGGTGTACAGCTTCTGGGTCATGTGGCCAGCATGAGTAACCCACTTCTGGCGAACCAGAGCAGCACATGGAAACACCGCTGACCTTCCCACCAGAGCGGTACCTATTTATCTACTTGCACTTTGATGTGCTTTTGAACTGCTAGGTTGGCAGGAGCAGGGACCGAGCAATGGGAGCTCACCCTGTTGCGGGGATTTGAACCGCCGACCTTCTGATCGGCAAATCCTGTCCGACATCAAGAGACAGGGAGTTCCAAAGTTTAGGTCCAAAATAAACTAAGGTATGCCAGGATAAAGTATGCATAGATGTGCATATGTTAGTGAAAATAATATCTAAAAATGAATTGTATTAGGCAAAATGGCTTACAAAATGTGTTTATTAGGAGAAATGTACACTAAAATGCTGAGGAATGTTTGTGAAGCAAAGCAAGGCTCAGGACTAACTACACTGACTGCACCGATACCAAAAGGCCTGCCTATGTTCCCAACATACAGCCTACAGAAAGTGGAATCCAAGCTTTAAATGTAGGCTCACTTTTCAAGAGCTGTCAGGATGATGTATATGTGTACTCAGTCTGTTATGCCTCTCTCTACAGCACGAGGACACTAAATTCCTAATGAAAACGGTAACTGAGTTGGCAGTCGGGAGAAAAATACATTTGACAGAGCTTTCCCTATGTAGATAAAAAGAGGTGCTATTCTGCCTGCCGAAATCCTAATAAACATTGATTTTATAACACAGGAACTCGTCCACTGGCCAAAGCTGCCTGTAAAACTTTTATGTCACCACTATTGCTGAATCCTGTCTGGAAGTGTACATTTTATAGAGTTGATTTTTATCCCCTAAATTGCGTTCAATGAATTTCCCAGCAAGTAGACATTCCAAATTAGTTTCCCTTTTCAGCCACCTGCATTTCTGAAGGTGAAATGCCTTTGCTTCCTGCAAACTACCTGTGCTGGCAGCATTCAGGCTGCTGCCGGTGATCTATTTTACATTTGATAGCTTCTGATGCCTTCCTCTGGACAGCACATGTGTTATATCCCTTTAGCTGTGATGGTATCAGTAGCCCCATTATGGTGAACAGTGTGTATACATGTGGAGAAGGTGATAAAGCCTTTTGCAGCTTAACTGGGACTCCAAAATGGGCTCCGAGAGCCAGATCAAGGGTTTCCAGGTTACTGGCAGGTTCTTGTGCATTTCTTCCGATAACTCAGTTGGTGAGAGTATACTGCTGATAACACCAAGGTCACAGGTTTGATTCGCCCGATGGGAAAGCTGCATATTCCAAGTCCAGGGGGTTGGACTAGATTATTCTTTGGGTTCCCTTCCAACTCGACCATACTATGATTCTATGATTCTATGATTCCATGATTCCATGATTCCATGACTATTACCCAAGGCGTGATGTGACAGGACATCTACCCAAGGAAGCGTTGCATGCAAAAGCCTGCTGTTAGAATGGCAGAAAGTGCAAATGTGCTGACCTCATTCTGTGCCACGTCCCCATTCATATTTAATCCGTGATGGATCCTCACGGATTAATAATTGATGCAGCTGATTGAGTTTTGTCTTGTTGTTTTAGATGCCTGGCTAGATCAAACGCATGAATTTCATTCTGAAGTGCGCAGACTGTTGACAAATAAAATGGAGAGTTTGTTTTAAAGTTAAATTGCAACCATTTATATGAAAATGCCTTAGGTTGCTTGTGTCCCCCTCCCCTTTCCTGCACAACTATATTTTATAGCGCATCCATATTTTATGCAAATATTGGTTGCAGACATACTGCAGAAAGCCATACATACATTACAAACATAGATTTCTTATGAAACAAACATGAATTGCCTGGCATCTGAGCGACAGTAATGCCTGATTAGCTGCTGTACTATTTAATATTTGATGTATGCTTCATGATTATTCAAAAACAGTGCAAGGAAAACTCAGGATGGTCCGCTGAAGCTACTACGTCTTCTAGCCGAATCACTCAAAACTCAGGACACATCCCCTTCGCCAGTATTTAGAAGCAAAGTTGCTTTAGTGAGGCTGCCAGGAAATAGCAGAGCCAGCCTGTTTACTCACAGCTTGGGTAGCAAACTGTAGCAATTGAGAATCATCCAAATTCAGCAGCAGGAGGCAGTTGTGCCTAAGGAATAATCTAGGGAAAGGTTCCTTAATACTTTCCAAATATCTGCAAATATTGCAGTGTTTACTTATCTTCTGTTATGTCTGAAAATTGCCCTTTGCAAATCCAGAGTTTCCATAGAGTTAGACTTTAAAAATAAGGCTGTACTGGTGGTGTGAATTATTATTATTATTATTATTATTATTATTATTAGGGCAGCTGTGCGAATTACTTTTCTTAATGAGTATTAAACTTCTGCAGTATAACATATAAGCTGTCTCTACATATGTACAAGTGTCTGTGTGAAAGGGTTACACTTGTTGATATGTACAGCTCTGCTTTATGTGAACATGGGTACACAGACTGCACACTTGTCAAATGCAACATGTGAACACCACTTCTGTACAACACACCAGTTCACCTATCTTTCTCCAGCATCCCTTTCCAGGGTCATAGCCCGCACTGTATATTTGGAGCACTATTGTACTACTTTTGGCAGTCAAAGTGCAGCTCCCAACTTTCTCCGTGGCTGTTAAAAGTAGCACAACCGTATTTTAACTGTACTGTGTGCATGGGACCCAGGTTGGACATAGACCAACATAAGCTCAGAGCTCATGCCACTTGATGAAGCAGGAGGAAGGCTGGGCTGAGAAATGGAAAGCATATATAGACCTTTCATTCTTCATACCAAATAGATGTAGTGAGTGCCCATGTGCCAACAGAAGAGGGAGGGAGTACAGCCTTGGTAAACATATGAGCAGCAGTGGATTGGGGTATCGTGACATCGTCCTGGTGGTGGCGCCACACTTGTTGGGATGGAGCGGTGATGACAAAGTCAGGGGAGCTGTAGAGTGCTGGCAATCCTGCAGGTATGCATATACAGTGGTACCTCGGGTTACATACGCTTCAGGTTACAGACTCCGCTAACCCAGAAATATTACCTTGGGTTAAGAACTTTGCTTCAGGATGAGAACAGAAATCATGAGGAGGAGGCGCAGTGGCACTGGGAGGCCCCATTAATTAAAGTGCTGCTTCAGGTTAAGAACAATTTCAGGTTAAGAACAGACCTCCAGAATGAATTAAGTTTTTAACCCGAGGTACCATTGTACCTGCAAAGCTCTGCAACCTGCAACCAACCCAGAGCTCCCTGACCTGGGTTGCCATCTTACCCAATTCCCACCTCAAGGAGCCCAGCACTGCTGTCTGGGGGAGAATGCCTCTGCCTCTGCCCTTCCTCATATGTCACCACTGCAGACGAGCATCTGCCTGTATGAATCACAGCACCTGTGAGAGGAAAGCCCATGTCTCTGCTTTGTTTTGTTTTAATTATTATACATTGGCAGGCTGGAGGTGGCAGGCTGGAGGAAATTTGCCTTGAGCTATAAGCTCAGGATGTGATGCCACAATTACCGTACTGATTCACTACAAAGTGAACTTAAGAGTCCCTCGGGGAGATACGCCAGGGAGCTGCAATGTCCCTTGTCTGCCTGGCACACATTTGCCCAGTGTTTGGAGATGTGTGTTTACATGGGTGAGGAAGGGATATGAGTTCACCACTGGGCTGGGGGCAGGGGAATTAGAATCAGTTTGCATTTTAGGACAAACTAATGTGCAGTTCTCAATCAGTATACAAGCTGAAACACAGCCACCCTTTGAAAGGTGCATTTCTCTGAATTTTGCAGTGCATTCCTCCGGCCAGGTAATGTGCACAAAAATGCATTTACTAGGGTAAAGTGTGCGCATGAATGTCTGTGTTTCTGAAGGCAGCATTGGAAAATGCATTTTATTTGGGAAATTGCTTTGCGAAATTGTGTACTTCGCAGTCAAAATTTTGATTTTTAATGAGGACTTTAAAAAATCACAAACTGATATTGAAATGAGAAGCACTGAAAAATGAGGAACTGGGAGAAACCAAAACTGAGTTACCCATCCCTAGTTCACAGTATTTTGGCTAGTGATGGGATTTTCTGATAATCCTGATGTCAAGGTATACCTGATACCTTCCAGTATACAGCTTTTGACAAATGCTGAAGACACACCTCTTTACCCTGGCTTCTGGCATTTGAGATGCATATTTTTAGGACTTACCTTATTTCTGCAATTGTTAGTTGTTTAAAACTGTTTTTAACATTGTATTTTAATTGCTGTAACCCACCCTGGGACCTTGGGTGAAGGACAGGTAAATTATTATATCCACAGATTATTATTTTTTCTAATTCCCATCCAGTTCCTTGTAGGTGCTTTCCTGCCCTACTGCATTTCTTAAATGCATTTCTGTGCACATAATATTATACCCATAGACTCATATACACCCCCAATTTCCTGCATAGAAACAGATGCATACAACAATGCATATCACTGCATAAAAATATGAATACTCATAAAATTATGTTGCAGAAATATAGTACAGCATGGGGCTTAACTCTGCTTTACAGAATAAAAGTGATATATGCAGTTTTGCATATAATTTTGCTATGATTGTTTTTTTAAAAATAAAATAAAATACACCCAACATAGAAAGTGTCTCAGACATAAGTGGTCACTCAGTGCAAGAGACAATTCAATGTGAACAAATTCAGTTGGGTCAGAACTGCCAGATTCCACATAGAAATCTGTTTAAAATGGTTCCCTCATCTATCCCTAACTGGATCTCTGAAAGGCCATTGCCTGTGCCACCATTGCAGATGTTAAGTGTAATTTATTTGGGGTAGGTTGTTTTATTACACATTTAACTTAGGTGCAATGCCCCTGGTGTAAAGGTAAATACCATTAAGAAACACAGAAGTGCCAGCAAAAGCCTCTTCGGGGTACATGGGAATTGCTGTGATTCTTCCTTAAGTTTTATATCAGTACAGATAGGCTTGGCTGATACCATTAAGGGTCATTATGTAGAAACAGATTGGAGTCAAACAATTTGTTGCCTTGTTTTTCCTTTTCCATAGATTGTGTTGATATAGCTGCAATAACAGCACTGTTTACTTTAGCAGATCATTACTGAGGCCTATCATGAAATGCTTTGGCCCTTTAAACTTTATTAACAATTTATATTACTTACATTATTTTGTGGGGCAGTCATTCCCCAAAGTGTTATATTCCCATTAATTTCTTTTGTCTAATGCATGCTTTACATTGCAAAACATGAAGCAACGGTCATATTTCTACTTTATGGTTGCTCATTCTTCAACTCCTGGTGCAGCAGATTAAACGGAGACATCTCTGTTCATTTTGGAACCGAGTCTCTCTCCACGGTGAATTGCAGTTGCCAAAGTCTGTGGATTTCAGAGAGTCTACTGTTGTTCAAGGACAGAGGCGAATGTTTCATATGAATATGCTGCAGGAAGGTGCTGTCAATTTGAGGCAGGTAACCTAAGCTGTGATTTCCAGTCCTTTTGCTCTTTCAACTGATGATATTCCACAGCTACATGTGAAGATTGTAGGGCAAGAACAAGCTAAGCTGGGCTCCTGCAGGCCAACACCAATGGAGTGATGCAAGCAGTGGCACAGCACCTCCACCTGACAAATGTGCAGGGGGGCAAAAATGCCACCAGAAAGATCTCTGCCAGAAGCAATCAGTGGAAGACCCTGGAACAGGAGGGTTCTGGGATCAGAAGGGGCTAAGATGGCCTGGGATCTATTAAAATTGTTTTTTACTGCCATCATGGGATGGTATAGACCAGCACATGATCACTGTGTTAGCTCCAGGCTGGCATAACAATTTATTGAGATATTGCCCAATTTACTTGTGAATAATAATAATAATAATAATAATAATATCTTACTATATCAGCCTAACTTTTGCAAATACAAGAGACTCTCTTTCCTGACTTGCTAATTATTCAAAGTTTTTTTGATGTATCTCATACCATGCTGGTAGATAAATGGAACCTGCAACAAATTGTTGCAAGTATGAGATGCTTCTGTTCAGGGTTCCAGGCAGTCAGGCAGCAAGACATATCCTCCTCCAGGGCTGCATAGACACCATACATTTAAAGCACATTCTCCCCCCACCAAAAAAAATTCTGGGAACTGTTATTTCTTAGGGTGTTCGGAATTATGTCTCTGTGAGAAGTAAACTACAGATCCCAGGATTCTTTGGTTAGGGGAATGTGCTATATTTATATTTATTATTTATATTATTTATATTCCACCCTTCATCCAAAGATCACAGGGCAGTTAACAACATAAAAATACATAATATACATACATATTATGTTATACATAATATAACAACAACAACAGCCTATAACCCCCCTCCCACAAACACATTTAAAAGGCCAAAGGCCTGGGATAAGAGGAATTTTTTTGCCTGGGACCTAAAGATATGTAATGAAAGCACTGGGCGAGCCTCTCTAGGGAGAACACCCCACAGGTGGGGAGCCACCACAGAAAAGGCTCGTTCTCATGCTGCAATGAGCTTCTTATTCGGATATTGTTCCTTTCACTTCAGACCAGGAGGTCAGAAAATATGGCATGCAGCCCAGTCATTTGGGAGCCACAATCTCCCCTCAAGTGCTTAGACTCAGCAGAAGCCTTTTAAGTCCACTCCAGCACATAAAGGTAAAGGTAAAGGTACCCCTGCCCGTACGGGCCAGTCTTGACAGACTCTAGGGTTGTGCGCCCATCTCACTCAAAGAGGCCAAGGGCCAGCGCTGTCCGAAGACACTTCTGGGTCACGTGGCCAGCGTGACATCGCTGCTCTGGCGAGCCAGAGCCGCACACGGAAACGCCGTTTACCTTCCCGCTAGTAAGCGGTTCCTATTTATCTACTTGCACCCAGGGGTGCTTTCGAACTGCTAGGTTGGCAGGCGCTGGGACCGAACAGCAGGAGCGCACCCCACTGCGGGGATTCGAACCGCCGACCTTTCGATCGGCAAGCCCTAGGCACTGAGGCTTTAACCCACAGCGCCACCTGCGTCCCATACTCCAGCACATAGAAATGTGCAAAAATAACTTCCCCCACAACACAGAGCAGATGTCTTGCCATAGTTTCATCTACTGTTTCATCAATAAATTTTACAGATATCTTGGATAATGAATTCCAGAGGAGTAATCTGCTTGCTAGCACAGGACTCTGAGGAATATCTTTGTGCAATGAAATCTGCCCCACCCCCACGCACCCTGAGGAAGATCTCTGTGAGGCTTGGGATGCACTGGGCCTGCTACTGTTGACAGTAAACTTCCTTTCACTTTGCGTTTGACTAATTTATTTTGTTTTGCATTGTGGGCCCTCCTCACTTGATTAAAGATCCGTCCGTCTGCCCTATATGTGTCTGCATAAACTTTTTGGCCTGTTTGAAAATGTTGTGCCACATGTCTGAGAGTAAGGCTGCCTTTTGCTTAGAGACTAATGCTTCCTCCATTCTTGTCCTCCACACATAAATTCTGCCGCAGGAAAACCATCACGGAGCCAGCCTTATCAAACAGAAGCAGAGACCCATTGGTAGCAAGCCTCTCTCCATTTCAGAGATTCCACTTGGCTCTTCTGTAGCTGCCTTGGATATTAAAAAATGAAAGCCACTAATAATTTTAAGCTCTTTAATGCATCCTACAGCATTGTGAGCAATAGAAAATTTCCCCTAAAAAGAAGGGGAAGTGGAGAGGAAACCATGAAGGCAGCCTTTTCATCTTCTAAACTGATTTTATTACGGCAGTAACAAGAGCAATTTCAGTTAAAAGGCTCTTGTCAGGCAACAGTAACTGTAGATTATGGCTGCCTGAGAAACAGTCTCAGCCAAACACAAATTTTGGGATTACTGTTTTTTGGGATATATTTTTTTAGAGCATTTACTGTGGAAAGAAAAAAAGGGGGGGTAGGTGCTTTCCACTGAATATAGCCAGATTTTTATCTTAATGTATAACAAAGTCAGTTAATTAAACCACAGGTGGTCAAGGCTACCAGAACTTATTTTTTATAACAGCAAAGAGATTTTCAGATCTCTCTCTCTCTCTCTCCCTTGTTCTCAACTCCCTGCACTTTTTATCAGCCATGCTGTTAAAAAGCTGGCATCCTCCAAGGGAAAATAGATGCAACAACATGACCTTAGCTGAGCTCATATTCAGGAAACCTGAGCAGTCACAGAACTTCCAGTTTCTCCTCCAGAGCAATGACAGCCCAGTTAGAAGCCATGTTAGGTGTACGAAGCCACACAGAGGGCAATGCGATGGCATCTCATGTATCCCAGTTCCAAACACAGGAGCTTTTTCCAAAAGGGGGCTGTCAGGTGCATTCTTCTGCCTTAGCTCTAAGGCTGAGAAATTTACATTTTGAATATCAAAGTTGATTTATACAGCTATGTAACTATAATACTTATCACTGTGGAAAAAAAGATAGAGACTTCACTTTGATTTTATTCGGACCCATAAATCATTCTTCCATTTCCCCCTGTAGCCATTTTGATCATATTTCCTACCCAAATACCTATCTGACATATTAATGTGCAGCTTTGCTCTACCACAACAGTAAAGATGCAGGAGGCATATGCACAAGCAGTTTTTATGTCTCTCCCGCCTCCTTTCCTCACACCCCGCCTCAACGTTCCTCTTTTTTTCTTTTTTGCTAAGTGGATGGGAAATTAGACATCTTGTCTAGGTTATGTGGTGGTAAACATTACCAAGTCACTTTGTGGGGTCTCTCCCCAAACAAAGGATTTTGAAGATAAATATATATCTTTTTAATGAGGGCTATAGAGATTTCCATTTCCGGAAGGATAGTGGGGGAAAATCTGTAACTCTGGTAGAGCACATATGTTGCATGCAGAAGACTCAGACTCAAAGCCAGGGGGGCAGGTTGGGGTGAGAAAGGCTGATATTCAAGCAATCCATGTCTGCATCTGGAATGGAAGATTGAGTTTGGGAGAAGATAGCAAACATTCAGATGAGCTGTTTTGGGTGCTATGCAGGTTTCAGGTTGTAGCGAATTTCCTGGGAGGGAGAAACACAATCAGTTCATTAAGTTAGCTTCATAGCTGAGTGTGCCTTTGGCTTCCCACCTTGAAATCCAACTCTTCTGTCACTGTATCTTATAAGGAGAAGGATGGTTGGAAGTGGCTGTCTTGGCTGTGAGTCCTGGAAGACATGCTCCCTGCCTTGCAGGCATTTTTCCCACCTGGCTTCGGAGGGCGGGACCTTGACTGACTCCAGCTACGAAAAGCTGAAGTAACTGAACAGACTCTTGGGTTGGGGTCTAGTCTAGGGGGGGTTCTTGCTGTTGTCATTGCCATAATTGTTGAAAATGTTTAAAATTGATGCAGGCTGGGTGCAGGCAGTTAGTGACTGTGCCATGTCACTAACAACCTCTTCAACCTGGGAATTGCAGTTGTCTTATCAGACAGCCCTTGGATCTGCAGCTGCAGTTGCTGAATGCCAGATTGCCTCTGAGTAGGACCTCCCTCATCTATGATCTGATTATGGATGAGGAGGCCAATCTGGTTGGTATCACTGAAATCTGGGTAGGTGAGCAGGGTGGAGTTGGTCTCACTCAGCTGTGTCCTCCTGAGTACTCAGTGCATCATCAGGGCAGACTTGAGAGTTGCTGTGGTCTACAGAAATTCCATCTCTCTCTGTCTCTGTCTCTCTCTCTCTCTCTCTCTCCAGGTTCTCTGTACAGTTTGAGGTGGGGGTTTACAGTGTGTATTCCTGGCATTGGGGAATTGGGACAGATTAGGGATTCTGCTGGTTTACTGTCTGCCTCGCCGCCCAGCAGTCTCCCTGCCTGAGCTGACAAAGCTGGTCTCAGAGATGGTGTTGAGGGCTCCCAGACTGTTGATTTGGAAGGGACTTCAACATCCATGCTGACTGTGCGGTGGTTCAGGACTTCAGGGCTGCCATGATGACCACGAGGCTGTCCCAACATGTCACTGACCCAATGCATGTGGCAGGCCACACTCTGGACCTTGTTTCTCAACTGAGCAGGAACAGCAGGAACTGGAATAATGACCCTAAGATTCACCAGGTTCTCAGTAAAATCTCTACTCATGAGTAGTCCTTTGTTCCTTGAAGCCTCCCTCCCAGGCTACAAAATGCCCACTATCATGCAAATTTCCAAGATGGGAACTGTTATTATAGACTCCCCTTGTCAATCATTTCCCCCTCCCCTCAGGTTAAAGGATCAAGGAAGGTTGGAGCCTTTAAATTTCCCACCCCCAGAGAGAGATATGCCATTCTGCAGATAAGCCATGGAAGATACCTATGCCTGAGGCACTTGCCAACACGTCAAGTTAACCCTATATTCTCCACATGAACAAACCAGAAAACTATGCATCCCCTTGCCAGATGCAGCAAGACATTCAAGTTGGACATACTTTTCCATACGATGCACAGATATGTAACCAAGCAGTTCAGTTCCTTCACAGAAAATGCAGTCTTCTCTGTATAAGAAAAGTCATATCAGTAGTGTTTGATCTGTGATGTCCACCATACAAGCCATCACTTGATATTGCACTCACAAAGTGATGATTTAGATGCCTTGGGTATTTGCACGAGGAAGCTGAGAGATAACATGAGAGATAACATGTGTGCCTACACAAAGGCCTCTTCTACCACCTCTATTAAACTCTGTGAGCGTGAGAGGCCACGAGTGCCAGTGATAGCCAGCAAGCTAGGCCTGCTTGCAAATAGATTTGAAAATGTGTGCAAGCCCATTTTCAAAATTCACAGAAGTGCCTTTGAAAAATGTGACCTGCATTATCATTTTCCATTATTACCCTCTATGACCCTCACGGGTATAGACTGAAGGACATGCAAAGTCTGAGAAGACAGAGTCTGAATGTCTAAGCAAGTTGCAGGTGCTTTTAAAGTAACTTTCAAAAAGCTAAATACAATTCTCTGATGTTTAGTTTTAAAGAAGTGTTCCCTTGCATGACTAGTTTTATGCGGGAGAGAATTTTTAATGCTGAGTTATAAACCCCCAGAGGAGTGTTGCTAATAAAAATGCTGACAGACCCTTAACTACAGCAGCATGCATGGATGGGGCTGCGGTAACAAAGGGGGGAATAGAGCAGTCATATCTAACTATTCTTCCTTTCTGGTATATTGCATCTTTGAGAGAAACAGACCATGGGCTGAATATTGTGGTTCCTTCCTGCACTTCCAAATCTAGCTCTGAAAATTCTGGCAGCCAAACTAAAATCAGTACTGATTTTGATGCATCCGTACCACATACTCATTATGGACCAATAATTTTTTACCGATGTCAGGTCAAGAATACAGGTGTTTGCAAATTTACCCAGGGGTCTCAAAACCTGCAAACTACAAGGTCAGATGCTGACCTGAACATCTGTACTATGTAAACAGTACACATGTTCTATCAGTTGTACACATCGTGCTCCTGGCCAGGACCGGCCCTATTGTTGGGCACAGTGATACTCAGAGGGCAGATGCAGGAAGAAATCATTTCGTTTCCCTCTGCTGGAGGGCAAAGATATGCGCTATACCTGCTAAACTGGCCTGCTGCCCTCAGGTGGCCATAGCAGAATATGCTGGTGCTTACGCTGTCGTGAACTAAACAAGGTCAATGCAACTTTTTATACTGTCATGATAAGAAAAATTGTCGATGTCATTAATATGTACTATTCTGTATGCTCTTAGAGTACAAAAATAGCAATTACAGTGATGGCAACCAAAAGGAAGCTTCTTTGGGAATAAGCTTGCTTGTTCAGCAGGAAATCACAAACAGGCTACAGCAAGCAGAGTTGACTCAGATAAGTGTTTCCACTGAGAATAGCTAATCGGGCCAAATTAGCTATTATGGCATAACTGCTGTATGACTAATTTGCACAGTCCACAGTGGCTGATGATTATCTAATACAGCTCTTCTACCACATGCGTGGAAGTCTAATGGGGAAACCAGCTGCATCACAAGACGTTCAAGATTAACAAAGACTTCAAGAGTGTTGATAGTTGTTCAGTGTGGTGCAGCCCCCTCCAAAATAGGAACAGAGGGGTAAGTTACCTATCTGGCAATTTATCAAGTGCACCCAGTTCTTTGCCACTTGAAAAGCCCTGTTGACCTGCAAGCTGCTCTCTTGCCCTCATCTATCAGAAAGCACCCAGTGGATCTCATCTTGTATCTTGAGGAAGAAATCTTGCTTGGGCCTCTTCAAGACATTGCTGTTAAGCATTAAGTAAAAATGCATGTGAGGATGTTTGTGATAGCTCTGCCCCACCATGGCTGTTGCCACCATCCTCCCAAGTATTGGAAGGCAATGTTATGAGAGCTGTGCAGTCATGGGACCTGCATATTTGAGGGTCTAGACCACAGATGGAGAAACTTTGGCCCTCCTGGTGTTTGTTGGATTACATCTCCCCTCATGTCTGAGTGATGGCCATGCTGGCTGGGGATAGTGGGAATTCAAGCCCAGCAACATCTGGAGAGCTCCCCCTTGTCCTGGCCTAAACTATAGTTATAACTAACCATAGTTTCTCCAGGTTTAGATATAGCAAATAACTGTGATTAGTTGAAAATTAGTGTAAAAGCTTCTAATCTCCTTCTTGTGAGTGTGTCAAAATCCCCAGGTGAACCTGGATTCATTCCAATAGACTATTGTTAAGCTATGGTTTAGCACTGCATCCAAGTACAACCAATGTGTCTGAAGCAAAGTGATTGGTGCTTATGTTTGTAACAGTCACTCGCATACATAAGCAGTGAGTTGCCACCATTATAGCTGTCCATGATCCTAAAGCATCATCACAAATAATAGAATCTGCAAGTATTCCCCACCATCACTAGTTCTCTCACGCTCTGTGTGTGCTGTAAATAATGACAGAATTCTCTTCTAGGCAGATTTTGGGTGAGGATCAGAAGATCTAGGCTGATATTCTCACTCTGCTATAGATTTGCTATCCATCCAGTTCATACATGAGATAACAGAGTAATTGGATTTGAACCAACGGACTGAAGTCAATGGGCCTCATCAGCTTAAATCCAAGTATTTCACTTCAGGTGGTTTATGGATTGCAGCCTTTGGACAAAATAGTGCTTCAGTTCATCAGCTCTCCATTCTGCCTCCAGAGCACATTTAGTGGGAAAACATTAAATTATATAGCATTCAGATTGGAGTACAGAGGGCCCTTCCTTGTGATGTACCCATTCCTTGAGGGCATCTCAGGGAGAACGGAAATGGTTTCAACTCAGATTTATTCCATCCCTATCTCACAATTTGAAGGCATGTTGTGCTGAGCAAGTGGTGCTTAGGGGTGTGTTGGCAGGACCTTTCAAGAACAGCTGTTATTTCATCCCTTGTGGTACCTCTGCAGGTTTCGCTTCTAGGTTTTATTTGCAAACTGTCACTTAAAGATGTGGCACTTGAAAAGAGATCTTTTAGGTAGCCTAGAGGGAAGGGATGAACCCCTGAAGAGCTGCTGCCAAGTGAGTGTGGAGCAAGATGGAGCAGTGCTCTGACTCTGCATAAGGCACTTTCTTATGTAACCACACCAACTCGGTGCTTGGACTACAATCCCCATCATCCTTTGCACTGGCTGGGGCTGCTGGGAGTTGTAGACCAAAACTTCTGGAGGGCATCAAGTTGGGGAAGGCTGCTGTAAAAGCCTGGTGCAATGGAGAAAAGGATAGGAAATAAAAACAGGAGGTCATCAGCTATCTGTGCAGCATGGCAGCAATGTCTTAGTAGAGGAATGATGTAGCTGGAGGAGGAAGTTAATAAAAATTTCTCACTCGCAGCCTCAGTATATTGCTTTGCGTATTGTGAAAGATGCTGACAGCTGAATTCTGGTGACCATGATACATGCTTTTCCAGGCAAGGGGAAGTGAAATGTTAAAAGGCCTCTTTTTCTTATTATCACTCAGCAGATAGATAACCGTAGCAATTAAAGTCTGGCAAGGCAATAGCCTTGGATGAATCTCATCTAAGCAACATTAAAGAAGAGAGACGCTGAGAGGCTACTAAGAGCACATTTGCACTGGCCGGTTTTCAAGGGTCAGATGTTCATCTGACCTCCACAGTCCACACCACACCTGCGTCTGCACTGCAGACTGAGGTAAGGAGAGTTACAGCGCAGTCTCCACAAGGTCGGAAAATGAGGTTTTCCTAGGAAGAAACTTCCCAGTGCTATGCGGTGAGATTTAAGGAAGCAATCATAACAAAGGTAACCATTCTGTGCTTGCTGTTGCAAAAACTGGCAGAGGCCTCAGGGCACAGCCTGTGTTCTTCTGCAAGGTTATTTTTTTATCCTTCCACAGCTGTGGATGCTCTGTACTTCTGATATTACTGACCTTACCTGTACCTTTTCCACTTTTATTACACACTTTTTAAAAAAACAAAAAAACACCGAATGAGCAGAACACACATTACTCAAAGTGTGGATGTTCTATCAAGTTATATAGAAATAGCACATAGAAATGCTATCCTTGTCCTGTATGCATTCCCTCATCATTCCAATGGTCTCTAATATAGGGTTGCCATATTTCAAAAGGTAAAATTCCTAAGACCTACAAAGTTGTTGAGCTTTCTTTTAGGGAGACCCCAAAATTGTTGAGCTTTTTTATAAACATACCAAAATTATTGAGCTTTTTTGGGGAACAAACCCAAATTGTTGAACTTTGTGATTTTAATATTTTGGAGATGTTTATACTGCTTTTTCCATTGCATTGCCATACATCTGGGTTTCCCCTGACAATTCGGCAAAATTCATCCCTGGTGCCATTTTAACACCCAAAACCCAGGACATGTCAGTAATTTTCCTGGTGTATGGCAAGCCTACTGTAATACATTGAGATTTTGATAACTGCAGTATGTCTCACCAATACTTACAATGTATAATCCACAAGAATTCCAAGATTCCTTTTTAAACCATACTTATTATTTCCTCTTTTCATTTGTAAAGAATATTAACACATTGGAGAACATTAGTACCAAAAATGGCCCAGATTCCACCAAATGATTTTATCCCATTCTCAAGAACATAAATATATCCCAAGCACACTCAAGTACCTGCAGGAGTCACCTTGGAGAAGATGTGAGAAGAGAAGGGCAAAAGAAGAATCTGAGGCCTGCTTCTGACCAGCTTCAGAAACAAAGAATTTGTTCCCTCATAAGGTTCTCCTTTGTACAGTGGTACCTCTGGTTAAGAACTTAATTCATTCCAGAGATCCGTTCTTAACCTGAAACTGTTCTTAACCTGAGGCACCACTTTAGCTAATGGGGTCTCCCGCTGCCTCTATGCCACCACCGCACAATTTTTGTTCTCATCTCATCCTGAAGCAAAGTCCTTAACCTGAGGTACTATTTCTGGGTTAGCGGAGTCTGTAAACTGAAGCGTCTGTAACCTGAAGCTTCTGTAACCTGAGGTACCACTGTATTCCAAAGCTCTTCTGTGTGATCTGGAATGACACCTGTCTACTCTAAGCCTGTTTGGAGCAAGTTGCTTTCAGAAAGGCTGCTTAAATGGATTGTTGAATATGCCAAGTCTGTGGCATGCAATGATATGATGAAGCCGTATGTTAATTGTGTGCAAAATCCTAATGCCGGGTAAGTACAACTCTAACCGCATGAAGCAGCAAACATCTACAACTTCTGAGATAATGAACATGAAGCACTTTGGCCACTCAGACACTCAAAACAAACTATGTAATTGTTTAGTAGCAGTGGTGGTGGCAGCAGTAGTTTCAATAGTGGTGATCTAACTACATGTTTACCAAGAGCAGCCCTATTTTGCTGCCTATTGCTGGCAAATCACTGTCACCAATTTTTCTTTCTGGGATCCCTTTTCATATTTTAATCGTATTTGTGTGAGCAGCTAGTGCTGCATTTTTCAAGTTTTAGCTCCCCTTCCAGCTTCTAGAAGAGGACAGCCATGTTTCCTACTTTAGGATAGTCCTCTTTCTGAAGACAGCATTTATTTGAAGAGTTGTCCAGTCCAGTTGTCCTGGTCCAGAAACTGCCACAGGTAAAAGGCATTCCTGGGCAATGAGGTCACCTGGGCCTCTAGTGACAAAAAGCTGCAGTCACACAACATCTGGAGGATCACAGGTTCTCCATCCCTCACCCAGAGTAAGAATGGATGGATCAGTCTATTTCTAGCCCATCCTTGAACCCTCCAGTTGTATCTTTGGCTACCTGTACTTGTAGCCTGACCTGAACCATTGCAAGCCCTGGACAAAGCCTTCTTTCTTCCTGAAACATAAGAGTCTCTGTGGTTGTGTTTGAGAGGGGAGCCAGATCAGTCTACAGTACACATTTTAACACCTTTTTGTATTTTTTAAAATCATGAACTGCATTACACAGTTCAGAGAACTGCAAAGTCCAAAGGTAATTATGATCCTATCTGTATATTATTAGTTTGGGAGGAGCAAATCAGGTTGGTCCACTTACACATGTAGACCAAATGAGATTCTCCTCCATCCATAAACCTGCACTCCCCAACTCATTTAATCCAATAAGACAAACAGGCCTTCTCCAGAGTAGGGGGGTTATACAGAGCAGCCTCAGATCAGATTCTGACTTAGTGGAGCAATTTGTGAAAGTGCATATTTCCTCTCCATTTTTCAAACATTACCCCTGTTCAGTAAAAAGAAATATGTTTGTTTACTTCAGCTCTTTCCCCCCCTCCCTTGTTCCCCCCCCCAAGCAGATTTAATGAAGCAAACTAGGAGGAGGGGCCCTAAACCTTCATAAGGATCAAAGGAACAGGCAGACCAGCAATTGATCTGACAAGGTGATTAAGAGCCAAGCAGCCGTGACAAATAGCCCTTCAGAGGAAGTTAGCCTTTGTGGGAGTGACTCGATATGACCCCAAGGTAGGATAATTATGTTAAAAAGTCAAGAATTGCCCAGCACACATTTGAACATTTCCATTTCCTTACTTTCCTGAACATAATTAAATAGCTCTATCAGATCAAAATCTCCATTTGGAAATGAAATTAAGTCTTTACTACTATGTAAAGTTTGTGGGAAATGTGATAATATGAAATCTGTGCCAAAGGAGACAGGCTTGCTGTGCCAAGGTATTAAAAAACCAGGGTCTAGACAGTTTTTGCTGCTGGTCCAATAAAAGAGATCCCCTGACTTATTCTGTAGGACTTTACAGAATATGCTGGCCTATTAAAGCTTACATTTAGGCAAATTCAATCTGGGATCCTAAGAGCACATTCCTGGGGTGGGGAGTAGTTTCACTGCAAATGGTTTTGAAAAAATAAATGGGTTAAGTCCTAGTACTAAGGTTGAACAAATAGGCAAGTAAAACTTGGACTGCAATCATATATGCATTTACCTGATAATAAGCCCCACTGAACACAATGGAACTTCTGTGTACTCATACATATAGATTGTGCTGCATAACAGCTAAAAAATAAGGTTTAAGTTGCTGACATGCATGACCAAAGGGGGAGGGAAAGTTTGCTGCAGACATTCTCTTAGGATTTAGTGAATTCCAGATCATTCCTTGGAACCTTCCTTTGTGATCTTTGCTCTTCCCCACTTGTCTGCTCCCTCACACACTCTCAGTCACTGGTTATCCTCTCCTCTTCCTGCCTTCCCTTCCTCTGCTCTCTTCCCACCACTGATTTTTATTATTATTAATATAGCACCATCAATGAATATGACACTTTACCAAATAACATAAATAAAAGACAGGTCCCGATCCCAACTCCTGAGAAGGGGTAGCATAATTCCACACACACCCCTCCATGGTTTCTTACAGAGAAAAATGGGGAGGGGAAATGATCAAAAGCATCCATCCCCCTAAGTAGGCCATTTCTAAGTAGAGAGTTTCTGGAAATAGGGGTGGCATCTGCTGGTAGTCATTATTTTGACTGGCTAAGCAAAGGAAATGGGCAGAAGCATCTAGGAACCCACTCAGTCGGTGGAAACATTAATAATGACTGTGTGACAAGTGAAAGACTGGATCTGGGAAGGTTTATGTCCCACTTTGCCCAATGGAGGAACATCCACTGGACTTTGATGGTAAGAACCAATGGCCACCACACATGAGATCAGAGTTTGCCTGCAGCTCCCATTCAACAGCACCAGCACAACACCTGCTTCTGGCTCCTTCTTAGGTGGCTCTGGGTGCTTCAAAGTTGTTTCCTTGCCCATGTGCCCATGAGATCAACAGGGCCCATTGGCTTTTCTCCTGTCTACTCTCTAGGACCAAACATGATGAGTGTGGAGGCAAGTTCTCTTGTGGGTTTGGTTCCCATGCTGCCACCTGGAAAAGGCTCAAAGGTGCTAACATTTCCTGCCTGCAAGTTTTCCTACAGTGATGAAACGCCTTTCCTTTGTTCAAGGAGTGGGCTTGGGGATTGGTCTCAGAGATCTAACAAGGCAGAGACAAGCAGCAGACAAGCAGTGTGTGTCTGTGTGTGTGTGTGTGTGTGAGAGAGAGAGAGAGAGAGAGAGAGAGAGAGAGAGAGAATTGGTTTTTAAACTTGTAGTAGTTTTTTCTCCACCTGCCCCCTTTTCTGCATTTTCAGAAATCATTTGAGCAGTGTTCTTTGGCAATCCTCACCTCACCCCCATGAAAAAGATCATATTAAGAGATTATTCTCTGCACAAGGTCATCTTCTGTTATTATTCTACCCCTCTTCCCAAACTGCTTAATGAGGTTCCTTCCTCATTCTGGTTAAATTGGCTGACATAGCCTGGCGAACGACCAATATATTCTGTGTTTCTAAAAGCGATTTCCCCCACCCCCAGAAGTGATTAAAATATTTATATCTAAGAATACTTGAGGCTGCTGCATAATTTCATTGACTCTAACAATGTGGTTTTGTGGAGAGAAATATCTGCAGATGAAAGCTGGCTGTACACACCTGACTCAGGAATTTGGCATGGATTTCCTTTAAATACAGTGGTACCTCGGGTTACAGATGCTTCAGGTTACAGACTCCGCTAACACAGAAATAGTACCTCGGGTTAAGAACTTTGCTTCAGGATGAGAACAGAAATTGCACGGCTGTGGCGCAGCAGCAGTGGGAGGCCCCATTAGCTAAAGTGGTACCTAAGGTTAAGAACAGTTTCAGGTTAAGAATGGACCGCCAGAACGAATTAAGTTCTTAACCCGAGGTACTACTGTATACAGTGCCTGTTTTGAAAGCTTAAAGAATTTGTGGATGTGGGGGTACCAATCTATTCAACTCAAATGGGATTGAAATGGAGGGCAATCAAATGCTTGATCCACAAACCAGTTAAGCTTCACTGCTCAGATTTTATAGCATCATCCTAACCATATTTACTCCGAAGTGCTATTGAATTCCCACAGGCATCTGGTTGGCCACTGCGAGAACAGGATGCTGGACTAGATGGGCCATTGACCTGACCCAACATGCTCTTCTTATGTTCTTAATGAGGCTTACTGGCAGAATAATTCAATTGGAGTTTGAAGGGACTAATTTATTTGAAATTTTCTGACTCCCAATAGTGTAAGAATATGATCAATGAAAAGAATCTCCCTCTGGTCCAGCTTTATATTGCTGAAATATAAAGCTTTGGCTGGCTGGGAGTAGATTTCTGTGTGGAAAGACTATGCTCTATTCACATCCTGCTATCCAAATGCACATTATACGAAAATTCACTTATCCAAACACAAGTAGTTAATACCCAAACCTTGCTATGCACACCACACATTCAGATATCCAAACAGCCAAACCTGTATACAAATAAGCAGCCTTAAACAAGCCTTACTTTTTGTGTTTTTTGGATTCATGGTAGCCGTTTTGCCAGAAACCATGACGGGAGGGAGAGCAAGGGAGGAAGGGGAGAGATTGAACAAACAAGAAGGTATTTTTTTCCTCCTTTGTTTGCCTTTTTGCAATGTTTCAAAAGGCTTTCCTGGTTTTTCCATCATTTGGGGGCCACAATTCCATGGTCAGGAACTCATTACAAAATTCTCCATATGAATCAATGGAAATAGTTGACTCATTATGCAAACTCTCACCTAACAAATGATTTCCTGAGAATGCATTGTGTTCAGAATAAATTCCTGGGCCAAGGTTTCTTTAATTCCTATGAAATACACCATTAAAGGTGAATAGTTTTGTTATGACAGAGATTTTCATGGACTCAGGCCTACTGATAAGACACATGAAATCTTGGTTCATAAGTATACAAGTGAGAGTAAGGTGGGTGTTGAATGGCAATGAGAGTCAAAAATATAGTCAGTGAGAATGATAGCTTAAATCCATGTTCAGTGTGCACCCCTTTTACAGTTGCTGGCTGGTAATGATTGCTGAAGACAAGAGGGATGAATGTGCTTTGAGAAGGAAAGGGAAGGGCTAAGGCACCAATTGATACCCTGTACCCATGGGCTCCCATTAACCTGAAGCCAGCCCTGAAAGCAAGAATTGCCTAGTTTTCTCTCTGGACTCAGTGAGGTTACCAATTGCATTGTTCACACCTTAAGCAAAGTACTTAAACATTTAGGTCTTTGTGGGCAACTGCTGTATGGTTTCTGTATTATTAAGATTCCAACTAAAGTATGTATAATATTTACTGGAATATATAATTATAGCATTTTTAATATGGGGTCTAGCTGATGGTGCCAGGCAGAGAGGGAAGCAGAATTCCCTCTGTTTGATTCCCAGATGTGTTGCAGCTGGACTATATCTCCCCACACCTCCCTTGCATTCACTTTTTTATTATTATTTTTTTAAAAAAAGACCTTTCTAACCACCTTAGAACATGTTGATGTGCACTTCCAAACAGAGGCTTCCAAACCGACATGTAAATCCTTCCCCTTCCTCTCTGCTTGTGATAATACCTCTCTTTTGTGTATATGCACACGAGCTTATTTCACTCAGGCCGGCTGATATATTTTGACTCTTTTGCCGCTCGTTCATAAATTCCAAAGGCTGGAGCACTGCACAGCAAACTTGCGAAGATACTATCACTCACCTCTCCGCTTCAATAAATCCTGAGCTGATTAAGCTCTGCACCCTGGAGGTGGCAACACAAAGCTCTTCCCGGTGTAGGGAATTGCATAGCAAAGCTGAAAATGGCAATGTGGTCTTCCTGGAACAGGGCTAGAGGCAAAAGAAGAAGAAGAAACATTAAGTAAGTCCGCCATGCACTGTGCTGCCCCCTCATATATCACTTCCACTTTTGAAAGTTCAGGGTCACTGCTTTTTGTCTGAGGCCACAGGACGTTCATTCATTTATGTTTGTTGCTTTTCAGACCGGAGGTAGTATTCCAGCCCTGAGGTACGCTTCTGATTGGCGGTACATTTGTTATTACCAAGGAATCGTGAGCATGCAGGGATCATCTATGGTTTGTTTGTTTTTTTAATGGAAATTGAAATAATTCTGGCTACAAACACAGCTCACACACTATGCTGTGTTACAGCTATTTGTTGCATTACCCCATTATACTCAATGGAGAGGCACATGAAGCTTCAGGTTTTCATATTACGGGCAGAGCAGGTGTTGCCCCAAAGTGGCTTGAAGCAAATCAACCTCCTGGTCAAAGTTCCAAAGCAGAATCTGAATCAAATATGTTTATTTTTTTCCCCAGTACACACCCCTACTAGGAACCAAGAAAAGCAAGGGAGTGCAAAGATTCATTTCATCACTTTGTAGGTCAATACAGACAGCTTTCAAGTGTACACTGTGGTAAGCTGTCATTTGGTAGAATATCATCTGTATTCAGCTTGAATATAGTAAGAGGCTGATAGTCACTTTCCCCTTCTAGAGTATCTCCCCTGATTGTTTCCTAATGGAAGAGAAGTGTTATGCCTCTTTGAAAATTCTTTTTTCCTCCTCTGATGAGAGAGGGAAAGGTGGTTCCCTCCTTCTGAAAGTGTAATTCTGAAAGGCTAATAGGTTCAGACAAACCAGTTAAATGACAAGCATTGATCAACACATTTAGCCTCCGTCCATTGTTCGTAAGGGTATACTCCCTCAGCTTCAGGATGGCAGCTGTCTTTCATCTCAGTGAGTGCCTGGCTTCATGAAATGTTAAAAACATCCCTCCCTTTGATGGCTCTATCAATACAATATTATCGAACTCCAGTCAAACACAATGAAGACACACTCCTCTCACTGTTGGACCCCAGATGAGTCGTCCACGAGCTGAGTAAAATCTCCATGTTACCTGCTTTTTAGATCATTACAAAAAAATCAAGTGAGAAAAGTGTGTGTGTGTGTTGTTACACACCACCCCAATCTCCACAGTGGTCTGATATTCCAGGGGTTACAGGCACTTACCCAGGGTTTCCGTTTCCATTTGGAAATGAGGCACAACAGAGACTGGGGTGATTTTATGATACATGGTTTATTTACACAGATATACAACTTGAGCCTACTGTGGAGAGGTTCACAGCATTACACTCCAAGTGGGTCTCTTGCCTCTCCCATAGGCACAACAGCCTTCAGTCCACAGCAGAAATCAGCCATGCTCTCTGTCTCCTTTATACAGCCTGTCCCAGTTTTGTTAGCACATCACTGCCAAATGCCATCCTAAATACTCTGGCCTTTGGTCTCCTGCAGACTCCTGCTCTAGAGGAAGGAGGCACTCTAAAATGCTTGTGAAGGTGTTGTTTTATTTTAAAAACTGCAAACTGATGTGGAAATGTGGTGAACTGAACTTGGAAAAACAAGAAACAGAGAAAATTCAAAATTGACAGGGCTACATCATGAAAGCTGCAGAGATCAGAAGCAAATGTGGAGGTTCCCTGTCTGCTATCCATCGTGAGAACTGAGACACAGCTGAAGGCTGCAGCCTTTATTGAACAGCAACAATGGTGAACTGAGCATAAGCACGTAAGGAGAGCTTTGCTGGCTGAGACCAAAGTCTGAAGTCCAGCATTCTCTTCCCAAAGTGACCAGCCAGATGCTTCTGGGAAACTCAAAAGCAATGAGTTCTGACAGCATCACAAGTAATGTTTTTGCCAAAGTACTTTCCAGTTGGAAGAGTTGAAAACAACTCTTG
Source organism: Podarcis tiliguerta (assembly GCF_965153285.1). Classification (NCBI taxonomy): domain Eukaryota; kingdom Metazoa; phylum Chordata; class Lepidosauria; order Squamata; family Lacertidae; genus Podarcis; species Podarcis tiliguerta. The sequence goes on from NC_139538.1 coordinate 40,060,963, forward strand.
GCTTTGTTTATGTCATTTATGAAGTAAGACACAGCATGTCAGCAGAGGTAATGTCATCTGTTTACAGTGTGAGCATTGCACAATTGGAAAACTCGGAATACGAACCCCCTGAACTCTGAAAACTAGAATTCAGCCCCCTAAACACTCTTTTGCTTATACAGTCTTTGTCTTAAGACTGTAGGTTTTGCCAGGAAGATGAAGCAGTCCCTGGTTTTGTCTCTTGGTTCTTTCTTCATGCAGAACATCTTAGAAGAACCACACCCCAAAAGTACAAACTCAAACATGCTCAGTTCCAACTTTCCTAAAGAAACCATCTTTCCCTTTTAGCCACAGGGTGGCAACAACATAAACACATCTGAATCAGACAAGTGATGATGTGAACAATTGCAGGCTGGTCTGAAGCTCCCAATTTTTGTGACATGAGAATGAGTTGAGTTAATGAGCAAATAATGTGTGGGTGAAACTCCGCAAATCCTTCTTATTCATGGAAATTGGTGGCTACTGAACATGGGTTATGTAAGTGAGCCTGGGAATTTACTCAACATACATTTACTCGACATTATTTAAGAGCAGCCCCTTTCTACCTGAGCATCGCCACCAAGATGGGCTGAAGCTGTTCACTTTATCAACCCAGTATGGTTGGCCATAAAGTATAAACCTGGGTTCTGTGTGACAGTTTTTATCAACTTCTTCCCCAAGGTCACCTTAGCTCTTGAGTTATAAAAGTCTTAGAACCTGTTGTGATTAATTTTGATGAAGAGAAGTCAGTCCATGTTTTTTCCCCCTCTGGCTGCCTGGCTGTTCTGTGATCTGTAACTACACTACATCACCCTGAGTAATGAAAATATGCCCCAACAAGCACTTGGAGAGGGAAAGCTTGAAAAAACAGCTATCCATCATAGCAGCCAGCCTCCGATGCTTCATGTCTTCTTCCATTTATAAGGAGAAGTTGCTCTAGGTAATGGGTTCCCCCTTCTGGTGTCACAAGCATCCAAGTACTCCAAAGGGGTAAAAGCACATGGTTCACCACACCCCAACTGCTGCCTCTGAAGTTATAAAAGGGGGGACAAAGGGTCTATCCAAGGTTAGTCCTATGCAGAGTAAACCTATAGAAATTAATGGGCATGAATAAGTCCTATCAATTCAGTGCATCTACTCTGAGTAGGATTTAGCTGACAAAGGTAACTGACAAAGTTATATTCTCCTGGTGGACTTTCCTCCATCGTGAATGGAGTGTAATTTGACTGCTCAGTTCTTCTTCCTTACCTCAGAGAGGGCTGCCTTTTATTTCATTTTATTGAGCATGACTGACATATTGCTGGATCAAAAAGTAATTCTAAGCAGTTTACATAATAGTATAAAACAGTCATTTAAAAAAATTATAAACAAACTCTGAAACAGCAGACAATAACATTATCAAGATACTGATAAAATCAACCATTTAAAAAAAAGATTGTATGATTATATGTATTACATATATAAAGCAGCCTGGCTTATATTTTAACGCAGATTGCTAGATCAAGGGGTTAGAAGGGACTTGGCATACAGCCTTCTCCCCCTTCCCAACTCAGAACAATATCATAAACATACAAATAAACAAACATGGTTGCATCTAAATGGCAATTGCAAACCCATTTTCTATAGAGTAAGTTCCTTCAAGCTTTCTTAGTAAAAATGTTGGTAGGCTATCATCCTTTGCATCATTAGCTGGGAGTAAGCCCTACTGGACAATGCAGGACATATATTGGAGTAAATAGACATAGGATGGCACTGCTAATCTTATATGTATGATGATGACCCAGAAGCTAGAGATTCTCAACGCAGGCTACAGATCTGTCAACCAGTTTTGGAGGCATTCCAGGCCACACTTGTCACATTGTGTATTGTATGGTTACTGATTATGTCTTTATTTTCACCTCAGTGTGGTATTGGATTATAAGCAAAAGATATTGAATGGCGCAGGCTTTCATCCCATTGGGGTTTTTACAGTGTCAGGTCCCAGCTTGGGTGCATGTACCTCTTATACTCATTTAAAGTGTTAATTTAATAGCTCAGTGGGGTATTTCTAGTGTGTGCCTCAGAATGTGTGAGATTCAGAAGCCAGAACTGGGAACTGACAATCCATTTACAGTTCAGTAAATGTGCTTGTATTCTGGAGACGATTCAATGTAATGAAACGTATTCCCAGGTAGGTGTGCATAAGCCTGCAGTTGCAAAAATGATTTAATGCGTCTGAGCATACTGGCAGGGGTGGGAAGCCTGGATGAGCATGTACAAAGTGCCTCGTCTCTCTGCTCTTCTACTCTAAAAAGGTAAAGGTAAAGGACCCTTGACAGTTACCGGTAAGTCCAGTCGTGAATGACTCTGGGGTTGCGGCACTCATCTCGCTTTACTGGCCCAGGGAGATGACATTTGTCCACAGACATTTTTTCCGGGTCATGTGGCCAGCATGACTAAGCCGCTTCTGGCAAACCAGAGCAGCACATGGAAACGCCATTTACTTTCCCGCCAGAGTGGTACCTATTCATCTACTTGCACTTTGACGTGCTTTCAAACTGCTAGGTTGGCAGGAGCAGGGACCAAGCAATGAGAGCTCATCCCATCACAGGGATTCGAACTGCCAACCTTCCGATCGGCAAGCCCTAGGCTCAGTGGTTTAGACCACAGCACCACCCGCGCTCCCATAACTCCCACATGAGCTCTGATAAACACAATTTGTCTTATATGGTGGCAGAACTTTAGTGCAATATTCAACAGCTAAGAGAAAAATTTTGCTGTTTGGGGTTGTTGTTTCTACTGAAAGTTGAATGCTGACTTCAGTATTTGGCTTTCTGAATCAATATTTGACCTTTGAAACCAGCATCTGACTTAGAAATCAATATGTGAATTTTGTCCCTCATACCATTAGCCAGATGGCAAGTGTTGTCTAAGCAGTCAGTGCAAAATTGTTATTGGCTTCAGTGAACTACAGAAGACGTTTGACTGTTTAAAGAGAATCCTTTTACATAGTCAATGCAATTAAATCAAATAATGAGAAATATGCTCTGTTCAGATTCTCCAACATGATATAGCTAGCATTCCAATCCTTAATGTGTATTGACTTGTAATGCCAAAGTAACGTCCCTTCAAGATGACATTCCCAGAGCATCTTCCAGAGGGGAAAACCCTGGTAATCATATGCAGCAAAAACAATAGAGAATCTTTTAGCATCTCTGACTAACCAGTTTGCTGTGGCATAAGCTTTTGTGGACTACAGCATCTGACGAAATTAGAGCTCAGTTTATAATTTCTCAGATGTTTTCACCTCCCCCCCAAAAAGGCCACTTTGCACAATTTTCTCCAAATGTTCTCTACAATTATTGTGTGTGTGTGTGGCAGCAGCTACCATTTCTACACACACACACACACACACACACACACACTTCCCTATAATGCCCTGTAATGACACTGGTGGTTGTTGTTACAAAACTCTTGGTTGTTTCTGTTTCTCAACCATGTATGTGCTAGTGCAGGAATCAAGCTGTATCCAGGACAAAAAAGGCATAAAAATCAATAGCATCTATCCTTGCATTTGATTTGGGTTCTCATATTTATAGCATCTTGTGGAATCCTGACTTCAATTCAGTGATGCTCTTGTAAAGTAAATTTTCTCCTGAAGTATACTTGAAAACTGAAATGAAGCACCTCTGACAAGCACTTCAGAACGCAAATGAGAAATGCCTATATGAGATCTTATTTTGTGAAACATCTATGTAAAAAGAAGAAGATAGCAGCAGCAGGTGAGTGTGTGTTGGATGCTTCAGATTACACAAAGAGAGTCAACTGAGAATTAGCTGATTGAAAAGGACAATGCATACATAATTATTTTACTAAAGAAGCATAGGGAAAAACAAGACCTTCAGTCCTTACAAATGGCTTTACAGTTTTTGGCGATATCAATTCAGCTCTCAGTGCTCTGCCAGTGGTTATCTCAGGTGGTTGGATGTAGAATAACAGCAGCAGGCCAGTAAAAGTGAAGATCCTTGTCCTGAATCTTCACAAAATGGGCACGGTACCATATAGATACATTAAGTGATACTCAAAGGCATCCTTTGCATTTTCTGCATTAATGCTTGCTGGGAAGCAGCCAAGTAAGATGGGGCGTTTTCCTGGCACCCACAAGGATATTGCCATTTGGAACACTACAGCATAATCTCCAAAGATGGCATTCTTGATCTGTTGACCTGGCTGCAATACAGAGCTATCAAAAACTGTACTTATTTTAGGTATACCACCATTATATTTCTCTCTTTTAGTCAAAGCATTCCGGGGGGGGGGGCAGGATATAGATATCGTATCAGATTTTATAATTACTCAGGCTACTGTTTCTTGGGCAGGAAGATTAGGGGGGGGGACAGACTGAAGGAAATTTAAAAAATGATTATTTATGTGACCTTTTGCTGGATTAATAGAGATCGAGATTAAAAGAGTTAATTGGTGAACCTAACATTAGGTTATCATCATGGAATGTGAATGTTTTGAATAATCCAATTAAGGAGAGGAAATTACGATTTGCCCACTTAAAGATATTAGACTCAGACATAATAAATTTGTAAACTTATCTTCTTTTGACTAGTGCTTTTTTACTTTTATTCTGGTTTTCTGCAGGCTTTTAAAAACCTCCTTCCTTTCATTTCCCATGATGGGCATTTTAATTATGAACAATGGTATTTCCTGATTGTTTTTGAATTAGCTAATGTAACATGCATAATAAACCAGCAAATGAATTTTCCAGCTTTTATAGGTACACTGCCTTGAAAAGGAGGTTTGAACAGCTGGAGCAAACATTCTTAGTCACTAAATTATAAATTGCGCTTGTCAAGAGCAAACATTCAGCCCCAGCACTCAAGGAATAGATTGGTAAGAAGCTTTCCCATTTATCAGTTTAGCTATTGATCGCTTCTGCAAGGTCATTGAATTCGAGAAGTAATGAATGGAAGACTTGGTTGCTAATACACCAGGCTAATTGTGTTAATAATTTTGCATGCAGGAACTTGATAACACTTAAAAGTGCCCTGAAGCATTAAGGAGCTAATAATGTATGTAGACACTGCTACATTGGCTTTCTGATTACCAATAACCGACTCGCTGGAGGGAACAAGAAGATGGATGGCTCCACCATTCATTTTATTTTAAATAAAAGGTTCAAGAATTATAATACACAGGTGACCTGCACAAGAATTATGATACACAGATGGCAAAGGGCCATAGCTCAATGGTAGAGCATCTGCTTTGGAAGCAAAAGGTCCCAAATTCTGCCCACAGCACCTCTGGGTGGGGTTAGAAGAGAACCCTGAAACTATAGAAAGCTGTTGTCAGCCAGTAAAGACAATAATGATCTCATTGGACCAATCGTCTGAGTTAGTAGATTTCTATGTTCCTATGACAAGGTTTTATCCTCCACCCCACCAAATAAGTTTCAATCCTTTGTTATTTTAGTGGGATTTCTCAAAGAATACCAGTTCAGTATTCTGTGTTTGTTTCAAATTCTAGCCCACGTTTGGGTTCATTTATTTTAGCATCACACTTTATTTCTATTTTTCATTTGCACACTTTTTGGACACTTCAAGTGCCCTAGGGGAAAACTACTGTACATTCTTGCTCTGGCCAATTAGATGTGTAACATATGGAAAGAGAAGTGCTATTAATGCACTTAGAATAATTTATTGTTCACTAGAGCTGAGCAAATAATTTGGCAATTTATTAAACAAATTAATCCTCTTACCGCCCGTGGCATGCCCCTCAGCAGATTGTAATTTACTTGAGCCTATTAGTTATGTAAATGCAGCCCATGAATGCCCTTTCCATTAATGCAATGGTCATGAGTATGCTAAATTCTGGGTAGGTATCAGGGCCTGTGTGCAAGTGAGAGGGTGATTTATCATGCATGTTGTTTCTTGCTTTCCGATTTCATGCAACATCTTCCAAACCACTGATTTTTCACTTTGATAAGCTAGCATTCTCAGGACCAACAATTGTGCCAGCAGGTCCCCTGGTGAGACGCTAAGATGACAAGTCAGGATGCAGGCATTATATATCATGGTGTGATTGGATGTAGGAAAACCAGCTGATACCAGCAGTTTACAGGTACAGATGTTCTCTCTGTGTCTGAGACTGAGTAGCTGCAGTTTCCTGTTGTGGCCTAAGAAGGCATTGCTGCTGCATCTAGAATTGCTTATGTGGCTCAGCAGCTGCCTTTATGGTGCCATGATAAGCTGCATTTAATTTCTCAAGTTACTGTGTCCTCAGGCTCCATCAGTTCAATACAACTTAGCTTTCACAGTTCTCTCAAGTTTCAACAGCGATTATGCTTTTGATCACTACAATTTTTGATAGTAGTCAATTTAATAGGTTGGGGAAGAAATGTTAGGTTTTTTTTTTACAGGAAGGCTCTATAATTTTAACTTGACTAGTTTATACCCACACCCACTGTTTCCCATTCAGCTCCCCCCAATCCACCTGTTTTTATAATCTATATTTCACGATCACAGCCTAGTTATCCAGTTCTTAAACTGGCAAGTCCTGGTATTTTTAGCTCCCCCAGGACAGAAAGCATTGCTCTCCCTTCGTCCCAATGATTTGTATTGCCTTTCTCTGAACATTATCACTTGCAGAATACATCATTTTTGAGATGGGGTGGTCAGGATTGTAGTACTCAATGTGTGAATGCACACTGATTTATATATGACTATTATCATCTCTTTCTGTATTTTTTGCCTCTCTCCTAATAATCCACAACATTACATTTGGCTTTTTGACAGCGGCAAGCATTACCTTGATGTTTTTAAGGAGCTATTCAGAAGGATTCCAAGACTTCTTGACTGGAAATAGCTAATTTATAACCCAAGCTAGTAAAAGTGTAGCTGGGATTTTCTTGCTCCCGCTCTGCAGCGTGCATCACTTTGCACTCCATCAACAGTAAGTTTGGCCTGCCATTTCATTTTCACCCTTCCCATCTTGCTTTAAGCTTAAGCATCCTGGGGAACTTCGTATCATTGGAAACTTTTCTGCTTTTCTTGTAACTTCATACCCCATTCCAAATAATGCATAGCTATGTTGAATTCTCTTGAGAGTCCCATGGACTGCAAATGTATCCATTCTTAAGGAAATCAGCCCTGAGTGCTCACTGGAAGGACAGATCCTGAAGCTGAGGCTCCAATACTTTGGCCACCTCATGCGAAGAGAAGACTCCCTGGAAAAGACCCTGATGTTGGGAAAGATTGAGGGCATAAGAAGAAGGGGACGACAAAGGACAAGATGGTTAGACAGCGTTCTCGAAGCTACAAACATGAGTCTGACCAAACTGCGGGAGGCAGTGGAAGATAGGAGTGCCTGGCGCGCTCTGGTCCAATGGGTCACGAAGAGTCGGACATGACTAAACGACTAAACAACAAATGTTGAATTCACAACAACAATGGGCGTACTTCATTTTCTGCAATGGGCAATTTGTTTGGCAATCAGAATTGGTTACCAAGTAGTCTTGTTCTTCACACTGCACACTGGGTCTAGCGAGGCTGAGGATACAGACTGCTGGAGATGTTACAGACATCCTAGCTTCAACGAGGGCGCTAACATTATTAACCTTTCACACCATGTGGATTTTTGCAAGTAGATTGGCATGTACATTGGAAGACAACTCATGTCTTTAAGTTTATTCAGCAAGCCACACAGAGGAAGATTATGTCAAGGAGGTTTGTGAATGTTTAGTTATACTTGCTGTTGCCCTCACTGATGGGTAGAAGGCCCCATACGTCAATCCTGTTGAAACTGAGCAGTCCTGTCTAGAAGGTGGTGTGGTGTAGTGGTTGATGTGTCTAATTATGACTGAGGAGTCCCAGGTTCAAATCCCCACACAGCCCTTCTAGATGTCATTTACATCTCTCAGTCTAACTTCGCGGGATCGTCACAAGGATGGAGTGGAGGAGAAAGGACCGTGTACATTTTTCTTGGAGGCAAGGTAGGAAATATGTGTAAAATAATAATAATAAATGCCAGTTGTTAGCAGCCAGGTGGGAGGTTATATGGGAACCCTATGTACACCATGAAGCTCACTGAAGAAAGACAGGTTACAAATGTAACTAATTAAATAAATTGGGGGTGGCATTATATGAATAAATTACAGAATGACAACCTGTTTTGATAATGAAACAATTTTCAGTGGTTTGTGAATTAGCAGCTTCCTATTATAGTTGGTTAAACATTGTGGGAAGGTTCACATCAGGGCAGGATCCAAAGTTAAATCTGAGTGAAATCCACAGTTTCTCAAGCTGACTTTGCTCCAAACAGTGAATTTAGCCTGGCTCCTTTAAGTCCTAAACTCCTGTTTTGTGTGGGCATTCTGAGGTGCAACATGCTGGCAAGGTTTAAAGTGGCTCCACAAGCTAACATCTATCAAAAACCAAGTCATGCTTCCCCTCCTAATATTCTCATGTGGGCCCCTTCTCTAGTCTTTATAGAGTGACAGGAAGTGGAGAAGCAGAAAGAAGGTCCCCCTTTTCCTTCCACTCTACAAACAAGTAACACACATCCTGCCCCACCGCTTCCCTCAGATCTTTCTGGTGCCACCTTAACTGATGAGAACACAAGCAACAACAGCCTAACCCAGCAGCCAGGCAACAGAAGATTGGGTTTGGATTTTGCTTTGCTTTTTAGATTTCAAAGGAGTGGGAGCAATTCCTTAAGCTTCAGGAGGGGCAGGAAACAAGAGTGAAAATTGTGAGCAAGTACAGTTTTTGCGGGAAGCGGGTGGCGCTGTGGGTTAAACCACAGAGCCTAGGGCTTGCCGATCAGAAGGTCGGCGGTTCAAATCCCTGCAACGGGGTGAGCTCCTGTTGCTCAGTCCCTGCTCCTGCCAACCTAGCAGTTCGAAAGCATGTCAAAGTGCAAGTAGATAAATAGGTACCGCTCCGGCGGGAAGGTAAACAGCATTTCCGTGTGCTGTCACGACTGGACCTAATGGTCGGGGGTCCCTTTACCTTTACCTTTACAGCTTTTGTAAGAATACAGTGGTACCTCAGGTTACAGACGTTTCAGGTTTCAGACTCCGCTAACCCAGAAATAATACCTCGGGTTAAAAACTTTGCTATTCCACTATTCTACTAAATACCTATGCCCCAACTAAATATTTATGTTCCAAATGTCATCACATATACACTTCAGCTGAGTACTCCATGATGAAGCCATTGATAATAGCAGCCTAATATCCTCCTGCTTTCATTCATAAATTGACTGTGGCAAACTAGGAATAATAGACTAGATAAGTGCATTCTCACTAGAAACAGTGACTTGTTTTTCAGTGTAAGATGGTTGCTTACATCTCTTGCAATTTTCTTTTATGACATAGTTTATTATATGTTTGTAAAGCCAAGAACCTGAAAAATACTCTCAGCGCTTGCCATTTGATATCTTCACTGAAGTAACTTTATGCAAAGGGAACAACAAAAATGAACCAACAGCAACACAGGATTACAGAGTGTGCAAGATTCAATAAACAATTGACCACGCACAAACTTCCATTCAAATAAACACTGTACAAACTTCTGAGCAAATTTTCATATTGTAAAACTAATGAAAAGGAACCCAAATAAAGCTACACAATTTGTCCAGTATATGTTAGGCATCCATCAAAGCATCGGCCCAAATCAGCATCGCCAAAGATCAGGAAAGATGGTAGTTGTAGCCCAACAACTACCTGAAGGAACAGCCAGTTCCCCATCTCTGCCTTAGATAAAGCATACAGTACAGCATAGTGTCAGAGGCTCTGCAAGTCTACAGTCTTTTCTACTGATAGTGCTAAAATCAGATTATTCACAGTAAACATCACATTGGTTAATAAATAGCATGCAATAAAGAAGGATGTTGCCAATACACCAATGAATAAGGTCCAATAGAATACTTATGAAATTAAAATTTCCACCCCCTGACATTCATTATATATCTGTTACTCTGGAGCTTATTTGTGAATTGGGATATAATGGTGGTGTGACACTGTTCCGTGTTACTAGCTTTGTTATCCCCAGGAAGCAAGTGCCATATGGATAGCTAGCATTATCAGAAGCTATTCATGTGAGGTTTCTCACATGAGTCCAGCTATCCTAACCATGACAGCAAGCACATTTGAAAAATGGGGAGTTCTTGTCACTGTTTAAAATTGCAGGAACCACATGGGGGGCCCTTTCACATGATCTGCTTTCCACACAGTCTGCTCCCTGCAGAAATCACGACACCAACCAGAAAACGGGGGGGGGGGGGGGTACGGACACAGGAAAGGCCTGCGGGGTGGGAATCCATATGCTTGAAATGAGATTTACTCCTGGCCCAACACTTTTCGGATCAAATCATTCTTCAGGGGGCACTTCTCGCCAACAATTGTAATCAAAAGCCAGGGACACCACAGAGACTTCTGTTGCCACAACAGTGCATTTTGTTTCTGATGAAAATATTTCATGTATTTTTCTTAATGCTTTTATTTTTCAGGTCTCAGGGTGGGGTACATTAACTAAAATACAATTGCAACATAATGACCAATCAACAAGCCACACAACAACAATAAAAGCATAAAACAGATACAACTAATAATACCATTTACAGGGCCGAAAACCTGAAATTCACTCTTCACTTCTAAAGGTCCAAGTGAACAGGTGCATCTTAATGAGCTGATAAAATATGTAAATGGTTGGTTAAAAGTGCTCTTGAAGCCTGAGAGCATCCTTTGTCCATCTACCTGGGAGTAAATCCCATTGAACACAATAGGGCTGCCTTCTGAGTAGCCACATATAAGGTGGCACAATGCAGTCCAGAGGAGCTAGAGAAAAATAAATGCCTTTGCCACATCAAACTTACTTGGTATGCTATGGTAAAAGGGGCATTTGCTTGTTAGCTGTTCCTAACCTATTTATCTTCTTCCTCCTTTTAATAATGCCTTCAAATGGTTTCTGGAGGAAGTGATTTAAGGACGGCAATCTCAGTATCTGCTATGTTATTCTATTGAACAACGCTAATAAAATAGAGGGCACAAATACACTCCCCCCCTCCATACCAACATAATAAATCAAAATCTTCTATTCAAAGCATTTCGAAAACACTTTCACAGACAAGGGCTTTTGGCATGATATTTGGCTTTCCTCTGCCAGTGGGTATTTCAAAGCCTAAGTCCAAGACAGAGATAAATTGATTGTTTTTCCTCTCTACAAAACTCTTCAAGTGACAGCATCCTGAAAACAGACTTGGTAAACAGTATTTAGCATTAAACAATAAACACCTAGAAACAATGATAAACTGTTTAAAAGAGCCACAAGTGATTTGCTTCTTCTGTTTCGTTAAGAGACTTTAATTAGCACTTTAATTACAGTGGCGTCTGCAGGAGTTATTGAATCCTTTTCAGCAGGGCTTGTGGAGCAGTATCTGGCACAATAAGCCCAAATCTTCCCTGCACTTGCTAGCTGATCTGAAGTGATAGTGGAGAGCATAATGCAGATGAGAAACATCTGTTGGTATAGTGCCTTCTGCTAAAGGACCTCTGAAGAAGCCTCTAGTGACTGAATGTTCTGAGACAGCAAGAGGTTTGATTCCCCCCCCCCCCGCCAAAAGAAGGAGAAACTTTCTGTAGGAGACTCGTATATAAACAAATGGTGTTTTCATGGTTGTTTGGCACCAGCCCATCTGCCTGTGTGTTAGTCAATTAAACCACTCGTTATGATGGCTCTTAAATAAGAATTCCGTATTTCTAAGAAATCAATATTTTAAGTGTGGCAGCACCTACACTTTAGAACACCCTACCTATTGATATCAAGCAGGTGTCTTCACTTTACTCTTTTTTGATTAAGGGCCGGATACAAATTTAATTATTATTATATGTTTGTTTAGACAAGCCTCTTAGAAACCTGTTGCCATGGCAATTTCTTTACCTCCTGTCCTTGTTCGATGTCAGCAGCCCATCCAAGTGCCCACCTTTACCTTCTCAAAGGATTATGCTAGAACCATGCTTTACGATCAGAAAAGGTAGGGTGGTGTAGTTAGCTAGTCATAACCATTCTGGGAATAGTCATGTTTATAACACTGCTATGAAAAGAATGGTGCCTGGAGATCAATAGAGTTCAAAGGGATTAATATTAAATACCGCTCAGGAACAGAGATAGATAAAAAAGAATAAAATGCAAACACCTTAGGTTTGAACTTGCTTTGCAACGTAGAATGATCTGTTGTTAAAAATGCAGTGGAAGGAATTTTATTTTTGTTTTCTCATGAGAAAATGTCGTACGATTTAGGCCCACAAGACAATTTCCCCCGAGCATCAGACACTTACTCAATACCCGGCGTTATATGTGACATCAACTTTCGGGCAGGAAATTCTGACTAAACATCTGAAAGAACTTTCTGTCAGTAAGAGTTGTTTGATAGTGGAACAAACTCCCATGAGAGGTGATGGGGTCTCCTTCCTTGGAGGTTTTTAAGCAAAGGTTTTATGGCCATCTGTCCATGGATGATTTAGTTGAGATTCCTGCATTGCAGGGGGCTTGACTAGATGACCCCCGGGGTCCCTTCCAACTCTACAGTTCTGTGATTCAATTATTTGTTGTTGCTAAGCTGCTTAGATCTGTTTCTTGTTACGCTCCTCAAACTGCTCAAATATTCTGTTTGATTTTCATGAAAGTAAAATTGGGTTACTAAGGATTTCTCTCTCTCTCCTTTGCAGTTTTAATTTAAATAATTGGCAATACAGTTCCTCTGCCAGACCCATGGAAGTAGAATTTTTCCCACAGAAGAAGATTCATGCTTGTTGGTTTGCTGAACAATTTACAATTGGCCTAAATACTGATGCTGTGAAAATTTATCTTTCGGGAGCATCAATGACATTTCTATGGGTAGTATTCAACTAAGTTTTATTCACAGTAAAGCTACTGAAAATAATAGATGTAATTTTGTCGTGTTCATTAATTTCAGTGGGTTTACTCTGAGTAAAACTTGGTTGACTACCACCCTATGTTACGGATAACATGATGCCCTAATTGATTATCACTGGACAGTTCCAGTTCTGTTGAGTCTTTTCCACAGCGGCCCCACAGTTGCAGCACACCCTGTACCAAGAGCTAAAATCAATGTCCTCCTTGCTCCCCTTTAAAGGTAAAGGGACCCCTGACCATTAGGTCCAGTCGCGGACGATTCTGGGGATGCAGCACTCATCTCGCTTTATTGGCCGAGGGAGCCAGCGCACAGCTTCCAGGTCATGTGGCCAGCATGACTAAGCCACTTCTGGCAAACCAGAGCAGTACACGGAAATGCCGTTTACCTTCCCACCAGAGCAATACCTATTTATCTACTTGCACTTTGACGTGCTTTTGAACTGCTAGGTTGGCAGGAGCAGGGACTGAGCAACGGGAGCTCACCCCGTCGCGGGGATTCGAACCGCCGACCTTCTGATCAACAAGTCCTAGGCTCTGTGGTTTAACCCACAGTGCTACCCGCGTCCCTAAATAAAATTATACTGTTTAATATAATCAAAATCTTAGTGTCCACATAATTAATTTTCATTAAATTCAGGTCAATGCATTTCAAAAATACTAGATAAAAACAAAATGCAACTGTATCTCAGAAATCTGAGCAAAGCGCAAAATAAAAGCAATTAAAAATTAAGTGTCAGAATCCAGGAGAGCTTGGGTGATTATATAAGTTTTCAAGAGGTGTTTGAAGGTGATTGCTTTCTCTACCTCATCTAGCACCTGCAGGAGGGTGGGTACCACCACCAAGAGAGCCCACTTCCACAATGTCACAAGGGAACTTGGTGCCAAGATGTTCACAGTTTTAAACGTCAACAACAAAACCAGGAATAATGTGCATTTGAGGATAAAATTTGTTTAGAAGCATATCCATTGAAGTAAAAATAGGTATTTAAATATGTATTTTGTGGCAAGATAGGTGATAATAATATCTTAATATATTTTTGTGTGTTTTTAATTTTTACTGAAGGTACCAGTAAATGTGGGAATGGGACAGAATTAACATGCAAAATTGGCATTGATTTTAACTATAGACTGATCTATGCCTCCCCCCCCCCGCCCCTTTGCTATTATCTAACCACCTACTGACTGGATTACTAATGTACTCCTAAAATAGCAAGCCTAAATGATCCCTTATTCTGAATTCAAGAAAAAGCACATCTGTTAAGCATTTTTTAAATACATGTGTTAACATATATTCAAATTTATCCCACTGAAATAAATGGCACTTAAAAGTGCAATTTTATTGCATTATATTCTAAATGGGCAAAGTTTGATGGTCAGTTAAGATTCCATGAGACATATCAAGCACCATCGAGGAAGTACACTGTATCTTAGCAATGTTGAAATTAATAAAAATCCTGCAGTGCCTATGCATGATTTCAGAATGTAATATTTCATTATTAGATCTTTTTAGACCCACATACAAATTCCATTTGCTTAATTCCATAACCATAAAATATCAGATTTTGATGCCTTTGAATATTTGGGTTAAATGACTTTGCAAATGGAAATAATCTTGGCTCATTTGACTGTACTTTTATCACTAGCCAATAAAAAAAGGACACAGATAAAGGACCTGAAAGACTTGGTGAACCATATTTGAAATATTAGTTATTTAGGGGTCATTTTCTCTTAACAGCCTCATTAACTATAACATGATTCATATAGCTCTTTACACCTGTCCAGTTGGGTGGGGGAGTGGGTGGGTGGGAGGACCCTTTTGATATCTCTTAGAAATCTGTCAATACTAGACTATGTTGTCACTTTACCAAATTGCAAAAGAGAAGACATTTTCACCATGTCTTTCGTGTTCAAATCAAATCAAATCCCTTTATTGGCATCGCAGTATAAAACATTTCAATTCACTGGGATAATTAAAAGGAAAAGGGTGAAGCTGTTGAGGGTCATAAGGTCACACTGGGATCATGTGCACTTAGATATTCTGCTTCTCCCTGTCTGTTCCCCGAAAGGATGGATCGTTGGGAAACCTTTTGGGTAAGATTGTGGCTAAAAAGGAGGCTACTAAAGCAGTGATATCTTTGTCCTGATCTGCCAGGAGAAACCTCATTTGACTTCTAGGCCAGAAGTCCAACATTTTGCTCAGCATCAGTTGGCGAGGTCTGCTGTGTAAAGAGCAATCTAAGAGAATATGGTCCATTGAATCAGGTACTCCTTGATTGCAGGCACACAAACGGGCTTGATATGGAGTATGTCACAATCTGCCTTTGGGTGTCTTTCGAGTTACTAACTACAAACCTTCCTCCTCTAGATATGGCAGCTTTCATTGCTTTTAATTTATTTTTATGGATAATTCTTTGCAGCTTGCACAGGGCTCATTTCAAAGCAGAAGAGTTCCTCAACTCAGGTTTAACCAACGGATATACTGTTAGGAGTTCAGCCTACACTCGAGTAGGACCCTGGTAGAGACACATGCCCGACTGGCATGTTCTCTCCCTCCTGGTCAATCATTCGGGAGCTTCAAAAGCTTTCTTCAGCCCGAACATCACAGCGACCAATGCCAACCAACACCGGCACACTTAGGGATCCGAAGAGTTTGCACATCATGCGTAACAGACCTCAGCAACTCAGCATTTTGGCTAATCTACTTTATTTACATATAAACACACACAGATCACTGCAACATGGCTCCCTCTCTCTCTAGCATCAGACAGCAAAGAGAAAAAGAACAAAGGACAATAGTCCCACTTCACAGAACACAGTAACACAAACATCCTGTTTCCATCACTTCCCACTCTGTGGAGTTATAACATATACGATCATGTGATAGACAACAATCCCATGACTGCAATCATGGAGCAGGAATTCTACAATCATATGATAACCCAGGCAACACTGATCTGAAGATCCTCTGAAGCTAAACTCTGAACCTTAAGCTCTGGAACTGGCAAAATTTCTTCTCCACCTCTACTTATGGCACTTGGAGGTCTCTCGCCCAGGACCCCAGACTGGAAAGTCAGGTTTGCATTAACACATACCACTCAGCATTTCTTTTCTATACATATATACACTTCACCTTACAAACCCGTCTAAGAAAGAAAATTTGTATCATCTCAATTCAGGTTGTAAGTTTTACTTTAAAAGAAAAGTGTGCTACCAGTAATGGTTTAGTATAAAACTGTTTCTCTGATCAATGAGAAGTCTTGACCTTTCATCCATGAGCAAAATACATTCTTTCACCACCTAGAGGATAATTTAATGGATGTGGAGATAACAAATTATCAGGGTGTTACCTATTGGAAAAACAATAGAGGAAAGGAAGGTTGTAATACCCAGACCATGTGCTCAAAAGTAATCCCTTGGAGTAAAGTAGTTTGAGTTTTCCAAACTAAGAAAGCTTGGACAGCCGTGAAGAATACTAAATGAAATTGTTCTTTAACATAAACATTTGCACAATACTTATGAGACAGAAAAGAGAACCCTCCCAACTGAAATATGTTATTCATCTTATGAAGCGATAAAGCTGTTCATATTTCAAGTTAGAAATATTATCTAGTGGAGTGGAAATATTGTTTACATTAGAAGCAAAGGCATCCATATTGTTCTACAGGAAAATTTCCAAAATCTGCAATAGGACCATAGCTTCATTATGGCAAACCAAAATGTCATGGAATAGTGAGCAAGTTTTTCAAACCTCCAGAGGTCTTCAACAGGCTAGGTCACAGTAGCCAGACTACAACTCCCATAAGTCCCAGCAACCATAGCCAAAGGTCAAGGATGATGGAAATTGTAGTCCAGCAATGTATGGAGGCCACCATGTTGGATATTCATGTGCTAGATGTTATGCAAAGTGGTAGGAAGTGGAGATGGCTTGGTGTTTAAGCTGTAAAGTCTGTATTTGTCATAGTCTTAAGATGGAGTACAGTAACAGGTTGCAAATTTAGTTAGACGGAACACATACACCATGTGTTTGGAAGGAGCCATAGAAAGTGCTTTGCAAGCAGATTGGCCTAAGTTTACTCCTCGCTTCTTTACTTTAAAAAAAGATCTGAACAGCTAGTCAGAATTCAGAATTAGGCTAGATGGACGAGTGGCACAGCAGCTTCCTATATTAATTGTGGCCTACTGAAATCATTGATGCTGAAAAGGTCTTAACTTTGGCTTGATTGTTCCCCTTGCCTGCTTGGCTCTGTTATAGAAAGTGACCATTCAGATTACAATAATATCTCCACATGGCTTCTTTCACCTCTACTTTTTCTTCCCCATTGGCTGCACTGCCTCATTGGGAACTCCTGAAGTATCTATTAAAGCTGAGCATACTCCTGGCCTTTTGTCGAGATTGAATGCTTGCTGAAAATAGAATCAGATCTTCTCTCTGCCCACTGCTTCGCTTTCTGAGCTTCGGTCCCAAGAGGGCTAGTTTTTATGCTGCTGCTAGGACTGGGCAAAATATAAATTCATCACTTACTGCAATTCCTTGGCATCTGAAGTGAAATCTGTCGGGTGGGGGTGACCTCTTGCTAGCAAGCAGCACATCATGATAACAGTTCCAAAAAGATGAAGAATGTTCCTACATTATAATCGCTTCTCCCTATAAAAGTAGTTTTTAATTTCTTTCTTCCCCCTGCATAAATGATCTTTGCATTTTCTTATTCACTGCTGAAGAAGCTTTCAGTACCATTTACAAGGTGACATCCTTCGCATAGCAAATGCATTGCAGGCCTCTTTTTATTAGCATACAAAATTCCACTCATCTTCCAAGATTTTCCCGCATGTTATTATTGCCTGTTCTTTTAATACTGTCCTCACATACTTTACAATATTGATGACCCTCCCCATGTATTCAATGCCAGTCAATGCTGATTTGTTGATAATGTTTCTGCCATTACGAATGATCGTGAAATACTTATCTTGCTGCTTGAAAACCAGTTAAGCCAGTACTAAATGGAAGGCCAGCCCCTATCCAAGGACAGGTTTGAAATGCATCAATAAAATAGCATTCTGCACAGGGCAAGTAGGTCAAAGTTCTCCACATCTGCCTCATTTGCCTCTAAATATAAAGTGACTCCTAACGGATGTCATACTTTACCATCAGGCATTAGATAGACATCTCTGGACTGTAGCTTTGCATTGTGTAGGCCAATGCAGGGATTACAGTCTGCTGCCAGCAACAACACAAGGGGATGAAATAGTCTCCCTACACTTGCTCTGGGAACTTTGAGTCTGGTCCTACTCTATGGCTTTAATGACTGCCTTTGCCAAATCATATTTGTTTCATTTAGATTATATGAAACTTTTAATCCCCATGATTAAATAACTGAAATGGATGATGAAGCAAACCTTTCACTGAACATAGTAGGAAACACTGAAGATAATATTTGGTTCTTTGTTTTCTTTTTGTTACATTTGCACTTTTCTTTTTGTAACAAATCAATAAAAATTGTTTTTTTAAAGAAAGGGAAAACTGGATTTTGTCAAAGCTCTAACAAATACTTTTGGCTAAAAATTTTAAGCAATTTATCTTATATATGTTTTCACCAATATATTCATTTTTATGGTCATTTCCCCCCAAATATATGGATTTTTGTAAACATAATTTGGTTGAGGAACTGCATCACAAAATTAGGCAAATGTGAATTTTGAAGGAGGACTATGTTGCAACACTCATATGGCTTGGGAAAGTGCAAATTTGATAAATTCACCTTTAAATGGGAGTAGAATTGAATTTCTCCCCCTTCTCTAGCCCAGAAACAGGTTTAGCGCTTCATCTACTATTTGTGTGAACAAGGTTTAAGAGAAGTACTCCACAGAGAAAAGCAGCAAGAATCAAAAGTTTTATGTGGGTTATAGTGTATGGAAACAAAAAGCTGAAGAGAGGGAAAGGTGTCTAAAAGCCCTCCACACTTAAATAATAATAATGATGATGATAATGATAATAATTCCTCAGTAGCAAGTATTACTTTTCTCAAGATTCTTTTACAAAAATTAATGTCTTCACTATGTTTTAATATTTATTAGCTGATGCATCAAACATTAACAAATTCCTCTTGACTGCCTGTAGAGGTTAATGTAAAGCATATTTATACAGTTAAAATGCTGTTCCAAGGTATGTAAATTATAGGAGTGCAATAAGTGCAAAAAGTGAGATATGGAAAATTCCATTGCATAAAAGGAAAAAAGGTGCCACTGTAAGCTACATTTGCATAGAAATTGTTGTACTTTTCTGATTATAACAGGGAATAGCCTGAGATAACAAACATGCAAACAGAATATATTTTTGAAACTGAAACTAGATTATATCATAACAGTGTTGCATCTTTTTTTTTTTTGTCTACTACTTTAAAATTTAAATTCAATCACTTTTATTTGCAATATTTAAATACAAAAGGTATCCTAGGTATAGATGGTGCTTGGATGAGCAGGCTATAGAACAAACTTGCTTATTTATTAGTGAAACCCTCTCTTGGAAGTGTCATTTGGAGGCAGTGAAAGTCAAAGCACAGAAAACCAAAGGGGCATTGATGAAGTTCTGTTACAATAAGGAAGGGCAGCTAATTGTACCTGCTCTAAAGATATTTGGTAGCAAAGTGCTTACCCTAATGTCTACGGCATTGAAATATGGGGCTCTGATTTGAACTCCATTAAAGTTTTGAAAAGTATGCAGAATATTTTTCTTCAGAAGCTATACTCTACCATCAGGAATGTCAGAAACTGTTCTTCATACAGAATTTGTGTGGCCAACAATTAAGGCAAGAGTGGATGATGCTCAGTTAAAGTGTGTGTGTGTGTGTGTGTGTGTGTGTGTATACACACTATGTCTATTGAGCATTTTCCTTCTTGGTGCAATATGGATTGGGTGATAACAAATCCTCAAAACTCACCTGGGCCCATAGTGCTCAGTCAACAGCCTCCCTTTCCAGAGGCCCCTGAATGGAGTTTGGAATGGGATAATTTACACAGGTGTAATTTATGTTGGCCTAAGTTATGCAGGCTTCCTATAGATTTGTTCTGTTAATCATGCATATCCTGCCTTTCTATTTAAGAAATGCCCAACACAGCAAACAATCATTAATATGCTATACAGAATATCAAACCCTAAACTATCAATACAAGGTAAAAATCAGCAACAGTTCATCAAAAATATTTCAGTAATCAGATAAATACAGATTCACACTAAAGCCACCATACAATCCCAAAGGCCAATGGAACTTCAGAATAGAAACTAGGTATGTCACCGTCTACCTTTGTAGCAGTTAATAATCACTACCATTGCTTGCCACTACTTCATTCCTGCAGCTGCATTTTGCAAGAAATAAAAAGCTTTCCAAGAATGTCAAACCACCCCTCTCTCCCACTGAGGATTTCAGGAGTGAGCTACATCACACGCTGAAAAGGCATTCACTGAAACTCACGCTGTTTAAGTCGTGCCAAAATGTGACATTGAGCAGTAGCATTCATAATTCATGTGGCATCATTAGCAGATTCTACAAGACATCCAAAGGCCATCATGTCAATGAATAAAAATGTGTGGGTATTATTGATACCTGCCTCTATCTAAATGCATTTAGAAGTGACACAACACATCACTATAGTTACTCAGGAAATTAGCATAGGATAAATTGCAGCTTTCAGCTGACATGTGAAAGTGATCCTTGCCCATTTTCCTCACATTCAAAACATAGCTTTATTATTGTAAACAAAAACGCTTCCGCAAGATGTATTGACAGTGCTTTAGCAATATATTTTTAATTAGCAATTTATATTACAGTTGTTCAGTGCCCAGGATGCTAAGATTGTCTAGCCCTTTAGAATAAATAATACTGACCCAATGACCTGATCTAATCCTATTTAGAAAAGAACAAAATTGTCAAGCTAGGACCACAGTTATCAATATTTCATTCACACTCTTAGAGCTATCAAGCAGGCTCTGAACTGAAAGCTGTTTAGCTGCCAGGGGCACTGTTAGGCACTTAAAAAACCTTAGAGACCAGTGTGCTATAGTGGTTAGAGTGTTAGACTAGGACCTAGGGGTCCAGGGTTCAAATTCCCACACAGCCATGAAACTCACTGCATTTCCTTAGGCAAGCTACTATCAGTCTCTCTAACCTACCTCACAGGGTTATAGAAAGGATACAACGGTGAGGGGGAGAAGCTTGAGCTCCGTGGAGGAAAGGGGGGATGTGGCTGTAATAAAGAAACTCATATATGCTAATTTAGATTTATTTAAGTCTCTGAGCAAATTGAAGTGGTGGGTGGCTGTGGTTTCACTGGCATTGTACTTTGCAGCATGGCCAGCAGATCTGCAAGCAAAGTTGTTTTTAAGTATAGTTGCACCTTGGAAGTTGAATGGAATCCGTTCCTGAAATATACTCAGAGTCGAGAGTGAATTTCATGCTCTTTATTCAGCTCAAAGTGGTGAGGAGGAGTGAAAGTTCCTCCAAAATATCTGCTTTATATACATTATTTTCACAATGGGCTGCACGTGATTGGTTAATTCCGGGATTCTCCTGTAGGGCAATCAGGTTGTGGATTCACTTCCACTTGGAGCTGGATTGGGTGGCTCCTGCGGACCAATCATACTGCTGCATTTAGGATCCTGTTCAACTCAGTACATAACAGTTCCAGAAGGCCGTTCGACTTCCAAAGTGTTCAAAGCCAAATTGCGGCTTCTGATTGGCTGCAGGAAGCTCCTGCAGCCAATCAGAAGCCACAGAAGCCCCGTCAGACATTTGGGTTCCCAAAATAGTTCACAAAGCGGAACAGTTTCTGGGTTTGCGACATTTGAGAGCCAAAACGTTCGGGAACTAAGCTGTTTGACTTCCAATCTGTGACTGTATCTAAAAAGGAGGAGGAGGAGGAGATCTGGAGATTGGAAGAAAAGCCCCAGGGCTCACACTCCACACCTCCGGCTACTCCTAACAATGCTCCTGCTTATGGCACATCCACTTGCTTAGAAGCATTCAAATTCAAGGGAAAGAGCTGTAGTGCAGTGGAACAGCATCTGCCTTGCATGCAGAAGGTCCCAGGTTTGATCCTTGGTATCTCCAGGTAGGGCTAGGATACACACCTTGCCCGAAACTCTGAAGAGCCACTGCCAGTCAGCGCAGGCAGTACCAAACTAGGTGGATCAGTGAGTCTGGCTCAGTATACACAGCTTCCTGTGATCTTTTCAGCATTCCAGATTTCTGCATCCCAAGTTTTCAGTAAAGTTTATCATGTAAACGGCCTTAATGAATACTTGAATTTCAATGGATGAGCCTTGCCAAAGTTACCACATTTGTTTGGGTAGTTTGCTAATTGTAAACTTACAATTTATTATACGTATGTTAATCTTTCTTTATCCCCCTTCTCATTATGGCTTTCAATAATTATAATAAATATACAATTATGGATATGGTTTTAAGGCAGTCAAGATTAGCATCTTCCTTTCAAGAATCACAATTACATTGCTCAAAGATATTCATATTGTAATCAATTATAATACAACTTCCACTGAAGCAGTGTTGAACCCTAGCCAGTTGCCCAATGCTCCAGTTTATGAAAGTTATTGTTGACTTTAAATTATGGCAGGCTTGATATAAAAAAGACATTCATATGCAAAAGGGCAGAAGGTGAAACTAGTACTGCTATATGTGGGACTTTCGTGTGCATCTATTTTTGCATTAGTATGCAGATACACATTTGTCCCTGCAAACTTCTGGTTTAGGAGAGGAGGGCAGGCTGCTCATCCTCAGTGTATCCAGTTCTGCAACTGTGTCTATTTTTTTATTGCATATTTTTTTAAAAAGAGATAACAACCAACAATTTTTTCAACAGAATTCTAAAGCAACAGAATACATCCCATCTTGACTTGTCTGCTAAAGAACTCCTGAACATCTGCCACAGGATTTGTGAGTGTACATTCAGATCCTACAGAGCGTTGTCCAAGTCTGTGGGTCTTCTTTATTTTTATTGATTTTATGCAAAGCAGTGTAATAAACTAAACATTAAACAAACCAAAACAGAGCAAACCCAACCTTGTATTAATCATTGCACATCAATACATTTTAGGAATAACTAAAAGTGATTTGAGATAGCAAACTTTGCAAAAAGGGTACCATCTTATTTATTCCCAAGTTGAGTAGTAGACTGTTGAACACCCTCAGCTGAAGTATTGCTAAAGGATAAGAAAGGGGTATGACAGTGTATCAAATGCATCAGGTTTCATGTGACCCCCTTTGGGTCTTTACGATCTCCCCGTGTGAATGAAGACTGCGCCATTGTTGGCACATCAACAAGAAGAAGAGATACTGGAGAAAAGATTGGTTTCCAAGGAAGCTTCTCTGCCATTATTGACCTTCATATTGATAACCTTTCAAGGTAATCTCTGGGTTCCCCCAGAAAGCAGTTTTTACTGAATGTACGCAGTCCGTGTCTTACTTTCATCACTTTTCTTCTGATAAGAGGTCTCTTTCTTGAGCTTAGTAGGACAGAAATAGATTTTATCCCAAGCATTGTTTATGAACTCTTCACCTAATTATTTACTTATCTTAAATCACTCCTAGGAAAAGCTTCATTGCCCAAAGCCACTTCACTTGTGCAAACAAACTTAAAAAGTATTGTGTTGCTTTTTTCTTTATTTGAATAAAGTGCTTGGATCACCAACAATAAATGGCAGCTAGAAAGGGACGGGGTGGAGGGCCCACCATTCGTTAAATAATGTAAAACCTATCTGGTGTGTTGGGAGAAGATAAGGGCTGTTTATCAGAAAGACAGAATGATGGAAAGAGGAAATAAAAGCCAGCATAGCCATTCTTTGCACACTGCAAAACTGTGATTTTCTTGTACAAAGAAGGTATTCACAATTAAAACACCCTAATGCATTAATGAGCTCTGTTCCATCTGTTTGTAGAAAATTCACACAAGAAATGAATTAATTTCAACCTCTTGAATCATTTTTATATATTTAAGGCATGTGAACATCATGCAGATATATGGGGAGGGTGTATACCCACAATGCGCACATGCACAATTATATACTTTCCAAATATTTCTCAGTGTAAAATGACAATGCTGCAATGTGTGCCTCTGTAGAATAAAACTGTGTAGATCTCTTTGTTCCTCGTCCACTCCACCATAACCCCAAAGCTCTTGTTTACCATTAAAGCCACTGCTTTTGCATCTTCTCAGAATGAAAAACAGGGTTGGATGTCATCATCATATTTATGGCACCTTATTCCAAAGCCCCAAGGGGCAGTTCCATATAAATATTTAAAATCAATGGCGGGGAGGGGGGCTCTGTGGAGATCCATGGGACAGAACTCATAAGGTGTACTGAAGATGTATACTGCTGTTCTGTTCTGCTGCAGGGAGTGGTTCCAGCCGAATGAAGTTCTTCAAGTGGATAGGGTGCCAGACACAATATTGGGTTTTGGCAAGGGGAGCAAGGCAAAGCCCAGCACATCCAAGTTCAGGTTCCAGTAAGGCAATGCTCGAACAAGATTCACATTCTAACAAGGCAAAGTTCAAGTAAAGACATGAAAGGCAAAAGCCAAGCAAATCAGAAGGCAGATTCCAATAAGACCAACACCAATGTTAATCCACACTTCTATTTATCCAATGATTTCAAGGCACAGGTCTGTGAAGCTTTTCTTTCATCCTACCACTTTCATCAGGATAATAATAATTATCTATATATCATCTATATCATCTATATCTATACCTATATCTATAGCTATACGGCACCCATCTGACTGAGTCACCCCAGCCACTCTTGGTGGCTCCCAACAAAATTTTAAAAGCACAATAAAACCTCAAACATTAAAACCTTCCCTGTATAGAGAAAACCCGCTGTTTACTGCTGAATCAGAATTAATGTCAATCAGCAGAAAACCCCATTGACATTTTTTTTTTTTTAAATAATATTTTATTGAGTTTTACAACAGAAACTTGAAACAACATTAAACAAACAACCTCAGAAAAACAACATAAAGAAAAAGAAAAGGAAAAAACAGAAAAGATAAGTATTACAACACACAAACACAAAACAGCAAAATACAACATAGAAAATAAAACATATTAAAAACAATTTTTGTCTCCTTGTATTCTTTACATTAACTTATTTCTCCGACTTCCCCAGGCCTTCCTTCTCTGTATTCCAAATCATATATTCTGTCTGCAAATTCTTGTCCTCTATCGTACTTTGATTTTCTAATACTCTTAAAGACTAATAGATAATTGCATTTCCTTAGTCTGACAAAATATTAAATCTTTCTCTGATCACTTTTTCCCAAATACCCATTCATCCTCAATCCGATGTCATCAAATGTTCGTTATCTTATAATGTTTCTGTAAATAATCCTTGAATTTCCTCCAATCTTCCTTCACCGTCTCTTCTCCCTGGTCTCTGATTCTGCCGGTCATTTCTGCCAATTCCATATAGTCAATAACTTTCATCTGCCATTCTTCCAGTGTGGGTAGCTGTTGAGTCTTCCAATACTGTGCGATGAGTATCCTTGCTGCTGCTGTAGCATACATGAAAAATGTCCTATCCTTCTTATGCACCTGTTGGCTAACCATACCCAGGAGAAAGGCCTCTGGTTTCTTCAAGAATGTGTATTTAAAAACTTTTTTCAACTCGTTATAAATCATCTCCCAGAATGCCTTTATCCTTGGGCATGTCCACCAAAGGTGAAAGAATGTACCTTCAACCTCTTGACATTTCCAACACTTATTGTCAGGTAAGTGGTAGATTTTTGCAAGCTTGACTGGTGTCATGTACCACCTGTATATCATTTTCATAATATTCTCTCTTAAGGCATTAGATGCTGTAAATTTCATACCAGTGGTCCATAACTTTTCCCAGTCAGCAAACATTATGTTATGACCCAAATCTTGGGCCCACTTAACCATCACTGATTTCACTTCCTCATCTTGTGTATTCCATTTCAACAGCAAGTTATACATTCTTGACAGAATCTTAGTTTTGGGTTCTAACAATTCTGTTTCCAATTTTGATTTTTCCACCTGGAAACCAATTTTTCTATCCATTTTGAAAGCCTCCATTATTTGGTGATAATGAAGCCAATCTCGAACTTTACTTTTTAATTTATCGTAACTCTGTAATTTCACTCGATCACCATCTTGCTCTAAAATCTCCCAATATTTTGGCCAATTGGCCTCCATATTAAGTTTTTTTAGTGCTTTTGCTTCCATTGGGGACAACCACCTTGGAGTCTTATTTTCAAGCAAGTCTTTATACCTCATCCAAACTTTAAACAATGCATTTCTGACAATGTGAATTTTAAACATTTTATGCACTTTAACCTTGTCATACCATAAGTATGCATGCCAACCAAAAGCATTATTAAATCCTTCTAAGTCCAACATGTCAGTGTTTTCAAGAAGTAGCCATTCTTTTAGCCAGCAAAAAGCTGCTGCTTCATAATAAAGTTTCAAATCTGGCAGGGCAAAGCCCCCTCTTTCCTTAACATCAGTTAATATTTTAAATTTTATCCTTGGCTTTTTGCCCTGCCAGACAAATCTAGATATATCCTTTTGCCACTTCCTGAAACAGTCAGTTTTGTCTATAATTTGCAACGTCTGGAATAGAAACAACATTCTTGGCAGTACATTCATCTTTATCGCGGCAATACGACCCATTAACGAGAGTTTCAAATTAGACCATATTTCTAGATCTTTCTTTATCTCCGACCAACATTTATCATAGTTATCTTTATATAAGTTCCCATTTTTAGCAGACATGATAATTCCCAAATATTTCACTTTTTTCACTACTGTCAATCCTGTCTCATTCTGAAACCTTTCTTTCTCAATTTCTGTTAAGTTCTTCGTCAAAACCTTGGTTTTAACTTTGTTTAATTTAAACCCTGCCAATCGACCAAACTCTTGAATCAATTCTAAGACTCTTTTTACACTGGATTCTGGCTCCTGCAGTGTCAAAACTAAATCGTCTGAAAATGCTCTTAATTTATATTGTTTAGATCCGACCTGTATCCCTCTGATCAGTTGGTCCTTTCTAATCATATTCAGCAGCACCTCCAGGACTGATATAAAAAGTAAAGGGGAAATTGGGCACCCTTGTCTTGTACCTTTCTCTATTCTGAACTCCTCAGTTATTACATTATTTACAATTAATTTAGCTTTTTGTTCAGAATAGATTGCACTTATACCATTCTCAAATTCTTGGCCTACTCCCATACCTTGGAGATTCTTCTTCAAAAAGCTCCAAGAAATATTGTCGAAGGCCTTCTCCGCATCCACAAATATCAAAACTGCTTTTGTATTTATTTTTTCCTCCAAAAATTCCAATATATCAATTATATTCCTCACATTGTCAGATAGATGTCTTCCTGGGAGAAAACCTGCTTGAGCTTTATGAATCTCCTTTATTAATACTTTCTTAAATCTTCTAGCCAAAATGTCTGCAAAGATTTTGTAATCCACATTCAATAGCGATATTGGGCGGTAGTTTTTAAGTTGATGTTTTTCAGTCTCTATCTTCGGTATAAGCGTGACAAAAGCTTCCTTCCACGTTTCTGGTGCTTTTTTCCCCTGAAGTATTTCATTACAGACATCTTTCAACGGCTGAATTAACCAGTCCTTCAATACTTTGTAGTATTTAGCAGTCAGTCCGTCCGGTCCTGGGGACTTGCCTAGTTGCATATTCTGAATGGCACTCTGAATTTCTTGATCTGTTATCCTATCACTCAGATTCAATCTGCTTTCTTGAGATATTTTCGATAGCCCATTCTCTTTCAAAAATTCCTCTATATCTGCTTCATTCTGGGGTTGCTGAAAGTAAAGCTGTTTGAAGTATTTTTGAAAGGCAGTCCTTATTTCCACTGGGTTCTGTATATTTCTTCCTTCCACTTCCAAATTTGTTATCGTGTTCTGTTTTTGTCTCTTCTTTATTTGCCATGCCAATAACTTTCCACATTTGTTTGCTGACTCAAATGTCCGTTGTCTCATTTGCCTTATTTTCCATTCAATTTCTTGATTAATCATTTGCATATATTCAACTTGATATAACTTAATTTCTCTTAAAATTTCCTGTGATTTTGGTTTTACTCTTAGTCTCTTTTCTCCCTCATTGATTTTCTCAAGGATCTTTTCTCTTTTTTCCTTTTGTAGTTTCTTCTTGACCGTATTCTGTTGAATCAGAAACCCCCTCATAACAGCTTTACTTGCGTCCCATACCGTTCTTTTCTCCACCGTAGTGTTTAAATTTATCTCAAAATAGTCCTTCAGGGTTTTCTGGGCCTTCTTAGTTATTTCCTCGTCTCTAAACAGAGCGTCATTCATCCTCCATCTAAAGGAACCAGTTGGTATTAAGTTCATTACCATCTTAACAGCATTATGGTCGGAACAAGTCTTTGGGCAGATTACCGCTTTTTTTGTCTTCGGTGCCAGTCCTCTCGTGATCCATATCTGGTCGATTCTTGTCCAGGTCATTTTGGCTTCAGAGAAGAAAGTACCCTCTTTTCCTAGAGGGTTTTTAGTTCTCCAAATGTCCACCAAATCCAGGTTATCAGTCAATTCAAAAAAGGTTTTTGGAAGTCTCCCATCTTTGGTGACTACCTGTCGTTGTGCCTTGTCCATATTTGTCGAAACTCCATTCATGTCACCCATCAACATCACATTGTATTCCAAATAATCCATCAATGTCTCATGCAACTTCTTGAAAAACTCGGATTTTCCATCATTAGGTGCATACACACCTACTATCAGATATTTTTGTCCATGGTATTGGATTTCAATTGCCAAATATCTCCCTTGTTCATCTTTGAACATAAACTTTGGTGAGAGGCTCTCTTTAGCATATATTACAACCCCTCTTTTTTTTACTTTATCAGATGAGATAAATTCTTGGCCCAATCTTTTATTAATTAAAATTTTCCTATGGAGCCTTGTCACATGTGTTTCTTGTAAGCAAATTAAGTCCAATTGTTCCTTTTTAAAAATATGAAAGATCGATTTCCTCCGTCGAATCGAGTTAAGACCATTGCAGTTCCAACTTAAAATTTGCAGAGACATGGTGAATTTATTCTATTATGTTCCTCCAGTTGCTCCCAATGTCTTATCCTTATCTGTCGAATCCGGTGGTGTCTTTTTCTTCCGAGTCCTCTTTGGTTTTGCTCCTGTCACGCCTTCACTCCCTTCCTCTGATGATTCCGATGGGTCTGTTACTTTTAAAGTTCCCTTCTGTAGGTCCTCCTCGTAGGTTTCTAGGAATATATTCTTATCCTCCACTGATTTTATCTTTATCTTTCTTCCCTTGATACTGAAAGAAATTCCTTCCGGGAATTCCCACCTGAAGATGATGTTGTTTTTTCTTAGTTGGGTAACCAGATCGTTGTAGTTTGACCTCAGGTCCAAAAGAAATTTTGGAATATCTTTAAAGATCTCAGCTTTAGATTGATTAATTACCAAGGGTTTTTGAAAATGTAGTCCAAGAACCTTGTCTCTTTCTTCTTTGGTTCGAAACGTAATCAAACAGTCTCTAATTTTGATCCTTTTGCTTGTTCTTCCCAATCGAAAAGCACTCAAGATCTTGAATTCCTCTTTCTCGGATTCCAAGTTCCAAAATTTCTCAAATTCTTGTGTAAGAAGGTCCCGCAGGCTTCCTTCCTCAATTTCTGGTATATTTCTAATTCTCAAATTCGTTTGTCTCTCTTTCAGGTCCAGCATAGAAAATTTTGCTCTATATTCCTCTAGTTGTCTGTTCATCGGTGGTAATTTCTCCTCAGTGGCAACTGCAACTTCCTTTGCCTCCTCAGCAATTTTTCTTGTCTCGGCCGATACTTCCAGTAATTCCTTAATTGAAGCTGTATTTTGCTTTATATTTGCAGAATTTTGTTCTATTTTTTGGAAGGCCTCTGTTACTCCTTTATTTGTTTCAGTAACCTGGCTTTTTAATTCCGTAACTTGTCTTTTAGTGTCTGCCAGTTCTTCTGTCAGTTTGTCTAAGGATCCCTGTATCCTTGCAAATCCTGCCGTAATAAGGTCTTCTGCTCCCGACATTACTTTAACTTTAGGTGTAACAGAGGCACTTCCTGTAGGTTCTGGGAAGGATCCCCTCCTTCCCGTGTGAAAAGATTTGCCAGATCTTGTTGTTTTGTCTTGGAATTGCTGTACTTTCCCTCTTTCCTCTGCCATAAGCCGACTGTTTCAAGGTTATTCTGCAGCTGAAACTTGTTATCTACTCCAAAATAAACAGTGGAAGTTTTTCTCAGTTATTTTGTAGCTCTGTAACAATTCCAGTAACCACCAGGGGGACCTAGCAGATGTTGCAGCTGAAGGGATAATATGTCTCCCACTCTCCTTTCACAGCAAACTTGTATCAGTAATGTTCCCTCTCAATATCCACAACTCACAACTCCATATCCATTACTCCAGTCCTTATAAAAAGTCCTTTTGAGCACTTCCACAGTCCATATGGCTTAACTTTCAAATTTGACAGATCAGGACCAGGAGTCCAGGCAGTGAGCTTTATAGTAAACTTCTTTCAATGCAGGCAATAAAAAAAGTTTTTTAAACTCCCCCCCTCTTTCCCTGCTTCCCGAGGGGGGGGGATTTCTCTCCAAAGACTTCAGATTTCAACCCTTTCGAACTTTATTTTATAGGGTTTTTAGTCCTCACGTCTTTGCTTTCCAATGTTTACAGGCGGAAGGCTGGCTCCCTGTTTAAACCTTTCCGCTTCGGTGTCATATTACGTTGTTAATTTAAGTCCGATTTAAGTCCAATTACTTCTCAATTCTTGCTTAATTTCATCAGATCCTTTAAAATATTTGTATTTTTCCTACTCACGGATCCTTCTTTTTAGTCCCGATTGCACAGGGAAAAGTTGAGCGCTGCTCCGATCACAGCTGCGCGACGTCACTCCGAAAAAGAAGCGATTGACTCTCAGCACCGCTTCAACCCCCGCCACGCTCCGGAGCTCTTACTGAGCCCCGGAGACGTTTTGGGAGAGCGCTGTTGGTGCCCGCTGAGTCCCACGGACGTAGACCTCCTCCGTCCACGTTTCCAAGGGTCCCCCGCGTCGCCGTAGCGGTAGAACCCTGTTTTTTTCGGAGCTTCCCCCTCCGGTGCTCAGCAGGGGGCCGCCATGATCGATGGCGCTCAACCAGGAAGTCGAAAACCCCATTGACATTTGTTCCAATTCAAATGTAAACAGTGGGTTTTCCTGGGGAAAGTGACAAAGCAAAAGAAGAATCTCTCGAACCCATACCTGGAAATCATGCAACAAACTGGAGTGTGGATGAGCCCCAAGCTTAACAGTAGCACCTTGGATAGCTCCATGTGAAGCTCAGGCTGGAGAGTCATGCAAGCAGGTTCAACTGCTGCTTCAGCGACAAATGGACACAGACTTAGCCTTAAACAGGGTGGCAGGTCCACCAACTTCAGTCTGAAAAGCCTCTTCAATTAAAAAAGTCTAACCTTCTTCAGAAGCCATTGTCTCCAGCACAGGAAGAGCATGACCCTGCTAGGTGCAACCTCCTTGGGTGCCAGAGGTGCCTGAAAAAATATGTAATTCTTGTGCTGGAGCTTCTAGGGCAGTGGGGACTGCTGGGACCAGTCCTGAAGGAAAAAATACTTCGCTGATACTTCCTCACAATCCATGCTGTCATCTCCCAAAGATGGGGAATCAGGCGCTGGGGTCATGATACCTGCATGCAATGGCTGAAGGGAGCCACAACTGTCCCTGAGTCCCCATGGCATGTACACACAGTATAGGAGAGAAGAAACATGCAGCAAACTCATCTATAATGTCCCTTGGACTCTACATGTTTCAACCCGAACTTGTGGGTGAAAGGAACCCTTCTACAAGGAAATACTGCTGTGTTTAATCTGAACAAAGTTGAACTGCATTCAGAAAATATGTCTGTAGCTTCAAGTCACAGACAAGCTAGGCTTTTAATGAAGATAGGCCCAAACAATGTAAATCCAGATCCACATACCATACCTAGGACATTCCCAGCACCATGGACACCTGCAGGAACTTTTCCAGGGGGAGGGGCAAAGTAAACAATGCAAATAAATAAATTGACAGACACAGCTACATTAGAGAACAGGTCTACCATTTCTAGTGACTGAGCAGTGGTGAGGCATTTGCAGATCTGGCCTCTGAGAAACTTGCATTCTAGGTCTACACTTCTGGGCAGAACCACAGGTGCCAGCTTCTCAGGATGATTGAGGGAGCCCAACACAAAATCCTGATTTTGTATGCATGATGTCACAAGGAACAGGGGGCGGCGCTGAATGCCCTCTGAACATTGAGGGACCCCAGCCCCCTCTAGTAGTAGTAGTAGTAGTAGTAGTAGTAGTAGTAGTAGTAGTATTTTAGTCTAGCTTTCTCTTTGTCCAATTAGCTAGATCTGCTTTCCTGCCCACCATGACTTCATTCACTGCCTAAAACCATAAAATGAATGGAAGCAGACTAGTTCCTCACAAAAACAAATGGGGAGAGGCACATTTTGCCTCATATCTCACATTCTACAAATGCTAGAAACATTTAAAAATGACGTCTGGGAATCTTGGGGTTACAGTTCATCTGGGGATGGGTGTTCTCTCTCTCTCCACCTCACCCCTTGGACACTCATGAGATGCACTTAAATGTATGTAACATAGGAGAAGAGGTAGTAATAGAAATATAAATTTTAAAAACAATAACTTTCCTGCAGTTTGCTTTCATGGAGGATGTTGTACTAAGAATAATTGACTAAAAAGCTAATATTTTACTAGATTGTAGATCCTATAACATGAAGATTGCAGCAAAAAAAACAAAAAAAACACACACAAGTCCTTTGCTTCATTATTTGAGTTTTTAAAGGCCATTAGCAATTAATGTCATTTTATTTTAGTGCAGGCAGTGAAGAGAGGATAGGTTGCTAGATGTTAAATAGGTTTACTACATTTTCCATAAAGTTTCTGAAATATTGAAGGTTGAGCCCAAAGTGTCTGAGCAGGACTACAGCTCCTTGATTCTGCAGAGTATCCTTTTTTGAAATTAATCTTCTGAGTCAGGATGTGCAGCTATAGGTTTTATACATGGCTATAAATTTTAGGAAATTAACTTCTCCATAAGAACATGTTCAGGGAAGGCTCCAGTCTAGGGACCCTTATATTTTTAAGCTCATCATCATTTAATTAAATGTAACTCAAGTTTATTCCTGCAATATATCTTTATATTTGGTCTCTAGCAGAGGAAAAGGTGAATTTGTTAAAACAAAATAAATGAAACTGGGAGGGGAGGCTGTCTTTTAAATATAAGATTATATGCTGAGTTTAAAGGAAGGCAAATGTGTGGTATCGTGCAGCATTCTCGTGGCAACTGGTGGATAATTCCTACAATATATGTGGCTTTTAGTAGTCTCTGCTGCAACAATGTAACTCAAAGAGCGGTCCAAATTGTCATAAAGCTATTTTCTTCAACAGAATGTTCATTTCTGGCAGCCTGGGGTATGTTCTGCAAATATTACAGAACTGTAACATCACATTAGCATGGGTGATGTGAAAAACCAGCTGCCTAGGAGTACTTTGAAACTGCTCTATTTAGAACTAGGCCAGGAAATCAGATAATTCACTACTTTTTAGATCATATAGAAACTTAGTTGTCTTCCCAGCAAGAATTTCTGTGAAGTGTTTAAAGACGAGTCTTGAAGCAGAATGTCAAGACTGCACACACGATGCATGCGAACAGGAACAGGGAGCCTTGAAGGATCATGAATCTGGGCTCTGTTTGGATACCTATAGCACTCTTTCAATATTTGCTGCTACCTGCCTACCTTTCTAGCTAGTTCCAACTGTCATTGGGATCCTGTGAATTTCCCAGGCCACTTATAGGCATTTTCTCTTCTGATCCTAAATTTGAATGTTTTTTGAGACTAAATCCAATCCACCCTTTCTGAACAGAACTGGATTTTTAAAATCATCTTATGGGGTTTGACAATACAGTGGTACCTCGGGTTAAGTACTTAATGCATTCCGGAGGTCCGTTCTTAACCTGAAACTGTTCTTAACCTGAAGCACCACTTTAGCTAACGGGGCCTCCTGCTGCTGCTGCGCCACCGCTGCACGATTTCTGTTCTCATCCTGAAGCAAAGTACTTAACTCGAGGTACTATTTCTGGGTTAGCGAAGTCTGTAACCTGACGCATATGTAACCTGAAGCGTATGTAACCCAAGGTACCACTGTAAATTATTAAGGCCATTTGATCTCTCATGCTTCACCAAGCTATGGAGCTGTAACTTATGACTAATTGGATGAGATAATGTCAAAACCATCACATATTCGCTAACTTTCTGCTAGTGTTGGGATTTTGCCAGCATTATTCACAAATACAGATGTTACTACTGGTGCCTTAGCAAGCAGTGAGGCAACCCTGAAAAAGCAGGGTTCATTTACTATATTTTATTGAACATACCATCTGTGCTTGCATGGCTTACAGGTGATATCCAGGTAAGTCTTAGTAGGTTGGAGTGAGGAATCTGATCATAGTAGCTGATCAAATGCATATCTTCCCTACCCCTTGCCATCTACCTGTCAATCACAATTGTTGGAGAATGTATGGGAAGCCTCTATTGTAGCAGAGTTAGCACAATGGCTGAGTTTTCCAAGCTTCTTTTAAAGCCTGGTTATATTTTACATCTGCCATCATCCATCTTTAAACAAACGTTCTCCATTAAAATACTTAGGCTAGAATAAATTGCAAACATGTAGAGGAGGAGATGGGAAGAGGCTTTTGCTTACTGAGCTGTCTGTCAGGTAACTTGAACCATTACAGACTCCCTGCCTCCTTTCTCCTGGCTACAGCCAGAGGGAATCCCACCCGTGGCAATTTCACCCACTGGCGCGTTTGGTGAGTGGAAGAAGGAGCTCCATACCAGTAGAGTGATGCTCATGGGAGACCAACAGTAGCCAGAAGCCCTGGGGAGTGACACCTCCCCTCAATCTACCCTCCCCCCATTTACA
Source organism: Podarcis tiliguerta (assembly GCF_965153285.1). Classification (NCBI taxonomy): domain Eukaryota; kingdom Metazoa; phylum Chordata; class Lepidosauria; order Squamata; family Lacertidae; genus Podarcis; species Podarcis tiliguerta. The sequence continues at coordinate 40,095,930 of NC_139538.1, forward strand.
CATAAGCAAAGGGTGTTTGGATTGCTCTACCAGTAACTTTAGGTACTTAATAATAATTGTTTTAGTGTTGTTATATATTGGTACTATTACTATAATTTTTTCATATGCTCTAACCAGAGATAGTCCCCATTTGCAGGTATCTGTCCTCATGTGTTTTTTGGAAGAGATGGTGTGTGTGTGTGTGTGTGTGTGTGTGTGATATTCTTACATCTAGTTCCCACCATGGAATCCAAAATGACAAATGTGTGATTCCTAGGTCGTCTCCCATCTAAGGCAATGACCGGACTCAGATCTACTGAGATCAGGTAATGGTCTTCTGTGCCTTCAAACCATGCTCTGGGTCTTTAGAACAGGAGTAGGCAGACTTTGGCTTGTGGAGTCCACTTTGTTTTAAATAAGGTCTACCAGCCAGAGCCAGCTGCAAATTAGGGGCTCAGGTGGGCAGACATAAGATAAGAATTAGGAAACACCATGGCACCTGCTCTGTCCAGGCACTAGTGCTCAGAACCAGAACCAAGCTTACAAGTTCTTTCACACAAGCCATTCCCTATTTTCATCTGCAAAATGTTAGGGGATACATCATTATTAATAGCAATTCTTCATGCACACATTCTTCATATGTGGCAAGGTATGGATCTGGTACTTAGATGCATCTTGCCAAATATAAAGAAATAAAATAAAGTGAGAATCAGCCACGTCTGCAGGTTCACGACCATTGAATACCTGAATCTTGCAGATGTTCATGTCTCTTCATTCCCTTTTCAATCTTTCATCTGTTAGGCTGCAAATTTATATATTGTGATGTGTTTCTAAGCTGAAGGCTCTTTATGACTACACAACATTCTGCTGTACTGCTTGTCAACTATTTTTCTCTTCTTTTGCTGTAGCTGTATTTGAAAGCCTTAATGGGAACGGTGCTATTAACATTAACACTCATAACGGAGCTACCATTTGATGCTGGAAACACTCTTATAATCCCATTACATACCATAATGCAGCCATTTATATAGTCATTATTGGGAAAAACCTACTACAGCAAGTTTTCAGAGAACATTTTATTGGTATATTATCAAAGCTATACCAAAAATACAATTGTAAATGTATTTATTTATTGGTGTTCTTAACCTACTCTGTCCCCACAAGTCCACAGTTGGTAATAATATTTAAATCTCAAGTGTTAAGAGTCCTTGAACTATATAAAATACAATTATGGGACATGATACAGCAGAATGAAAGTATTTTAAAGGCTCCCGGAATAGTTTTGATGGGGCAAATGACTCCCATAAGCCAGTCATTTTGAACCTGAAGTTTAATGAGGGGGGATCAAGGTAGACTAGAAATCAGATTAAAAATCAACAGGGGCAGAGGCTGAAGGATGGAAAAGTAGGCCACTAGGTTTCTATGGAATGGATTGGTCTTTAAATCCATATGCAGATAAGACACACATAAGCTCCTACTGAGCAGGATTTAATGCCCTGCTCATCAGGCATTTAAGTCAATGCAAGATTTAACCCCACTATCTCACTCATAAGATGACATCATGAGTGATGGCAGTTGGTGAGCAGGGATGCATGGTTTCAAGCAAAATACCTCTCAGGCCAACTCTCCGGATGGGCCAAGACTGGGCCATGGGTTTGAGGCTCCTCTCCTCTGCTCTACTGTATAGTGCTGGATAGGCCTTCACTATCTTATCTAACATTCTTTGAAATGGGAGCACATGGGGAGCCAAGGATCTTCAACTTAGAAAGGGGTGTGTGTCACAGGCTTCAGCAGCTGAGTATTCAACATTTTTGTTCATTCACTCTTCAGAGAACTGTTTTGAAAATATGTGATTGGGAATTATTAGTAGTAGTACAGTGGTACCTCGGGTTAAGTACTTAATTCGTTCCGGAGGTCCGTTCTTAACCTGAAACTGTTCTTAACCTGAAGCACCACTTTAGCTAATGGGGCCTCCCGCTGCCGCCGCACAATTTCTGTTCTCATCCTGAAGCAAAGTTCTTAACCCAAGTACTATATCTGGGTTAGCGGAGTCTGTAACCTGAAGCGCCTGTAACCTGAAGCGTATGTAACCCGAGGTACCACTGTACTATTATTATTACTACAGCAGCCACTGTTAACTAATCAGTCACAGGGGATATTGGGTGGGGTGGGATTTTTTTATGTATTTTCATGTTCATGCCACTTCTTCAAGTGGTGAGAAGTTCAAGGGCTGCAGTGCTTATCCAGTTTTGTTTCTTTCTGAAAGAGGTCACTGTAAACTCATTGACATTTTGTAATATGCAGGTATAGATTAAACGTGCCAAAAGACAGCCGAAGTCCACTGGTCCCACATCAGACCACCAGGGTGACATCCAGTACCAAACCATTTGTTGTTGTTGTTTAGTCGTTCAGTCGTGTCCGACTCTTCGTGACCCCATGGACCAGAGCACGCCAGGCACTCCTGTCTTCCACTGCCACCCACAATTTGGTCAGGTTCATGTTTGTAGCTTCGAGAACACTGTCTAACCATCTCATCCTCTGTCGTCCCCTTCTCCTTGTGCCCTCCATCTTTCCCAACATCAGGGTCTTTTCCAGTGAGTCTTCTCTTCTCATGAGATGGCCAAAGTATTGGAGCCTCAGCTTCACGATCTGCCCTTCCAGTGAGCACTCAGGACTGATTTCCTTAAGAATGGATGCGTTTGATCTTCTTGCAGTCCATGGGACTCTCAAGAGTCTCCTCCAGCACCATAATTCAAAAGCGTCTATTCTTCGGCGATCAGCCTTCTTTATGGTCCAGCTCTCACTTCCATACATCACTACTGGGAAAATCATAGCTTTTACTATACGGACCTTTGTTGGCAAGGTGATGTCTCTACTTTTTAAAATGCTGTCTAGGTTTGTCATTGCTTCCCTCCCAAGAAGCAGGCGTCTCTTAATTTCGTGGCTGCTGTCACCATCTGCAGTGATCATGGAGCCCAAGAAAGTAAAATCTCTCACTGCCTCCATTTCCTCCCCTTCTATTTGCCAGGAGGTGATGGGACCAGTGGCCATGATCTTCGTTTTTTTGATGTTGAGCTTCAGACCATATTTTGCGCTCTCCTCTTTCACCATCAATAAAAGGTTTTTTAATTCCTCCTCACTTTCTGCCATCAAGGTTGTGTCATCTGCATATCTGAGGTTGTTGATATTTCTTCCAGCAATCTTAATTCCGGCTAGGGATTCATCCAGCCCAGCCTTTCGCATGATGAATTCTGCATATAAGTTAAATAAGCAGGGAGACAAAATACAGCCTTGTCGTACTCCTTTCCCAATTTTGAACCAATCAGTTGTTCCATATCCAGTTCTAACTGTAGCTTCTTGTCCCACATAGAGATTTCTCAGGAGACAGATGAGGTGATCAGGCACTCCCATTTCTTTAAGATATGCAGGTATATATGCAGGTACCAAACCATAGCTTAGTGCAAATGCTTGAGTGGCTGGGACCTGGAGAGAGATCACATCTGCTTTGCTCCTCCTCCAGACCTGCTGCTGCTGCTGTGCTGCTGTGAGCAACACCGTGGTTTGACTTGGCATGCCAACCAAATCTAAGCTTCTGGTTTATATCACCCCAGCTGTATCACATGAGCTGTAACTCAGGTTTGTTCTTGGTTTATAGATTATGGTTTATCTGGAAAAGGCAAACCTTGAGCCCGGATTCAGACAACATGCTAAACCAAACCTTGGCTTAGCTCTCAGTAGCCTAGAAGCAGATGAACTGGAGGAGTAGTAAAGTGGTCACCATCTCCTCTCTAGGAACCTGCATGATTTGGCTTAGAATTCTATGCAAACAGAGACTCTGTTTTTCTCAGCCCCATCCAAAGTTCATTGTTCTTTTGATACCTGAAAATCTGAATGAGGTGGAAATGTGGAGGCAGCAGAGGCAGAAGACAGCCGTCATGGCTAAGTTGCCATCTGGCATCTTCATTCACCATAGAAGCAATCCCTGTGCCTGATAAGTGAATGTGGGTGTTGGTGTGTAGGTTTTTCCCCTCAGCAAAGTCCCCTCTTAGCTCCAGAGTCAGATCTCTTTCTGGGGTTTTTTTTGTGGGGGGGGGGGTGGACACTCTTGCAAGCTTTATTAATAGAACGAACAACCCCAAGTTCTCCCCTCGTTCCATTAATATGGATGCAGATAACAAGCGATTCCTCTGCCACTCCACTATCATTTAGTAATAAATTAATACAACATTAGCCTAAGCCATCTGAGATCTCCCTAATGGACCCAAAGAAAAGAAGCAATTATAATAACTCCCAGGACTTTGACAAATAAAAAGAAAGGAAAATAAGCTGGAAATAGTTGAGCGAACGGCAGCCTGGCGGACACGGCACAGGCTCGCCCTTGGTTTATCAGCTGCTTCCATCCCCTGAGGGGAGACAGGAGGGCCACAAAGCCTGAGGCAGCCGCAGGGCCCTCTTTGCGTGCTTGTAGCAGCGCCCTAAGGCTGCCTACAGTTGAACAAATCATCGGTTTTTATCGTGTTCCAAATAAGCCATCTGCTAATAAAACATTGCGTGTTGCTGTTCAGCGCAAACAACAACTGTTACGTCTAGTTAATATTATTTTTCCAGGAGCCAATTCTTTTTTCAGTTCCCGATTAAGAAGCCAAATATTAACTCTAGCCCTTTGTGGCTCTTTTGCGGAGTTACGTTTGCAAGCAGCGATGAAATAGCTGTGAGGCAGGTGGCACACGAGCCTTTTCAACGGTGTTTGCTGTTCAGTCCCTTCAGTGCGCTGAATAAGTTTCCGAAGCAAATGTCTTCTGATTTTCCGTGATAAGGCAATATACACAACAATCACGTGCTGTTTTGCTGAAGAAATGGCTTCATAGCTTAAACTTTCCCTGAAATGGGATGCTTTAAGTCAAGGGTGGGGAACCTTTTTCCAGCCCACTGTTTCCTTCAGGGCAATTTTCCTGGGGACACATGTCAGGGATGGGAGGAGCCAGAGGCAAAAGTGGGCGGAGCTGTGGATGTAAGTTTTATCTTTCTACACACACCAATCTATCCTGCATTGAGCCATTCGTTTCTCCAGAACTGAGATTCCCTACTCCCTATTCAAAGCACCTTGGGCAGCATGTCCTGGCAGGAGCTGGCACAAGTCCTTCAGTGCACACATTTTGCTGCTAATACCATGGCAGCATTTGCCATTTTAAATGTCCCACCATGCCTTGGGCACTACAGAATGGTAAAAACAGTGGACAGCTGGCCAGATCTAGCCACTGCTGACAGGTAAACCAGTGACTGCCAGCGTGGCAGGGTACTGGTCCTGCTTTTAACGCTGTTAGAAACGCATGAGTCACAGATCTACTTCCCACTGGCAGCGTGTGGGGTAGGGTGGAGCCACAGGGGCACCCTCCCAGCAATCCACTGCTGCTTACTTGGATGCAGCTGGGGTGGGGCAGGATAGCAGTGAAGTCGGGGGTGCTCCTCCCCTGGTGGACCCACACAGCCATGGTCTAGCCATTGTCCTGCTCTTCCGCAATCCTATCTAGGTAAGTAGCAGTGATGCCGACACTGGTGTCAAAGGGCTGGATTTGCTGCTGTGCCCCATCATACACACCAGTACAGTGGAACCTCAGGTTAAGAACTTAATTCATTCTGGAGGTCCGTTCTTAACCTGAAACTGTTCTTAATCTGAGGTACCACTTTAGTTAATAGGGCCTCCCGCTGCCGCTGCGTGATTTCTGTTCTCATCCTGAAGCAAAGTTCTTAACCCAAGGTACTATTTCTGGGTTAGCAGAGTCTGTAACCTGAAGCGTTTGTAACCTGAGTTACCACTGTACTGCTACTAGGTAGCTCAGTTGTTTAGAGTGCGGTGCTGATAAAGCCAAGGTTTCAGATTTGATCCCCAAATGGGACAGCTGCATATTCCTGCATTGCAGGGGGTCAGAGAAGATGATCCTCAGGATCACTTCCTACTCTATGATTCCCCCAACCTCACAAAAACAAAGTGCAGAATGGCTGCTATAGAGCTCTGGTATCATCTCCCTTCTCCCAGGCACAACTCCCCTCTGGTAGTTTACCTACTTTTCCTCACAGAGCTGCAGTACCCCAAACACACTTCAATTCTCAGGGTTCTTTAGGGAAAATGTGCTTTAAGTGTATGGGGGGCCACCTGAAACCAAGTGGATCAGACTCCCAGGCAGTCTCCTACCCAGGCACTGATCAGGGTAAGGCTTCCCTAGGCTTAACGTCATAGCAGCAGCAACTCCCCTTAGGCCAGTGATGGCCAAACGCAGCCTTCCAGCTGTTTTGGGACTACAACTCCCATCATCCCTAGCTAACAGGACCAGTGGTCAGGGATGATAGGAATTGTAGTCCCTAAACAGCTGGAGGGCCAAGTTTGGCCATCACTGCCTTAGGCCATTCTTCGGAAATCTGAACCTTCAACCCACTTTGGACTATCAAGTGTAGCAGGTATGGATTTGCACAACATGACTTGCCTTGAAAGTGGTACAAGAAACTAGCTATTCAAAGTCACCACCACCCTTAAAAAACGGCCACCATGAGTCAGTCCACCACACTGCTTCTTTACTGCAGGATCTCTTTTGCTAAAGCAATCTTTGCAAACCTGATGCCTTCCAGATGTTTTGGACTACAATTCCTATCAACCCCAGCCAGCATCTTTTGTAGTTCAAAACATCTGGAGGGCTTTAGGTTGGCAATGTCTGCAGTGAGGCTTCTTTTGCTCAGATGCCTGCTGAATTTGTTCAGCATTACAGTGATACCTCGGGTTACATATGCTTCAGGTTACATATGCTTCAGGTTACAGACTCTGCTAACCCAGAAATAGTACCCCAGGTTAAGAACTTTGCTTCAGGATGAAAACAGAAATCGTGCTGTGGCAGCGCGGCAGCAGCAGGAGGCCCCATTAGCTAAAGTGGTGCTTCAGGTTAAGAACAGTTTCAGGTTAACAACGTACCTCCGGAACGAATTAAGTACTTAACCCAAGGTACCACTGTATTAGGAATCTCGCTGTGGATTATTTGTACTATTCCTTAACCTTTAACATGCTTTATAGACACATGTGCTTATGAATCTTATGCATTTTTTCCTGGGGGGGAAATGACCTGGGCACAGTCATTCATTCCTTGTAACCTGAAGGGCCCTAGGCTTGTAGAGGCTGTGCTGAGGCATGAGTTCTTAATACAGCTTCATCTAGAAAGCCATAGCAGTCCATAGCTTTACTGTAACAAATTTGCTGATATTAAGTGGATTTGAACACACAGCGGGTGTCATAAACTTCTCCAATTGGGTTATACTGAACTCATCACTTTAATCCAACCGCTCCTATTACCCTTCACAGTAAACACAATCAAGATTTGAATCTAAACCTCTCATTCTCCCATCTCTGCATGCTATAAATGTTTCTGAACCGACAGGCGCTCACATGATTGGATGTCATGTGCTGTAATGTTACCGCAGTAAACAGCACCATCTAGGGATCCACATTTGGATGATTTGTGCTTAAAGAATATTTGACATGTGGAATTAGCTGTACGTACAGAGCAAGGTAGGTGTGTGTCGTTACCAGAGCTATGTGTGTTTTGAGTGATTCCAGAACTGAAGTATTTGTTTATTAAATCACATTTAAATACCCGCTTTTCCTCCAAAGAAACTCTAAGGCAGCACACATGGTTCCCACCTCCCATTTTATCCTCACAACATCCCCAGGGGGAGGTTAGACAGAGGGGGGGCAGGCTGGGCCCAAATACCCCAGCGAGCTTTATAATGGAGTTGGAATTTGAACTTGGGTCTGCCTGGTCCTGCTGCAGCACTCTGACAACTACATCACACTGGATCACACTGGATCTCACTGGATCCCTTAACATGTTCACAACAAATGTGTTGTCTGCTACAGTGCATGAAAATCAAGACTGCCACCACTGGGTGCCCCAAGCATGAAACCCAGTTAAGCATAAGGACTATAGCTCAGTGCCATGTGGACTAAGGAGTGGTGGGAGGTACCAGCTGGGGAACCTGCCCCCAGGGAAAGAAGGCTCAGAGCTCGGGCATGGTGGTGGCATGACAATGCGTGGTCAGAGAGAGAAGAGGGGGCAGACTGGGAGGAGGAGATGGCAGAAGCTGAAGAGGCAACAGGCTTTAGTGAGCAGGAAGAGGCTGGGACAGAGAGCAGTCCAGGTTCAGAGTCAGAAGCGGAGGCTGGAGGGGAGGTGGCCAAGAAGCAGAGATGAAACAGGCTGCTGAAGAATCCAGAGAGTCTACCCCTCCTGCTGCAACCAGCTCCATTCCCTGTGATTTCCCAGAACCTGCAGAGGTATGAAGAGGGCAGAGCGGAGACAGACAAGGCAGAGAACTCTCAGGTTGCTTGGGAAGGACCCAGGAGTGAAGGAGACTTAGGGAGTTGTGGGGAAGTGGGGACTTTCAATCCTTGCAACTACCTCATTGGGGCAATATCTTCAAGGAAGTGTTGTTATCCTCACCAGGCCAGGCTTCCTGAGCTGCTTGTTTCTTTGAATAAAGAGTTAGCTTCACTGACACGGGCGGTTTTTATTGGCGACCTACTCCTGACATTCAGCGGCAGAGCAACATGCTTTGAATGGGAACGGTCCCATGTCCAGCCACTTGCTTCTGCAAGTAGGGCTGGGAATGACCTCCGCCTGAGAGCTTGCAAGGCCACTTACACAATGTAGACCACTGCTAGGAAACCTCCGACTTGCAGGCCTGATTAGGCCCAAGACCTTCACATTTGGCCTGTGAGGTACACACCTGTACACCCCCTGCTGTCATATGATGTCAGGCCCTGGACTAGCAAAGCCATGGTGTCGATCCCCAAAGGAAGAATTGGGAACACACTAAGGGCACTCCTGCCGCTTTAATTCAGTGCTTTTTGCATAGCCCTCCCTACTGACCAGGAAAGACACCAAACGCACTCCTGAGTCTTCCTTTGCGGCCATGGCTTTAAATGTGAATCACCTGGTGTCGTATGATGTCAGGGGATTAGCATGTGTGTGGTCCTGCCCAGTGTCAAGGGGGCCCACCCCTGGCATTGGCAGTACTGAGCTGGCTAGACCAAAGGAGTAATTTGGCAGAAGGATGTGTTTCTGGATATTTGAACTCAAGCCTGAATCCCATGCCCTGTGTGCACAGTGCTTGTGGTTACAAACAGGGTATGTAAGAAGCAACTATGATACAAACACTTTGAATATGCTAATTGCCACGTTGCTCTGTAGGGATTAACCTCTTGCGCCCTGGAATAATAGGCGATTCCAATCTGTGAAGCTGAATGCTGGCTGAGGATTGAATGGCCATTCATGTCTGCTCCGCGATGATACGAAATTCATTTCCAAAGCTTCTTGAGGATACAAGTACTATTCTCTGAAATTTTCCCAGTAAAGTAAAATCCTCCTAAAATGATTAGCTTTCCGATTAATAACCTTGTAATCATTTCACACGGAAAGGGATTACAATTGCAAGCCTCATCCTCTACTATATTATTTACCTAAAAAAAAAAAAAAAAAAGCTCGGCTTTAATTATGCTGGATATTATTGCCCCTCATTTTCAGGGCTGTTAATTTGTTTCATCAAATTAAGTCCCCGTAATAAGTAAGGAGCAGAAAAAGTTTATCTATATTGCTTGTAGTTTATCTATGCTGCTCACTTAAATACAGCATATGTTAAATGTTTCAAAGCCTTGACACCTCTGCTTTAGTTTCGCTGCTCTGCTTTCCAATCAGGTGTTGATCATCTACTTTTAATAAACTGGAGCACATCTAAGCCACGGCTGGAACCTTTAATGCTAAATTTTATGTAAACAACTAACCCGCAGAAGGGTTATGTTCACCATTTGCGGGAGAAATACTGTGCTGGGATATTGAATTTCAAAGCTAGCTAGATTTCCAGCAGATGTGTTTGATGTCTGTCAAACTCTTTGCACGGCTTCAGTAGAACAGCATTCATTAACGTAAATGGCATGCAGTAAAAAGTGCTTTTCTGTGCACATTTAATATGTAGCATGTCTGGCTGCATTTTAACATAAGGGCAATCTACCCTAGTATTCAAAGCCATTTCAGCTGGTGATACTGTCCATGATAAGACCCGCCCCCCCAAATGGCCCTAAACAACCGCTGAGCCAGCAGTTCTCAGAAATATTATTTTTAAAATAATAAAAAACCAAAGATTTTTCTTTCCGTAACCTCCCTTCCTCATATTCTCTGAATGCTCTTCTCGTTTTATTTTCTGTGCCCATCTTGCCACATCCTGGAATAGCATGAGGCCAATGCCATGCCAAACTCTAAACTGATGCCAGAAACTGGATTTTAATATTCTGCTGGAAGCTGCCCAGAGTGGCTGGGGAAACCCAGCCAGATGGGTGGGGTATAAATAATAATTTGTTTATTTATTTTATTATCATCATCATCATCATCTGAATCCTCAGGGGATGAACCAGTCACCCCATGAGCCAAGGACCTTGAGGAGCAAGCAGGACCTCTATATCCAATACAGTCATACCTCGGGTTAAATGTGCTTCAGGTTGAGCGTTTTCAGGTTACGCTCCACGGTCACTCACGCATGCGCAGACACTCAAAATTATGTCACGCGCAGAAGCAGAAGCAGCAAATTGCGGCCTGCGCATGTGCAGACACGGGTTGCATTCACTTCAGGATGTGAAAGGGACTCCGGAATGGATCCCGTTCGCACCCAGAGGTACCATTGTACTGAGGATCCCCTTGAGGGGGCCTCTGGGTTCACACCTGATGAAGGACCCCTGGAGCTATCAGAGGAGGAGGTGGAGCAGCCCCCAGTCCTTGAGAGCAGCAGTGCTAAAAGCTCCCAGTACAGGCCAAAGAGTGATGGCACAGTATGTGTGTATGGACCCAGAATAGTCAGTCCACTTGTGATTTGGGGGTCTACTTATGAGTTAGCAAATCCTAATAGTCATAGGATCATAGAATTGGAAGGGACCTAGTCTTTCACTAACCAGCAGCTGTAGTTAGGGTGCAGTTTAGGCAGCCAGTGTATATAAGCCTTCCAGTTGCTGAAAACAGCGCTGGATTTTGTCTTCTCATTCTAGCTCTGATGGCTTGCTGAACTTCTTGTGATAGGGACCTTGGACTGCTTCCTAACCTTCTTGGAGCTTGGAAGGCTAAATAACCCTTGAAAATATAGGGCTTTTGTACTAATTTTAGCTAACACATTCTAATGGAGAAGGGAAGGGGGCTCTGAGATAAGCAGTTCCTATAATTCCAGTATTCCTGTTGTTTCTTCCTAGAGCATGGGTAGGCAAACTAAGGCCCGGGGGCCGGATCCGGCCCAATCGCCTTCTAAATCCGGTCCACAGATGGTCCAGGAATCAGCCTGTTTTTACACAAGTAGAATGCGTCCTTTTATTTAAAATGCATCTCTGGGTTATTTGTGGGGCATAGGAATTCATTCTTCTTTTTTCCAAAATATAGTCCGGCCCCACACAAGGGGGACAGTGGACCGGCCCCCTGCTGAAAAAGTTTGCTGACCCCTGTCCTAGAGCTTCCTGACTAGTTCCCATTCTGTTTATTCTGCTTAATTAAAAGTTGAAGGAATATAATCCTAGTGATCAATGACTAAACTGGTTATCTTTGTTTGCTTTGTGTCTTAAAGTTGTCTTACCATTTTGTCTGTGCAGAAACCATTCCTTAGCAGGAGGTGTTGATTAGATTTTCTGGGTAACTAGATTACAGGGGTGGGGGCTGCTTCGTTTTCAACACCAAAGTGACCTCTCCAGGGCACTAGCCCAGGCACTGTGGATTACTTGTGCTGATCTTTATACAAGGTATTAGAAGCTCAAAACATTTCTTCAGTGCCTTCCAGGGCACGTTTAAGACAAGACTGGTACCAGAGTAAAAAAAAAAGTTCATAATGGGGATCTCATGTCATATTAAGTTATGCCAACCTTTTTAACTCATGCCATGATCTATAGTAATAAGACACAGAAAAAGTTCAGATTGACACACACCTGTTCACAATCGTACCAGATGCACATTTAAGGCAAGAAGCTCTTCCTCCAACTGGAAAAAGATTGTAAAAACAAAACAAAAAATGCATTTAATTGTTTCCAGAAAGTACAGCCTGAGATAGGTTGGCAGGAATGGTGCTCCAATGATGAAAAGTGCCACATTCATAACAGTTTGTCTGTCCAAGTGTATTTTTTTTTTTTACTTTTTACTGAATTATATGCATTTTTTATTTTATTTTATTTATTTATTTAGAAGATTTCTAAACCACTTGATCAAGGCTCTCTAAATGGTGTGCAAATAAAACTGTAAATAAAGTACTGCTAAAACACACAAAGCAGTTAAAAACTAATATACATAGATGCTTCCAGCATTTTGTTTGTGGAGCTTTTCCTAACCACCACCACCCCACATTAGTTTAGATTGAATTTATTTAATGTTGACCTCATTGTTCAAATGGCAGACCACCAAACAAAAGGGAAAAGAAGGTAATAGAGAGTGAAATCTCAGTGTGCACCAGGACTTCTCAACAGCTAGAAATGATCCATTCTTTCCACTATCCACCTTTGCGCCAACATTCGTAAATCAAGCATGCTTATTACCAATGAGCCTTCCTACAGACCATCTCTCTGAGTCTTCTCCCCACTGCCACCATTTGTGACAGGTTGAAAAATAAAACACAACAGTTTGGAGAATAGCAAACAGCTGAATTATTTTCCTCCCCCCACTCCTACTCTCTTACGGACATTACACTGAAAGCAAGGACAATGAGATTTATAACCAGAAATAAAAGAAATTTAAGAAGTGTAATCTAAAATTGATTTTAATGCACTTCCTGATCAGATACCATCAACCCTGGCTTCCAACTGAATGGGATAATTTCATTTTTTTGGACACGGAAAATAGATACTTGAATACAAATGATGCTTATGGATGAGTTGTCATCAGGCACACCTTAACTTTCAAAAATAGATTACTTGACTCCTTGACAATTTATGGTTTGGGCACTTATTGCTATTTCCGTCTCTAAATAGCAGCTCTTAAAGACAAATGTTTACAGATTTTGCCCAAGAGAACTGAAGAGGGGGAAATAAGCCTCTTTCAGGCAGCACATTTACACTGAAGGATTTCTTGACTAAAAGGGTCTAGCGTTTAGCCTCTGTAGAAGATAACCTTTTTCTTGGGAGGAACCTGTAGAATGGATCTTAGAAGGCACTGTTTCATTAAAACCTCACATGATTTATGCTAAATGCTCAGTGGTGTGGCGTTTGCTATCTCTGAGTGCCAGATAGAATCATGTGCCTATATTAGAGAATTGTGTGCAGGAGGGAAAATGACTTTAGCATTGTGCTTCCCTTGCCTGCCCTTCAAACAGAGGTGTTTAAATTGTTGCATGGTTTTAAACAATTATTTTCACAGATATAACAGTCTCTCTATCCTTGACCATTTTCTAAAGCTTAGGTTGCAATTCAGGTGCATATCAAAAAAATGATTTGCACAATTAAAGCGAATTTACCGTATTTTTCGCCCTATACGGCGCACTGGCCCATAGGACGCACCTAGTTTTTTTTTGGGGGGGGGAATGAATAAAAAAAAATATCCCCCCCCCCAGCCGTGGGGCTAGGGCAGGGGAAGCC